>NC_088243.1:80561241-80566241 GCF_036934945.1 Oncorhynchus masou masou
ACAGGTCACTGTTGTAGAAGACAATGTGTTCTCTGTAAATGTACCTAGTGAAAAATGGATTAGATGACGTACAATATGGGCTTTACTAAATTATGGTGAAACACAGAGTTCAATGTCCCGTGTGTTATTGCAGGTGTTTACACTGTTGCTCACCCATACTAGGTTCTAGATAGGGTTTACTCTGTTGCTCACCCATACTAGGTTCTAGATAGGGTTTACTCTGTTGCTCACCCATACTAGGTTCTAGATAGGGTTTACACTGTTGCTCACTCATACTAGGTTCTAGATAGGGTTTACTCTGTTGCTCACCCATACTAGGTTCTAGATAGGGTTTACTATGTTGCTCACCCATACAAGGTTCTAGATAGGGTTTACACTGTTGCTCACCCATACTAGGTTCTAGATAGGGTTTACTCTGTTGCTCACCCATACTAGGTTCTAGATAGGGTTTACTCTGTTGCTCACCCATACTAGGTTTTATCAGATGAGCTTATCCAGGAATCTTTGCATGTCTGAATGTTTGCACGAATCATATCAATCTTTTCCTTGTGGTCTTCATTTATAGAAGACCTCACAATGTGTAACATGTGCACTGGGAGTCGGGAAGCAAGTTCAGGGAGTATATATTTTAATAAACAAATGAACAATCAAGAAACATGAACAACGCACAGAGAGGAAACTGAAACAGAAATAGAAGACCTGGGGAAGGAACCAAAGGGAGTGACATATATAGGGAAGGTAATCAAGGAGGTGACATATATAGGGAAGGTAATCAAGGAGGTGATGGAATCCAGGTGAGTGCCAGGTGAGACGCACAGGTGCGCCTAACGATGGTGACAGGTGTGCGCCATAACGAGCAGCCTGGTGACCAAGAGGCCGGAGAGGGAGCACACGTGACAGTACCTCCTCCCCAACACGCGGCTCCAGCCGCTGGACGTCAACCAAAATGACGATCCCGGGGATCAGGACCGGACCGGTCAAATCCGCTGAGGCTCGGGAGCATGGCGACCTAGAGCGCCGGAGAGGGAGCATGGCGACCTAGAGCGCCGGAGAGGGAGCATGGCGACCTAGAGCGCCGGAGAGGGAGCATGGCGACCTAGAGCGCCGGAGAGGGAGCACGTAGCAAGCGTAGCCATATCAGAAAATGACTGCCGTCTGAACACACAAATCTGATTCGGCAACTTGTAACGTGCTGTTTGGACAGTCAGTAGACCAAAAACGGACTTGAAAAACCAAACTGATTGGAGCATTAAGACCTGCAGTGTGAAACAAGGCTTTGGAGACATTAAAATGATGTAACTTGAAATGGAACTTAGTCCAACTGGAGTGTAGAGTTATTTACAATGATCATGTAGCTATTTTAGAAACAAGAAAGACATATTGACGTATTACAGTCAGACGCAAACTGAAACTAACCTCCACATATTTGTTGATGCAATGAACTCAGATAGGGTAATATTCAGACACTGAGTTTATACTGCAAGTTTCTAATCTAAAGATGTAAATATTTTCAAAAGACAGGGTGTGAGGAACAGCTAAAACAGATCACACGTTATTTGGTCCAAAGTTAACTTCTATTAAGGTCTTGTACTGTTCAACTAAGACATGCAGCTTTATACAGACTTATCCCCGTATTGAAACAAGCTGGAATCCTGTGCTTTTCTACATGGAAAGAGAACAACCAGTGGAGTGTTGCTCGTGGGAACAAAACCGATTGAATTAATGGTTACATCACCTTACAAACACTTTACACTTACCTGGGAGAATTAACTTGTATGTAACATACTGCATTAGCCTGGCTATTACTACGTAGCAGGAAACAGTAAAGCCTTCTCAATATCACAGATTATGGCATCATATTTTCTTAAAATAGGAGCGTTTCATTATTTTCAAAAATAATTGGAAATGTCCAAAATGGAAAAACAAAACTGATTTGAGCATTAATTTAAGCCTGCAGTGTGAACGAGGCTTTTGAAAAATTCAAATGACATAACTTAAAATGGAACAGATTTCATTAACTACCATGGCAAGATAACCTTTACACTCACCTGGGAAAACTAACTCTTATGCACTGTCAAGACTTTACTTTCATTAATCTGATGACTCTTATATATCTAATCAACTACCAATGTTTAATTGTTTTCCGATTAAATTAATAATGCAACAATTAACTCATTAGGAATTTGGGGCACCACGAGAGCGGTTGTTTAAAGAGTTACCATCTCCCCAATTAAACTCTAAAAGTCTTTACCTATCACACCCATAAAACAGACACCGCATTAATCAAAACATTGTATCTTATCATCATTCTGAATAATTGTACCCTCCTTGCATCTACAAAAACCACAGCCTTACTTAAGATTCATTACTACACAAATTGGTTTGTTTATTTATTTACGAGCTGACAAAATGGTAACAAAATATCAACATACACACCTACCTGACCACTGTGACTGACCCAAACTTAAGCAAAGCTTTGACTATGTACAGACTCAGTGAGCATAGCCTTGCTATTGAGAAAGGCTGCCGTAGAGAGAAGACAGGCTGTGTGCATACTGCCCAGAAAATGAGGTGGAAACTAAGCTGTATTTCCTAACCTCCTGTCAAATGTATGACCATATTAGAGACAAATATTTCCGATTTTGATAAACTTCCTCTGCACAACAGCAGAACCTGAGACAGAGCTGCATTTCCTGACAAAATGTAAAAAATATAAAACAATTAGAATGTCGTTGTTACTATTGTCCAGTTGACAATTTTGATTTTCATTATTTTCATATTGTAAATATCCAAAGTAAGCTTTGGCAATATATACATTGTTACATCATGCCAATAAAGCAAATTGGAGAGAGAGAGAGAGAGAGAGAGAGAGAGAGAGAGAGAGAGAGAGAGAGAGAGAGAGAGAGAGAGAGAGAGAGATTGGTATCTGGCTAAAAATACTTGAATCAGTCATAGAGCCCATTGCCCTTTATGGTTGTGAGATCTGGGGTCCTCACCAACCAAGACTTCACAAAATGGGACAAACACCAAATTGAGACTCTGCAAGCAGATTTCTGCAAAAATATCCTTCGTGTACAACGTAGAACACCAAATAATGCATGCAGAGCAGAATTAGGCCGATACCCACTAATTATCAAAATCCAGAAAAGAGCCGTTAAATTCTACAACCACCTAAAAGGAAGCGATTCCCAAACCTTCCATAACAAAGCCATCACCTACAGAGAGATGAACCTGGAGAAGAGTCCCCTAAGCAAGCTGGTCCTGGGGCTCTGTTCACAAACACAAACACACCCCACAGAGCCCCAGGACAGCAGCACAATTAGACCCAACCAAATCATGAGAAAAAACAAAAAGATAATTACTTGACACATTGGAAAGAATTAACAAAAAAACAGAGTAAACTAGAATGCTATTTGGCCCTAAACAGAGACTACACAGTGGCAGAATACCTGACCACTGTGACAGACCCAAATTTAAGGAAAGCTTTGACTATGTACAGATTCAGTGAGCATAGCCTTGCTATTGAGAAAGGCCGCCGTAGGCAGACATGTCTCTCAAGAGAAGACAGGCTATGTGCTCACTGCCCACAAAATGAGGTGGAAACTGAGCTGCACTTCCTAACCTCCTGCCCAATGTATGACCATATTAGAGAGACATATTTCCCTCAGATTACACAGATCCACAAAGAATTCAAAAACAAATCCAATTTTGATAAACTCCCATATCTACTGGGTGAAATTCCACAGTGTGCATCACAGCAGCAATATTTGTGAACTATTGCCACAAGAAAAGGGCAACCAGTGAAGAAGAAGCACCATTGTAAATACAACCCATACTTTTTATTTTCCCTTGTGTACCTTTAACCATTTGTACATCGTTGCAACACTGTATATATACGTAATATGACATTTGTAATGTGTTTATTGTTTTGAAACTTCTGTTTGTGTAATGTTTACTGTTAATTGTTATTGCTTATTTCACTTTTGTATATTATTTACCTCACTTGCTTTGGCAATGTTAACACATGTTTCCCATGCCAATAAAGCCCCTTGAATTGAATTGAATCGAGCGAGAGAGAGAGAGAGAGACAGAGAGAGAGACAGTTAGAGAGAGAGAGAGAGAGAGAGAGAGAGAGGGACAGAGATAGAGATAGTGAGAGAGACAGAGATAGTGAGAGAGACAGAGACAGAGAGAGAGAGACAGTGAGAGAGACAGAGAGAGAGAGAGTGAGACAGAGAGAGAGAGAGAGAGTGAGAGAGACAGAGACAGAGATAGAGATAGTGAGAGACAGAGACAGAGAGAGAGAGACATTGAGAGAGACAGAGAGAGAGAGAGTGAGACAGAGAGAGAGAGAGAGAGAGAGAGAGAGAGAGAGATAATAATTTGGTACTTTTAGAACCGCTCTCACAGTAATCATATTATTTGCATACAAACTGCCGCCCGTTTGGAGTAAGAAATCATGAATGCATTAATGTGGAAATGCCTTGGTTTTTCATGTATTTCTCCTAACCAGGCCTTCTTGGAAAGGGGGTTTGTTGTGCCTTTCCGCAGCATGCTTGTAAGCCTCTGATTGTCCTAAAGGGGTCCCCACCTACTGTATCTCTCCGCTGCCGTCGCTCGGCATCTGCCGACCCGTCGTGTAGTCCAGAACAGAACTACAGAGCTCACTCTGCTTCCACTCGCTCTGGAAGATGACTCTTTGAAGATAAGCTGCCAGCCGTGTTGATGGTTCTCAGTGGTGATGAGAGTGGTGGCATAAGATGGTTTGAAGAGAGTAGTAGAATGGTCCCCCTTAAATGTGTTTTTCTATGTGCTTTACTTAGGACAGCAAATCAGCCGTACCAGTGATTGTTCAAGAGGTGACATTATTGTCTCGTTGTTGTGCTGAGAGTTCAGAGTTCAAACCACTTTGGACGTGAGCACCAGCTCAACGCCTCTCTGGTCTGATATGTTAATTCTTAACCCACCGTTTTATACAGTTTATTCAAAAGGGTTGGTAA
>NC_088243.1:80571241-80581241 GCF_036934945.1 Oncorhynchus masou masou
CCTCAAAGCCTCCCTTCTCAAAACCCCACTCCTCAAAACCTCCCTTCTCAGTCTCTCTTCTCAAAACCTCCCTTCTCAGTCTCTCTTCTCAAAACCTCCCTTCTCAAACATGCTGGCAATGTTCTCTTCAGAAGACACTGCTTCCTTCTCTCCACATTAATATTTATTGCTAGTTAATTAGGAGGAGTTTTCATATATTATCGGAGGTTTTACATTCGTAGAATATTTACAATAGCTTTGATGTATTAGAGTTGGGGAAACGAACACTTGCCTCAGGGTGCCTGTTGAGAAACAGAATTGTCTTGTGCTGTGTGATTCCTTTTGATAAGTCAATGATATGAGTCACAAATATGGTTATTGTTTGTTGTTGTTGCAAAATAGTGGTCGTAACTTGTGACTTTAGTGACTTCATTAACTTTTCAAAGCCTGTGTGATTTTGGCACCACAGTCTTGAGGTTGGAGTACCTCTAGGCATCACCATATGCCTTATCTCTGGTGTACAATATATCTTTATGTGTAGAGTTGGACACACAAGGCTTTTGCATTCATTGACATGATGATAATCGCTGCTGAGCCTTTCACTAGCCTTATTAATCTGACCCCAGTGTCACAGCAGCCATCCTGTCACCTCTCGTCAACTATCTGCTCTATCTTTACCCTGCTTCACAGAAGACCATTTCCTCTCCCAGGTCTCCCGGTGTTGCTAGCAGAAGTCAGTGGTTAGTCTGTGGTTTGTTGACTGGATCTGTCGTTGTCGTTCTGGGAAGTAGCCTGGTTTACTGAGAGCAGAGTCAGTCGTTTCCTCAGTGATCGGAGGGAAGGGTACAGACTGACTCCATGGAATAACAAACAGTCTGTGGAACCAGGCCAGAGATAACAGTGTCCCTGTCTTCTGCCCTAGAGGTGCTGCTTACAGGACCTAGGCAGGCTGCGTCAGAAATAACACACTCTTCCCTATCCAGTGCACTACTTTTGACCAGGATCCTATGTGGTCAGCCAGTAAATATGAATGAGACAACAGGTGGACTGAGATGAGATTGAGATGTTTCTGATCAGGATGTGATTGCTGGTGGGTCTTTGGATCTCAGTGAAGTTTTCCAGAGTTTTTCCAAAGTAAACGGAAGTCTGGATCGTTCAGGAAATCTGCGCAATGATCTGACTAGACACTGACCTGGTTCTACAGATGTTGATGACGTCTGATTTGCTAAGTTTCTCCCTCTTTCTATCTTTCTTCTCTCTCTGTATCTCTCTCTTCTTTCTCTGTGTCTCTCTCTTCTTTCTCTGTGTCTCTCTCTTCTCTCTCTGTGTCTCTCTCTTCTCTCTCTTCTCTCTCTGTATCTCTCTTCTCTCTCTGTATCTCTCTCTTCTTTCTCTGTATCTCTCTCTTCTCTCTCTGTATCTCTCTCTTCTCTCTCTGTATCTCTCTCTTCTCTCTCTGTATCTCCCTCTGTATCTCTCTCTTATCTCTCTGTATACCTCTCTTCTCTCTCTGTATCTCTCTTCTCTCTCTGTATCTCTCTCTTCTTTCTCTGTATCTCTCTCTTCTCTCTCTGTATCTCTCTCTTCTCTCTCTGTATCTCTCTCTTCTCTCTCTGTATCTCCCTCTGTATCTCTCTCTTCTCTCTCTGTATACCTCTCTTCTCTCTCTGTATCTCTCTCTTCTCTCTCTGTATCTCTATCTTCTCTCTCTGTATCTCCCTCTGTATCTCTCTCTTCTCTCTGTATACCTCTCTTCTCCCTCTGTATCTCTCTCTTCTTTCTCTGTATCTCCCTCTGTATCTCTCTCTTCTCTCTCTGTATCTCTCTCTTCTCTCTGTATACCTCTCTTCTCCCTCTGTATCTCTCTCTTCTTTCTCTGTATCTCCCTCTGTATCTCTCTCTTCTCTCTCTGTATCTCTCTCTTCTCTCTGTATCTCTCTTCTCTCTATATATCTCTCTCTTCTCTCTCTGTATCTCTCTCTTCTTTCTCTGTATCTCTCTCTCCCTGTCTTTTATCTCCTCTCCCATTTCTCTTTTTCTCTCTCTCTTTCTCTCTCCCTCTCACTCTCTCTCCCTCTCTCTCTCTCCCTCTCTGGTCTTTTTTATCCAGGAAATTCCTGTGTTGTTGCAGAGCTGAGCCCTGTCCAGGCCGATAAACAGGGGATAAATCCATTATCTCCGCTGTTTAGCCGGGGAATCAGAAGACTCCCTCCCTTCTAAACAACAGCTGCAGGCAAGGAGCGATCTCAAGATTGGGATGTTTAACGCTCCCCCAGTCTGCCAGACAGCAGGGAGAACAAGTCTCTAATGGCACATCTATTCCCCACACTTCTCAAGTGTCGGTGGCTGTGTCCTAAATGATACCTGAGTTTACTCACCATAAGGGAAGTACTTTTGACCTATGCCATACTGTATGGTGTGTGTTCACTATCGGCTTATGTCAACAGTAGTGCATAATATAGTGCATAGGGGTATGAGTCAGCCACTTGAAGAGAGCCAAAACAGCATTTATCAGAGGTGTTGTTTTGGATGTAACATCCCTTCCTCTGACCAGCCAGGCAGCTCTATGATCTACAGCTTGATCACACTACAGATGCGAAAGGAGAGAGTAGGCAAATTTTAGCAGAGGCGTTGTTTTTGACATAGCACCGACCATTTCCCTTAGCTGTTTAAGACATAACCCCGACCATTTCCCCTAGCTGTTTAAGACATAACCCCGACCACCTCCCCTAGCTGTTTAAGACATAACCCCGACCATCTCCCCTAGCTGTTTAAGACATAACCCCGACCATTTGCCCTAGCTGTTTAAGACATAACCCCGACCACCTCCCCTAGCTGTTTAAGACATAACCCCGACCACCTCCCCTAGCTGTTTAAGACATAACCCCGACCATCTCCCCTAGCTGTTTAAGACATAACCCCGACCACCTCCCCTAGCTGTTTAAGACATAACCCCGACCATTTCCCCTAGCTGTTTAAGACATAACCCCGACCACCTCCCCTAGCTGTTTAAGACATAACCCCGACCATTTGCCCTAGCTGTTTAAGACATAACCCCGACCACCTCCCCTAGCTGTTTAAGACATAACCCCGACCACCTCCCCTAGCTGTTTAAGACATAACCCCGACCATTTCCCCTAGCTGTTTAAGATATAACCCCGACCACTTCCCCTAGCTATTTAAGACATAACCCCGACCACCTCCCCTAGCTGTTTTTCACATAGCCCCGACCACTTCCCCTAGCTGTAAACAGTCTTGTGATCAACAGTGTGCTATGACAATAGTATAATCACGCTAAATGTAGCTACTGTTGGCCAGGCTGTTTTCTACCTGTCTAAAACAGTTTTAGAGACCTGTGTGTTGTGGCTTTGCGTCTCAAGTGTTGTCAACTAAAGGTGTTGAAACTGTGAACTTTGTTCTTTTGGATGAATCTCTTTGTCCTGTACTGTAGCTTTGGCCGACGCCGATTGTTGTCAAAAGCCCTGCAGCACAAAAAATATGTCAGTATGGGTCAATGTGTGATAGCAAATAAACACCGTTTTTTATTGGATTTTGTTTTTTTATTCATAAATAAATGATAAAAGGCATTCATTATTTAAATGTTTATTGTTGTGTGGAATGTGCAAATCTAGTAACCCGACCATCTCACTACATTTGCAGCAGCAGCCTACAAAAACTGAAAATTATACAGAAAAGACCCACACATTGAAAAGAAAACATGGTTTTAGACTTGGACATAAAGAACCCATATTTGAATAATTGCAAATCCAGAGGGTATGCATTCCCCTGTAAAAGCGTGCATGTGCGCTCTGTGTTTGTCTGTGTGTATTGGACATTTCAGTATCGTTTTTTTAATGCTTTGGTCTTTGTGTCAAAAAAAGAAAAGCTTCTAAAGAGGAACATCGAGCATAAACAGGTCATCTACACTGGTCTCTCCTGTTCCTCTCCTGGACATCTACACTGGTCTCTCCTGGTCCTCTCCTGGACATCACCACTGGTCTCTCCTGGTCCTCTCCTGGACATCACCACTGGTCTCTCCTGGTCCTCTCCTGGACATCTACACTGGTCTCTCCTGGTCCTCTCCTGGACCTCTACACTGCTCCCTCCTGGTCCTATCCTGGACATCTGCACTGGTCTCTCCTGGTCCTCTCCTGGACATCTACTCTGCTCCCTCCTGGTCCTCTCCTGGACATCTACACTGGTCTCTCCTGGTCCTCTCCTGGACATCTACTCTGCTCCCTCCTGGTCCTCTCCTGGACATCTACACTGGTCTCTCCTGGTCCTCTCCTGGACATCTACACTGGTCTCTCCTGGTCCTCTCCTGGACATCTACTCTGCTCCCTCCTGGTCCTCTCCTGGACATCTACACTGGTCTCTCCTGGTCCTCTCCTGGACATCTACACTGCTCCCTCCTGGTCCTCTCCTGGACATCTACACTGGTCTCTCCTGGTCCTCTCCTGGACATCTACACTGGTCTCTCCTGGTCCTCTCCTCGACATCTACTCTGCTCCCTCCTGGTCCTCTCATGGACATCTACACTGGTCTCTCCTGGTCCTCTCCTGGACCTCTACACTGCTCCCTCCTGGTCTTCTCCTGGACATCTACACTGGTCTCTCCTGGTCCTCTCCTGCACATTTACTCTGCTCCCTCCTGGTCCTCTCCTGGACATCTACACTGGTCTCTCCTGGTCCTCTCCTGGACATGTGTGCATGCTTGCAGGGCCAGACCTAGCCTTTTGGGCCTCTTCCAACTCACGGGCAAAACATTTAGTGGCTCCCCTCTTGACAGTGGAGAGATTGTTTTTTTGTTTTTTTGTCAATTAAATGCAATTTAATTAACTACAATTCTACACATTTTGCCAATAGGGCATTGAATTATTTTATTAAACACGTTTGCTGCACCTCGAGACATTGGGTGGAGAGATAAATGTGTAAATATAGTATAAAATCTGTGTCTCTAGACAGCCAAACTGAGAGAGAGACGATGTCATTATGTGCAATGATTCTAGAACCAACTAGCTGACTCTGCAGCATTCAGCCTAGAACCATGTAGGGGTTGGGGGGAGGGGGGTAAATTAGGACCACCCAGACACACACACACGTCTACCAACATGAACTGCTCGACATCATACACTTAACTACTGCTAAGTTGGTGGATCAGGTTGCACCACAGTACAAATCAAGGTGTATAGTTTGTGTCTACAGTTTAGCGGATGTTATGAAATGCTTACGTACATTTCTAGCTCCTGACAATGCAGTAAAATGTCGAACAAGTACACAAATAATAATAAAACATTTTTAAAAAGTTAAACAAAAAATAGATATCAAGAAAGTCAGGACAATTAACAACCCAAATTGCCCTGTAAAAGTAATGTAGATGCAATCGATACATATAAACACAGGAGGATGTTCACTAGATCTACTGAGAATGATATGTGCAGCAGTACATACTGTATATTAGTCAGTGGTTGAAAAAGTACCCAGTTGTCATATTTGAGTAAAAGTAAAGATACTGTACCTTAATTGAAAATGACTCAAGTAAAATTGATAGTCACTCATTAAATTAAAATACTACTAAAAGTCTAAAAGTATATGGTTTTAAATATACTTCAGTATCAAAAGTACATGTAATTGCTAAAATATACTTTAGTATCAAAAGTACATGTAATTGCTAAAATATACTTTAGTATCAAAAGTACATGTAATTGCTAAAATAGACTTAAGTATCAAAAGTAAAAAGTATAAATCATTTAAAATTGCTTATATTAAGCAAACCAGACAGCAACATTTTCTTGTTTTTAAAATGCACAGTTAGCCAGGAACACACTCCAACATTCAGACAATTTACCAACAAGGCATGTGTGTTTAGTGAGTCAGCCAGATCATAGGCACCAGGGAAGACCAGGGATGTTCTCTTGATAAATGCATGAATTGAACTATTTTTATGTCCTGCAAGGCATAAAAAATGTAACGGGTACTTTTGAGGGTCAGGGAAAATATATGGAGTAAAAAAGTACATTATTTTCTTTAGGAATGTAGTAAAAAAAAGTTGTCAAAAATAGAAATAGTAAAGTATAGATACCTCAAAAACGACTTTTAAGGAGTACTTTAAAGTATTTTTACCAAGGTACTTCAGTATCAAAATATCACCACTGATATTACTGAGCTATGTCAAGAATCCGGTGTATAAATAAATATGCGATGTATATAAAACAGTGTAACTAAATACAAAGTACAGTAGTAGAAATATGAGAATGAGCTGTGTCCGGAGTACAGTATTTCAATTCTCACTGTGAAACGGGAAAAGTCCTGTGGTTCAATGTATTTACGACACTGGATAGCACCGACGGCTGCTTGTATGCTTGCATGTGTGAGTGTATGTGTTTTGTGAGTATGAGGGGTGTGATAACTTGTGTCAGTGATTGTGCATCCCCTGGTAGACGGCTAGTGATGGCTGTTCAGGTAATAGAAGCTGTTTTATTTGTTGTTCTTGTTTTAGTGTACATAACTGTGTACCTATGCCAGTGTCTAGTCATTAATGTTTATGCTACCACAGACTAAATACTCTTAACTTGCATCCCAAATGGTACCCTATTCCCTACAAGGCCAATAGGGCTTTCTTCAAACGTAGTGCACTACATAGGCAATAGGGTGCAATTAGAGACCGTTTTTTGTCACAATCACACTTCATACATCAAATAGGCTTATCTGTATCTGTAGGTGGACTTGCTGTGTGGTCTGAATGGAAGTGCTGTATCAGTTCAATGTTTACTATATGTTTTATATATATTCTGTGCAAGATTTTGTCACTGTTTTGGTTGGGCTAACGTCCCAAGATCTAATGTCCTGTGATATTTATGAAATGCTCTAATGACGTTTGGAGTAATAAATTATCTATTTGTTGGATGTTACAAGTGTTTTCTGTTTATTCTCCAAACATCCACTCGTTCAATAACTGCAAACACATAGTATTTTATAATTCCAGTTCATCATCATTTTGACTATAAGTATGAAGCCTTGGCTGAGCCAGATCAGCTCATAGGAGCAGATCTTCTATTCTTGAGGCAGCTTGGTGTAGAAGTAAACCCCCTGGACAAGGATGCTAGTTTGCCTTAGGGCCGTTACCCCAAATCTGTCTCCTTAATGCTGAGTGCCAAGCATCCTTTGTTGTGACTCGGTCCGGGATCAAACTCCCAACCTTCCATTCTGAGAACGGACACTGTAACCACAAGGCCAAAGAGTTGGTATAGTTAAAAATAACTGTCACATTATATTGCGTAACAGATAGCGTGAGTAAAACATTAGGTTTGATGGAAGATTCACATCAAATTGTCTCTAGAGAAAATCAGGATGTGTGCTATGTCTCTTCCATACATGTAATCATAGAAAACAATCTGCTGTGTCCTGCCAAAACAGATCACTAACATTCTAAATCAGGGGACGGCGATCAGGCAGCCCGCGCGCCAAAACCGACCTGCAAATGATTTTGTTTGGCCCCCCAAAAGGTTTATATATTTAGGAGATCTGTTCCCAAGTATTCCCACCAAATGCCTCAATGTAATCAAGGCATGAAATGATTTCTTTTTTCTAGTGCAATCTTATTTTGGGCTTAGTTTTGTTCAATTTGGTGTACAAATTATTATGATTAGCTTCCGGCCCGCGGACTATCCTAAATCTAGTGGCCTACCACTGTTCTAAATAAACCCAATGGTATTTCTATATGATAAGCCACCCATGGAACATGAGTCTCTGTGCAGTCTGTTACATGATCCTACTGTGGTATAAAATGCTCTTGTTTGTACACAGAGTTCCCTGATGTGTCATTCCAGGTTCTGGGCCACCATTTCCCACCATACCCATTTCTCTCTCTCTATAGGGGGGGGCATGCTTCCCTGATGTGTCATTCCAGGTTCTGGGCCACCATTTCCCACCATACCCATTTCTCTCTCTATATAGGGGGGCGGCATGCTTCCCTGATGTGTCATTCCAGGTTCTGGGCCACCATTTCCCACCATACCCATTTCTCTCTCTCTATAGGGGGGGGGGCATGCTTCCCTGATGTGTCATTCCAGGTTCTGGGCCACCATTTCCCACCATACCCATTTCTCTCTCTCTATAGGGGGGGGGGGCATGCTTCCCTGATGTGACATTCCAGGTTCTTGGCCACCATTTCCCACCATACCCATTTCTCTCTCTCTATAGGGGGGCGGCATGCTTCCCTGATGTGTCATTCCAGGTTCTTGGCCACCATTTCCCACCATACCCATTTCTCTCTCTCTATAGGGGGGGGGGGCATGCTGAAGCCTTATTAACGGCAGATCATGGTATATACACCCATTAACTTAAAAGGCATACAGAACAACACCGAAGCAAAACAAAGATTAAGGCCCCTGTCAATCACTGTAGAATGAGAAATTCCCCCCTGAAGAAAAGGGAAATGAGTTTGTACTATATGTATGTAGCGGTCTGACTGAACTGGGGCAACCGGTATGGGGAAGTGGGACAAGGGCATGTAACTAGAGTGAAGGCAATGGACAAATGGAGGGATGGAGAGATTGAGGAATGGAGAGATTGAGGGATAGAGAGATGGGGAGATGGAGGGATGGAGAGATGGAGGGATGGAGGGATGGAGGGATGAAGAGATGGAGGGATGGAGGGATGGAGGGATGAAGAGATGGAGGGATGGAGGGAAGGATATTGTAAAAAATAAATCTGTTAATATAGAGACTGTGCATCTGTCCAAGATCTGTATTCTGTCAGGCCAGAAGACCTAGACATACTGACCCATAAAACGGCCATAGAGAACAAGCAAGAGGATAAATAGAGGGGGGAGTGACAGACAGATGAAGAAAAAAGGTGAAAGGGAGAGAGAGAGAAACTGGGTGCTGCTTCATTCAAACAGAAAATGTCCATCTGTTGAATTAAGATGAAAATGGCTTCATATTGTGCCAGCAGAATGGAGGTCATGGTTAGAATGCTGATTGAAAGCGTTCTACAGACAATACATTATCTTCTGCTGGTTCTGATGGTCTATTACACCTTCGTGGACTAGGACATTTCAGTGGCAGCAAAATTTGATCCATTTTAATGGAATGGAAATTAAACTTCCAGATAATGAGTTCCGATGGGAGAAAGTTACATCTTTTAACTCTAAAACACACAGCTCCATCATACAATTTTTTTACTTGTCAAATTAAATTACATTAGTTTTATGAAAAAACATTGTTGAATGTTCAGTTTAGAATACATACTGTGCATTACAGTAGGTGTCTCTCCTGTTACTTAATCACTCTGTGTTCTCAACAAGAGATAGATAGCAGTGAGGCGAAGCCATCCTAGTCTCAGACTGTTTTCCAAACGGCACCCTAATCCCTATGTAGTGCACTACTTTTGACCAGAGCCCCATGGGCCCTGGTCAAAAGTAGTGGGAGCCCCGTGGGCCCTGGTCAAAAGTAGCGCATTCAAATCAATCAAATCAAATCAAATGTATTTATGTAGCCCTTCGTACATCAGCTGATATCTCAAAGTGCTGTACAGAAACCCAGACTAAAACCCCAAACAGCAAGCAATGCAGGTGTAGAAGCATAGTGGCTAGGAAAAACTCCCTAGAAGGGCCAAAACCTAGGAAGAAACCCAGAGAGGAACCAGGCTATGAGGGGTGGCCAGTCCTCTTCTGGCTGTGCCGGGTGGAGATTGTAACAGAACATGGCCAAGATGCTCAAATGTTCATAAATGACCAGCATGGTCAAATAATAATAATCTCAGTAGTTGTCGAGGGTGCAGCAAGTCAGTACCTCAGGAGTAAATGTCAGTTGCTTTTTCATAGCCGATCATTAAGTGTATCTCTAACGCTCCTGCTGTCTCTAGAGAGTTGAAAAGAGCAGGTCTGGGACAGGTAGCACGTCCGGTGAACAGGTCAGGGTTCCATAGCCGCAGGCAGAACAGTTGAAACTGGAGCAGCAGCACGGCCAGGTGGACTGGGGACAGCAAGGAGTCATCATGCCACGTAGTTCTGAGGCATG
>NC_088243.1:80583741-80608741 GCF_036934945.1 Oncorhynchus masou masou
GGTGTGGAAATATCCTGCTCTCAAACTGAACATTCACTTTTAAATTGGATTTGAACGTTCAGTCTGGCAATTTCTTTTGTATGTTACTCACCTTGGCCATTCCTCTACCTGGCTACCAGGGACAAGGGGGAGCAGAGATCCGACACACACACATTTACACACGCACAAACACGCACTTACAAATAGAAACACACACAAACACACACTCTCACAAACACTCTCACAAACACACACATGCAAAGACATCCACGTACACCCCTCCCCCAGATACACACACATTGAAGAGGCCAGAAGAAAGAGTAACCTTGTACCACAAACCTTCCATCCATAGTTCCAACAATAGTCTTTGGACTCCTCACCTCAATGGAACGGCTGCAAAAGGTCCTAACTGTCTCTCCACTTAGTCCTTTACAGAAGAGATTCATGAAGGGTGTATTCTGGTATTGTGTAGTGTAGGCGTTGGTGGAGGGATAACCTTGTAGAAGAAATAAAACACTTGACCTTCTCCCATCTGTAGGAGGGAGAAGAGAGAGAAAGGGAGAATGGAGAGAGAAAGGAGGACAAAGGGAGAGCAGAATACAGGTTTTCTTTCTCCCGAGTGGCACAGCGGTCTAAGGCACTGCATCTCAGTGCAACAGGCATCACTACAGACCCTGGTTCGATTCCAGGCTGTATCACAACCGGCTGTGATTGGGAGTCCCATAGGGCGGCGCACAATTGGCCCGGGCATCGTCCGGGCTAGGGTTTGGCCGGGGTAGGCCGTCATTGTAAATACGAATTTGTTCTTAAATAAATACATTGAAAAAATATATATTTCTGTCAAGAGTGTTTATTATTCACCACATGGACACATTATGAATAGGTCAGTATAACTTTGATCAGAACTGTTTTTTTAATGAAAATGATCTATTTTGACTCTCAAAAGGATCGGTTATTTTTACATGCTTCGTATTTTACAGCTGGAACTTGCATATGACTGTATGAGGGAATCAGTGTCACGACTCTTTTCACTATCTTGTTTTCACTATCTTGTTTTCACTATCATGTCTTTTTGTTCTTCAGATTCAGTAACAACATGATAACTCATAGTTTGTACACGTCATCCCTCTCAAGGATGGACCCTTCCAACATCACGGCGACAACAATCACTTCTTTCTCTCATTCTTGGTTCAATTCCCTCAACCACGGATCCTTTCAATATCACCACAATATAATGTTGTTCTCTCTGAAAAGTCTTCTAAAGTCTTCTCTACCCAGTCTGACCCAGAGGTCTAACTAGCCAGGAGTCTTTCACAAACCTAATTAGATTTAAACAGACACTGGTCAGTCAACAATAGGGCGGACATATTGTAAGATATGACGGAGAAAGATGAGTTCCTTCCAGTGACAGGAATATATCATTTCCTGTCTGTACCTTGGATGCTCCAGATACTCTGAAAAGGCTTTTGATAACAATTCATAGCTTAGGTCATATCTGCCTCGACCAGCTCTCACACAGACATATCCCCAAGCTGGTAATTGGACATTTCGCACTGTTTTTCTCTGTTCCTTGCCTGAATACAAAGGAAACTCCAGCACATTAATGACTTCTAGCTTGCCTCTTATATAGGCCTGCATCCCAAATGGCACCTTTTCCATATGGGTCCTGGTCAAAAGTAGTGTACTAAATAGGGAATAGGGTGCCATTTGGGACAAGGACTAAGTCTAGCTGGTTTAATGGCTCTTTCACTAACTCCCTCAATTAAAGTCTGCTCTGTGAATATAAACAAAGGAGGGTGCCGCCGGGGGACATGTTTGTTGTACCTGGATTAGTCAACCCACAGGGCACAGATGTCACTTCAACATTTAGTTCTGATTTACATTTGGTTGAGTTGGCAACCAATGTGAATTCAACAGAAAATCAACAAAAATATCAGGTTTTGACAAAATGTCCTTATGTTGAAGACTTTTTGCAAATCCAATCAGTTTGGATTTGTTGATTCAACTTCATCATATTGATTTTTGTTGTTGAAATGACGTGGAAGCAACATTGATTCATGCTGTTTTTGCCCAGTGGGAAGGGTCCAATAGGCCTGACACTTTTGACCTTTTGTGCTGCTTCCTTCTACTTCCGAACTCTCACTGCCCTGGGAGAAACAAACAAACACACTGGCCCTCCCTTACCCTCCATGCCTTGTTAACAGTGTGTCACATAAAAAATAAGGTCCCATAAGGCTCTGGTCAAAATGATAACCATTACAGATGCACCCGGCCTCAATTAGGCGTGTCCCGAGTGACTGATCAAAGGAGAAGCATTATTTGGTGGTGGTCACAATCAAAGATGGTTTGGGAACAATATTGCAGCCAGGTCACCCGTTGCACAAGTCAGTATTCAACGTCCATCCACGTCTGAGGTTGTCGGGTGATGACGTGAAAACTGGCCTCTAGGGGCAACAGTGAGCACAATTACCTTCACGTAGGTTTTGGTTTTGCCAGGGCGTCGTGGACAGGGATGGCAGACGGGCAAGGGCATCTGACTCTGATTTCCAGTGACAGAAAGTTGTTTTAGAGATATCCAAACCTTAATCATTACCTTAACCATTTGAAGTTCATGCCTAACGCTAAGATTTCAGAGTTAATGCCTGAACTCAACATTAAACACTTCTAAATCTGACGTTTGCAACAACTTCGATATTTGAAGTTTGAGAAACATGTATGAACGTCAAATTCTGAAGTGAGACTATGAGGGCTAGTTGAGCATTGACCAAACAGAGAGAAAAAACAGAGGGAGGAACAAAGGGAGGGAACAGAGGGACGAACAGAGGGGAAACAGAGAGGGAACAGAAGGAAGGAGCAGAGAAAGGAAACAGAGATGAAAGACAGGGAGGAAACAGAGGGAGGGAACAGAGGGAAGGAACAGCGTGGGAAACAGAGGGTGGAACAGAGGAGGAATCAGATGGGGGAAACAGAGTGTGATGTCATGGTATTATGAGAAAATAGCATAGTATGTTTATTGTCTGTTTTCACATAAATGTTTGGGTTCTCAACGTCATTAAAACTCACTCATGGGCCTCCTGAGTGATGTAGTGGTCTAAGGCACTGCTTCACAGTGCTTGAGGCATCACTACAGATCTGGGTTTGATCGCAGCCGGCCGCGACCGAGAGACTCATGATGTGGCGCACAATTAGCACAGCGTTGTCTGGGTAAGGGGACTGTTTGGCCGGCCGGGACGTCCTTGTCCCATCACGATCTAGCGATTCCTTGTTGCGGGCCAGGTGCATGCATCATGACTTGGGACACCAGTTGTACAGTGTTTCCTCTGACACATTTGTGCGGCTAGCTTCCGGGTTAATCAAACAGTGTCAAGAAGCAGTGTGTCTTGGCAGGGTCGTTTTTCGTAGGACGCATGGCTCTCTACCTTCACCTCTACCGAGTCCGTACGGGAGTTTCAGCAATCGGAGAAGACTGTAACTACCATTTGGATATCACAAAATGATTTAAAAAAGAATAACATTCACTCATGACAGGACAGGATGTACTAGACAACTCACAAAGAAGAGAACAACCAACATCCACCAGCCACTGTCTTCTAGGAGTTACAGCAGGATTCATGGGAGGCAGATCCTAGAATGCCTGCCCCCAGGTCAGAAATGGTTAAGTCAAAACCCCGACATCAGGGGTTAACTGTCCCTCAGAAAGCTGCCCCTACTGGGGCCTGATGGGGCAGTAGATCACCTGGGGGGCAGTAGAATGTCTGTCAGGTGGAGATGGTCTGACTGGGGCAGATTAAAGTTACACCAGGATGGAAGATGAACATAATGGATCTACCTGTCCTCCTTCCTGTTCTATGATTCTTGTTTTATGATTCATATGCTTTTCAGATTGTCAGGAGTGTGCTAACCTCCACCACAAACACACACACACATGTATTCATGTAGACACACACATACATGTATTCATGTAGACACACACATATATGTATTCATGTAGACACACACACACATGTATTCATGTAGACACACACATATATGTATTCATGTAGACACACACACACATGTATTCATGTAGACACACACATACATGTATTCATGTAGACACACACACACATGTATTCATGTAGACACACACATACATGTATTCATGTAGACACACACACACATGTATTCATGTAGACACACACATACATGTATTCATGTAGACACACATATACATGTATTCATGTAGACACACACACACATGTATTCATGTAGACACACACACACATGTATTCATGTAGACACACACATACATGTATTCATGTAGACACACACACACATGTATTCATGTAGACACACACATACATGTATTCATGTAGACACACACACACATGTATTCATGTAGACACACACAGATGTATTCATGTAGACACACATATACATGTATTCATGTAGACACACACACACATGTATTCAGGTAGACACACACACACACATGTATTCATGTAGACACACACACATGTATTCATGTAGACACACACACATGTATTCATGTAGACACACACACACATGTATTCATGTAGACACACACACACATGTATTCATGTAGACACACACACACATGTATTCATGTAGACACACACACACATGTATTCATGTAGACACACACATACATGTATTCATGTAGACACACACACACATGTATTCATGTAGACACACACACACATGTATTCATGTAGACACACACACACATGTATTCATGTAGACACACACACAGAAGTATTCATGTAGACACACACACACATGTATTCATGTAGACACACACACACATGTATTCATGTAGACACACACACACATGTATTCATGTAGACACACACACACATGTATTCATGTAGACACACACACACATGTATTCATGTAGACACACACACACATGTATTCATGTAGACACACACACACATGTATTCATGTAGACACACACACACATGTATTCACGTAGACACACACACACATGTATTCATGTAGACACACACACACATGTATTCATGTAGACACACACACAGATGTATTCATGTAGACACACACACACATGTATTCATGTAGACACACACACACATGTATTCATGTAGACACACACACACATGTATTCATGTAGACACACACACACATGTATTCATGTAGACACACACACAGATGTATTCATGTAGACACACACACACATGTATTCATGTAGACACACACACACATGTATTCATGGAGACACACACACACATGTATTCATGGAGACACACACACACTGTTGATCGGAATTGATTTATCAAACTTTAATAACTCTACTTTTGTGCACAGACTTCTCTCCATTGGATTTCAGTTGTAAACTAATGATAAGGACCCCGCTAACAGCAGCTGTAAATATGCTGCAAAACAAAGCTAGGCTTTCACGTGGTTCATACCCTTCACGTGGTTCATACCCTTCACGTGGTTCATACCCTTCACGTGGTTCATACCCTTCACGTGGTTCATACCCTTCACGTGGTTCATACCCGTCACGTGGTTCATACCCTTCACGTGGTTCATACCCTTCACGTGGTTCATACCCGTCACGTGGTTCATACCCTTCACGTGGTTCATACCCTTCACGTGGTTCATACCCTTCACGTGGTTCATACCCTTCACGTGGTTCATACCCTTCACGTGGTTCATACCCGTCACGTGGTTCATACCCGTCACGTGGTTCATACCCTTCACGTGGTTCATACCCTTCACGTGGTTCATACCCTTCACGTGGTTCATACCCTTCACGTGGTTCATACCCGTCACGTGGTTCATACCCGTCACGTGGTTCATACCCTTCACGTGGTTCATACCCTTCACGTGGTCATACCCTTCACGTGGTTCATACCCTTCACGTGGTTCATACCCTTCACGTGGTTCATACCCTTCACGTGGTTCATACCCTTCACGTGGTTCATACCCGTCACGTGGTTCATACCCTTCACGTGGTTCATACCCTTCACGTGGTTCATACCCTTCACGTGGTTCATACCCGTCACGTGGTTCTTACCCTTCACGTGGTTCATACCCTTCACGTGGTTCATACCCTTCACGTGGTTCATACCCTTCACGTGGTTCATACCCTTCACGTGGTTCATACCCTTCACGTGGTTCATACCCGTCACGTGGTTCATACCCGTCATGTGGTTCATACCCGTAGACTACATTACCGTTGAACAAGGAACAACAAGTTGCCTCACGGGAATAACGTCATTAAATCTATTATAACTAAATGTATTATTATGTCTATTGATGTGAACTGTTCAGACTGTGGACTACTGTAGATACAGTAGTAATAGTTCCTCAGCGTGATTGGCCGTCCTCCATAGCATGATGGGTTTTTTTTTCTCAGAGCCTTTGGGCAAAAATGAATAATAAGAGAAGTGTGAATTGGGAGATTGAGTTTGTTTCAAAGAGGAAGGTTTCAAACAAATGTTCCACGTGCATCAGAATGATGGATATTGAATTAGCTTCATCTCAGAGGTCAGTGATTGATCAGAATGACTGGTGTTGAATGAACTCCGTCTCAGAGGTCAGTGATGCAGAGCAGAAGGGTGGTGACAACACATACTGGTCAGCCGTGCATCCTTCATTAAAACTAACCATCACTGTTTGGGAAATTAAATCATTGTCTAGAAACCTTTTCTATATACAACTATTACATTTAAATGTACTCTGTTATCCAGAGTTAGAGATGTTGGTTATCTTCAGCTAAGCAGACTCTGTTATCAAGAGTTAGAGATGTTGGTTATCTTCAGCTAAGCAGACTCTGTTATCCAGAGTTAGAGATGTTGGTTATCTTCAGCTTAGCAGACTCTGTTATCAAGAGTTAGAGATGTTGGTTATCTTCAGCTAAGCAGACTCTGTTATCAAGAGTTAGAGATGTTGGTTATCTTCAGCTTAGCAGACTCTGTTATCCAGAGTTAGAAATGTTGGTTATCTTCAGGTAGCTAGGTGAGACAACCCCATAAAACTGTGACATAACAAGTACTTAATACACATGTTAATCATAACCACAGCCGTCATGTAAAACGGAGCAGGCTATCACTAGTAGTGCTAGCCAACGTGTGTTTTTATCCACAGCTGGGCACAAATGCCTCAGGTGTGAGATGATTTCCACACAATCACAAGATGAAGATAAGGTGGAAGTGGAAAAGGGACAGGGATTAGTCTGCCCTAAATGCACCAGCATCAAGCATCTTAGGCAGAGGACCTCCGGCTGTTAGCTTGGCTGTGAGAAAAGGAAAACCTGCTTTCTAAGTACACTGACCTTGCTGTAACCCAGGCAACCCCAATCTCAGTTTTAAATGCCTCCTATAGAAAAGCTGTCGATGAGTCGGGCGGCGTTGATCTGTCCCAATCCAACAGACAGATGTGAAGCTTTGAGCCAGACCTACCAGCCCCGGGAGTCAGCACGGATCCTGGCTGTATACCACCAGCCGGTGGCCGCACAGTGGCCCCTCCCCCACGGTCACTGCAGTTCAGCAGGTCACTTCCCCGTCGGGTACCATCACAACCACCATCATTGTGGGAAGCTCAATGGTGACAGATTTTGTCATGCCTATGATCTGTGGATCGACCAAGGTCCATTGTCACCCAGGACCCCGTGTCCATGACATGAACTCCCTCCTGGCCAACTACTCTAATACCATTGACACCATTGTCACCTACATAGGTTTTAACAGCCTTAGTTTTAGTCAATCTGGGGAACTGGGGGAGGACTAAAAACATATTTAAACACCCTCGCTAGCACAGGGAAGATAATAATTATCTCTTGTCCCCTCCTATCTATGCTACCGGAACAAATCTGGTTCAAATCTGGACTGCATCTCATCTGGCTGTGAGTCCCATAGGGCAGTGCACAATTGGCACAGGTTTGGCTGGGGTAGGCTGTCATTGTAAGTAAGAATATGTTCTTAATTGACCAGCCTAGTTAAATTAAAAGTACCTGACCAAATGTTGATTTGCTGTGTTAGGAACCACAGGATTTACCCTAACCTCAGAGGTTCTATGATTATTTACAGCCACATCAAACTGTTGTAGAGACTGACAGACAGGGTCTGGTAGTGCTTCAGTCCCAGCAACATCAAACTGTTGTAGAGACTGACAGACAGGGTCTGGTAGTGCTTCAGTCCCAGCAACATCAAACTGTTGTAGAGACTGACAGACAGGGTCTGGTAGTGCTTCAGTCCCAGCAACATCAAACTGTTGTAGAGACTGACAGACAGGGTCTGGTAGTGCTCCAGTCCCAGCAACATCAAACTGTTTTAGACTGACAGACAGGGTCTGGTAGTGCTCCAGTCCCAGCAACATCAAACTGTTGTAGAGACTGACAGACAGGGTCTGGTAGTGCTCCAGTCCCAGCAACATCAAACTGTTTTAGACTGACAGACAGGGTCTGGTAGTGCTTCTGTCCCAGCAACATCAAACTGTTGTAGAGACTGACAGACAGGGTCTGGTAGTGCTCCAGTCCCAGCAACATCAAACTGTTTTAGACTGACAGACAGGGTCTGGTAGTGCTCCAGTCCCAGCAACATCAAACTGTTTTAGACTGACAGACAGGTTCTGGTAGTGCTTCTGTCCCAGCAACATCAAACTGTTGTAGAGACTGACAGACAGGGTCTGGTAGTGCTCGAGTCCCAGCAACATCAAACTGTTGTAGAGACTGACAGACAGGGTCTGGTAGTGCTCCAGTCCCAGCAACATCAAACTGTTGTAGAGACTGACAGACAGGGTCTGGTAGTGCTTCAGTCCCAGCAACATCAAACTGTTGTAGAGACTGACAGACAGGGTCTGGTAGTGCTTCAGTCCCAGCAACATCAAACTGTTGTAGAGACTGACAGACAGGGTCTGGTAGTGCTCCAGTCCCAGCAACATCAAACTGTTTTAGACTGACAGACAGGGTCTGGTAGTGCTCCAGTCCCAGCAACATCAAACTGTTGTAGAGACTGACAGACAGGGTCTGGTAGTGCTCCAGTCCCAGCAACATCAAACTGTTTTAGACTGACAGACAGGGTCTGGTAGTGCTTCTGTCCCAGCAACATCAAACTGTTGTAGAGACTGACAGACAGGGTCTGGTAGTGCTCCAGTCCCAGCAACATCAAACTGTTTTAGACTGACAGACAGGGTCTGGTAGTGCTCCAGTCCCAGCAACATCAAACTGTTTTAGACTGACAGACAGGTTCTGGTAGTGCTTCTGTCCCAGCAACATCAAACTGTTGTAGAGACTGACAGACAGGGTCTGGTAGTGCTCGAGTCCCAGCAACATCAAACTGTTGTAGAGACTGACAGACAGGGTCTGGTAGTGCTCCAGTCCCAGCAACATCAAACTGTTGTAGAGACTGACAGACAGGGTCTGGTAGTGCTCCAGTCCCAGCAACATCAAACTGTTGTAGAGACTGACAGACAGGGTCTGGTAGTGCTCCAGTCCCAGCAACATCAAACTGTTTTAGACTGACAGACAGGGTCTGGTAGTGCTCCAGTCCCAGCAACATCAAACTGTTGTAGAGACTGACTGACAGGGTCTGGTAGTGCTCCAGTCCCAGGAACATCAAACTGTTGTAGAGACTGACAGACAGGGTCTGGTAGTGCTTCAGTCCCAGCAACATCAAACTGTTGTAGAGACTGACAGACAGGGTCTGGTAGTGCTTCAGTCCCAGCAACATCAAACTGTTGTAGAGACTGACAGACAGGGTCTGGTAGTGCTTCAGTCCCAGCAACATCAAACTGTTTAACATCAAACTTTCTACTATTTATATAGACAAAAATGTCCAAAATGCACAACTTCTTTTTTATGCTGATGATACTGTTATTTACTGTTGTGCCTCGTCTCTTACAAAAGCTTTCCAGAACTTGCAAATTTCTTTTTATACTGTTCAACATACCTTGTGTCAATTGAAGCTTATCCTCAACACTGACAAAACTAAACTAATGGTGTTTTCTAAAGCAAGAAATAGATCTCTGATCTGTTCACATATTACTACCTGTCAGGGCAAGGAGATTGAGGTTGTAACCTCATATCCATATCTTGGAATTTTAATTGATGACAGCCTCTTTTAAATTGCACATTCAACAACTTACAAAAAAATTGAAGCTGAAATTGGGATTTTATTTGAGGAATAAGGCCTGTTTTTCTATTGAAGACAGAAGGAGGCTCGTATCAGCTACATTTATGCCTTTACTAGACTATGGGGATATTTTATATATGAACGCTTCCGCTCAGTGTTTGAGATCAATGGACACCCTTTACCATGGCACTGTGAGATTTATTTTAAACTGCAAAACCTTTACGCACCAATGCACTTTGTATACCAGGGTTGGCTGGCCTTCTCTAGTCACTCGTAGGCTCAGTCACTGGTGTAATTTCATTTACAAAAGCCATTTTGGGTTTACATTTTTATTTGTTACCTTTTTATTTGTGCATTTTTATTGTTCAGAAATGTGGTGTGTTCTCTCTTCGTTCGCTGGACTTTATCCTGCTAACTGTTCCAAATGTCCAAACTGAATTTGGTAAAGGGGCTTTTATGTACTCTGCGCCATCGGCTTGGAAAGCCTTACAAAATACTTTTAAACTGGAAGAACTTGTCCCGATTGGTGTTTTTAAATCCCTGATGAAGGATTTGGAGGCTGATTCCCTGACCTGTCAATGTTTTTAATTTGCTGTTTTATACTCTTGTGAATTCAATGGTTTTTAATAGATTACCTGTAGTTTTTCATCTTGTCTGTCTGTATTTTTTTTGTAATGACTTGGTGCTGCCTATCTTGGCCAGGGCGCTCTTGAAAAAGAGATTTTAATCTCAATGAGCCCTTCCTGGTTAAATAAAGGTTAAATAAAATAATAAATACAAGACTAACAGACAGGGCTGGCAGTGCTCCAGTTCTCCCTGTCAGAATAAGCAGAAGACTTGGAAACCATATAAACTCCTGTAAAACTGGCACTATTGTTATTGTACGTAACCTAGTTTATGTTCCTTTAACTCCACCTTCTAGTGTGTTTATACAAAACCTTTCTCATGAATGACCTCATTACTGAGGGCAAAGTTAATTGCTTGCTTCTCACTGAAACATAGCTGTCATCAGATTTTTACTAATGTTCTCAGCTGTAAGCTGTTTTGGTGACTTTGGGTCTTCTGAGCATCATGCTATACTGTATAAATGTCAGCCACCAGTACATCATGTTATACTGTATAAATGTCAGCCACCAGTACATCATGTTATACTGTATAAATGTCAGCCACCAGTACATCATGCTATACTGTATAAATGTCAGCCACCAGTACATCATGTTATACTGTATAAATGTCAGCCACCAGTACATCATGCTATACTGTTTAAATGTCAGCCACCAGTACATCATGCTATACTGTTTAAATGTCAGCCACCAGTACATCATGTTATACTGTTTAAATGTCAGCCACCAGTACATCATGCTATACTGTATAAATGTCAGCCACCAGTACATCATGTTATACTGTATAAATGTCAGCCACCAGTACATCATGTTATACTGTATAAATGTCAGCCACCAGTACATCATGCTATACTGTTTAAATGTCAGCCACCAGTACATCATGCTATACTGTTTAAATGTCAGCCACCAGTACATCATGCTATACTGTTTAAATGTCAGCCACCAGTACATCATGCTATACTGTTTAAATGTCAGCCACCAGTACATCATGCTATACTGTATAAATGTCAGCCACCAGTACATCATGCTATACTGTTTAAATGTCAGCCACCAGTACATCATGTTATACTGTTTAAATGTCAGCCACCAGTATATCATGCTATACTGTTTAAATGTCAGCCACCAGTACTGGCCATCACCCTGTATAGGCAACCAAAGCACTGTGACACTTTTTTTACTAAATGATATAAACTATTGTCTATTGTCCTTGAGAACTATGATAAAAGTATTGTGTTGGGTGATTGTCATACTCATGTTGACAAAGAGACTGACACCAAGGCCAGTGAATGTATTAATCTGTGGAGCTCCATGGACTTAATCCAATATGTTACTGGGCCCACCCATAACCGTGGACATACTCTGGACCTGGCTATTACCAAGGGGCTTTCTATTGGCATATCCTCTATTGTTTATCTGATCACCAATGTGTATTTTCTACGACCTTGTTGCCCATAGCAACAGGGTAATACTGAACGCATGATTAAGAAACACTATCTTACCTCTGAAGTCGCTACAGATTGTATTGAGTGCAATACTCCATCACCTATTCTGCCTTCCTCCTGTGATGATTTAGTGGATAACTTTAACCTGTTGATGCTCTGGGGGCGCTATTTCATTTTTGGATGAAAAACGTTCCCGTTTTAAACAAGATATTTTGTCACAAAAAGATGCTCGACTATGCATATAATTGATAGCTTTCGAAAGAAAACACTCTGACGTGTCCAGAACTACCAAGATATTTTCTGTGCGTGCCCTAGAACGTGAGCTTCAGGCAAAACCAAGATGAAACGGCATCCAGGAAAAGAGCAGGATTTTTGAGGCTCTGTTTTCCATTGTCTCCTTAAATGGCTGTGAATGCGAGAGGAGTGAGTCAAACCTTTCTGTCGTTTCCCCAAGGTGTCTGCAGCGTTGTGACGTATTTGTAGGCAGATCATTGGAAGATTGACCATAAGAGACCACATTTACCAGGTGTCCGCCCGGTGTCCTGCGCCGAAATTGGTGCGCAAAAGTCAGCTGCCAGTATTTTTCCATGGGATTCAGAGAGGAAAGCAAGCTTCCACGAACGATATATCAATGAAGAGATATGTGAAAAAACACCTTGAGGATTGATTCCAAACAACGTTTGCCATGTTTCGGGTCGATATTATGTAGTTAATTCGGAAAAAGTTTTACGTTGTAGGTGACTGAATTTTCGGTTCGTTTCGGTAGCCAGATGCAATGTAGAAAACGGAACGATTTCTCCTACACACAGACGCTTTCAGGAAAAACTGCGCATTTGGTATGTAACTGAGAGTCTCCTCATTGAAAACATCAGAAGCTCTTCAAAGGTAAATGATTTTATTTATTTGGTTTATCTGGTTTTTGTGAAAATGTTGCGTGCTAAATGCTACTCAAAATGCTATGCTAGCTTTGCATACTCTTACACAAATTAATCAATTTCTATGGTTCAAAAGCATATTTTGAAAATCTGAGATGACAGTGTTGTTAAGAAAAGGCTAAGCTTGAGAGCAGACGCATTATTTTCATTTTATTTGCGATTTTCAGAAATCGTTAACGTTGCGTTATGCTAATGAGCATGAGGCTTTAGTCACGATCCCGGATCCGGGATGGGGAGTTCCAAGAGTTAATAGCAGATGAAGGGCAACCATTGGTGTCATACAGCAGCTACAGATGAAGGGCAACCATTGATGTCATACAGCAGCTCCAGATGAAGGCAACCATTGATGTCATACAGCAGCTCCAGATGAAGGGCAACCATTGATGTCATACAGCAGCTCCAGATGAAGGCAACCATTGATGTCATACAGCAGCTCCAGATGAAGGGCAACCATTGATGTCATACAGCAGCTCCAGATGAAGGGCAACCATTGATGTCATACAGCAGCTCCAGATGAAGGCAACCATTGATGTCATACAGCAGCTCCAGATGAAGGGCAACCATTGATGTCATACAGCAGCTCCAGATGAAGGGCAACCATTGATGTCATACAGCAGCTCCAGATGAAGGGCAACCATTGATGTCATACAGCAGCTCCAGATGAAGGGCAACCATTGATGTCATACAGCAGCTCCAGATGAAGGCAACCATTGATGTCATACAGCAGCTCCAGATGAAGGGCAACCATTGATGTCATACAGCAGCTCCAGATGAAGGGCAACCATTGATGTCATACAGCAGCTCCAGATGAAGGGCAACCATTGATGTCATACAGCAGCTCCAGATGAAGGGCAACCATTGATGTCATACAGCAGCTCCAGATGAAGGGCAACCATTGATGTCATACAGCAGCTCCAGATGAAGGGCAACCATTGATGTCATACAGCAGCTCCAGTTAAACTGAAAAAGGTCACAACCAAACCGAGAGGAACCTTGGATGAGTGAGGAAACTTATCAATTAAAGAGAAATTGCAGAAAGGCAGAGCGGAAATGGAGAAAGTCATAGTTGCAGGTCCATTATGATATTCTGAGAGAGCAGCTTGGCATATATAACAAGGCAATTAGAAATGCCTGACGGGCTCAATTTTCTAACTTTAATCAGAACTTTAATTTTCACTATTAATCAGAATAATTAGAGAGTATCTTTCTCAACCATTGATGGCCCGATTAATACTACTCCTGCAAACCTATGTGAACTTTCTTCCACATCTAAATGTGATGAGTTTGCGGCATATTTCTGAAATAAGATAGCCAACATTAGGATGGGTATCAGTCAAGCAAGACCAGAAGAGAATTTTGATAGCATGTTCCCTAGGCTACCATGCAAAAGCACTATGAATATATTTTCCATGGACACAGCCATGCTCAAGAAAAAAATATCCCAACTTAAGCATTTTACCTGCCTTCTCGATCCTTTCCCCAACACTTTCTTCAAAACAGGTTTTATTTGCGTATCTGAAGATGTGTAAGCTATTGTTAATCACTTCCAGTTCACAGGCACTTTCCCCATTGCACTAAAAACTGCTAATGTCTTATTTTACCTTTATTTAACTAGTCAGTTAAAGTCAGTTAAAAACAACAAAAATAACTTTTCTTTTTCTGCAGAAAAGTCATTTAGATTATTCTGCTCTTAACAATTATTGTCCAATCTCCAACCTTCCATTCTTAAGCAAAATTCTGGAGAAATTGATTTTCAAACAGCTAAACTGGTTTTCATGCCCACCGGAGCACAGAGACAGCCTTAGTTATTATAGTGGTAAATTATCTTAGAGCCAACACAGATGCCAAACAGCTCTATGTCTTTGTACTCTTAGATTTAATTGCTGCATTTCTTAGCAGTAGATGTTATTCTTCAATCACACAGACCCCAAAGCAAATCAGGGGGAGGAAAATAAGTTTATTCAAATAGGACAAATCATGCGTGGAAGTCAATGGTCATTCTCCCCTGCCCTCAGTGATGCCCTCCAATGATTCTCTCCTGTGATTCTCTCCAATGATTCTCTCCTGTGATTCTCTCCATTGATTCTCTCCAGTGATTCTCTCCAGTGATTCTCTTCTGTGATTCTCTCCAATGATTCTCTCCTGTGATTCTCTCCATTGATTCTCTCCAGTGATTCTCTCCAGTGATTCTCTTCTGTGATTCTCTCCAATGATTCTCTCCATTGATTCTCTCCAATGATTCTCTCCAGTGATTCTCTCCAGTGATTCTCTCCAGTGATTCTCTCCAGTGATTCTCTCCACAGAACAAAGGGACAGGATGTAGTTTATAACCCAGCCCTAACCTGTGCTGACCAATTAGAATTCCTTGCAATAATACTGTATCCTATTTCAGGTTGGACCAATGGGAAATTGAAACACCATAAGTTCAGAACTGACAGTCCTAACAGATGTTGAACTGAAAACCAACTATTTCCATTGATAATTCCCTATTCCCTATTGTGTAGTAAATATTTCAGCTTCTATTTTCATTGTTTGTATTCATTATTTTCTGTGATGCACATTGCGTTGCATTCCACATCTGAAATGTGCTGTATAAATAAAGCTTGATTTTAACATTGTGATGTCTCTGACACACTGTTTGTGAAATATGGATGGAGAAGATAATGTCATCTACTGTACCTATCCACCTGGAGGTGTTAAATATAAGCTGCACAACTGATTCATTCAACCGCAATGTGTATTTCACATTTAACCCAACCGCTCTGAATCAGAGAGGTGGGGCATTGCCTTAATCTACATACACGGCTCCCAGAGAGCAGTTGTTGTGGGGATTAACTGCCTTCTTAATAAATCTTCTTCGGGATCGGTGTCCCTCCACGGGACGGTTGAGCTAATGTAGGCTAACGCCATTAGCATGAGGTTGTAAGTAACAAGAACATTTCCCAGGACATAGACATGTCTGATATTGGCAGAAAGCTTATATTCTTGTTAATCTAACTGCACTGTCCAATTTACAGAAGCTATTACAGTGAAATAATACCATGCTATTGTTTGAGGAGAGTGCACAATTTTGAACATGAAAAGTTATTTTAATAAACAAATTAAGCACTTTTGGGCAGTCTTGATGCAAAATGTTGAACAGAAATGCAATGGTTCATTGGATAAGTCTAAAACTTTGATCAAACACTGCTGCCCCTCAGTGGCCAAAATCTAAATTGCACCTGGGCTGGAATAAAACATGATGGCCTTTCTCTTGCATTTCAAAGACGATGGTACAGAAAAATACAAAAGAATGGTTGGTTTTTTCTTTGTATTGTCTTTTACCAGATCTATTGTGTTATATCCTACTACTCTCCTTTAACATTTCCACAAACCTCAAAGTGTTTCCTTTCAAATGGTACCAAGATTATGCATATCCTAGCTTCAGGGCCTACACTACAGGCATGTCATTTTAGGAGAACATTTTTAAAAAGGGGCTACTCCTTAAGGGCAGAACAGCAGATTTTGGAATGGTCCATCTCTCCCAGGGATTTTGGGGTGCTATTGGTCATTTAGAAAATACAAATGAGAATAACATGTGGAATGGTCCATCTCTCCCAGGGCCATAGGGGAGTTATTGGTCATAAAAAAACAATATTCCACAGACACGTGCCATTTAAAATGGAGACCACAGACGCTGCTGACTTGGAGAACCTTCACACTAATCTCCAGTCGACATTAATGCCTGATTTACAAAAAAGTATAACAAGTTGAGGAGTTACAGACAGGTATCTCAAGCCTCTGGGGATTTGCCTGATGTCTTACCAGACAGATTATATGAAAGTAGAGAAATTGTCTTTAGCCCTTTTCTTCAGGACACATTGACCTCATAGTATGCAGTCAACCAACCAATCAATAAATCAACCAACCAACCAATCAAGCTTTATCATGATCCTATCTCAAAACCATCTAATCCAAAACATCACAAAATCTGGACACATTTTTGCTCACATATGAGAAGAAAGACTCGTGAGATTTGCAGGTGTCGTTCATAAAAAATGCCTTGCGTTTGACCCCAAAGTACCTGTGCTAATACACCCTCAGATATACATTGTACCTACCTCAGATCCAGTCATTGCAGTTAGGGGGTGCTGGTGTAGACTTACACTGTGAAGTACGAGCATTGCAGTATAGACTGGGATAGTATTTCTATAAACTAGGGCACCAGCGAGGATTTCACTGGAACAACTTGTTACAGCTGTTGATAAGTCATTGCTAATAATCTGCTGCCAATTTTTAAAATGTCCTTACATTAAGATATAAGGGAGAATCATAGCTATATTCAACACAATTCACAATTTTTAACCCTTTATCATAGTTGGGGTCTTGACAGATTTGTCAAAAATCATGTGACATAAAACATACATTTTCTGTCGTTATATCATGTATTAGGTATTAATAACTTAAATTAGACATTTCATTTCTGTACAGCACTTTGAGATATCAGCTGATGTAAGAAGGGCTTTATAAATACATTTGAATTGAATTTGATTTGACATTGAACTTGACCCAGTAAAAAGCCTGGTTAATGTGATTCTTCATGATATTTGTTGGATGCGCATTTGGTTTCCAGCTGATAAGTTACGCAGTGATATATTCAGACATCATCATCTGATCCAGTTAGGAATTTCCTGAAAAACAGTCGAGGAACAACTATTATGAAAGCACATGCAATGTAACAACAGCCCAAGTGCTGGAGAGAAAATAAGGTGTTCATGAGAAATATCCAGAATATTCTGGTGTCTGGTTCATTACGCTGGCGAAGACAGTTGTGCCAGGATCCACACGGGCTCTAATATCCCTAGCAGCCACTTGTTTGTTTCCCACAGTTTCAATAGGAGCGTGTTGCACTACTCTGTTGTGGTAAAACCACGCGGGGTTATTATGGGAAGACAACATCTAATCTTGGCTTCAACTTGGCTTTCCATTCAAATCCATCCATTAAAAAAGGAACCTGGTTTTTGGTCACTTTGTCATTATAAAAACCTCGATGGTGACATTAATACTAATTCATGGTTTAATTATGTGCCTGCGTCAGCTGCATGGGCTACAGAAACATCCCCATGCATGCACCCAATCTCTTAAATCAGGCGATATCCACATTATTCTCACACATTTTAGAATGTAATAGGCTGGGTTTCTGGACTGCACTTTGAGATATCAGCTGATGTAAATACATTTAATTTGATTAATAATAATTTGAAAATCAATGCCTTGGCAAGGCATAAAAAATGCAATATTCATTCATCTTTCATGACACTTTTTGCATGCCTTTGGGGGGGGGGGGTCTATACCCTATACAATTATATACATTATACAATTGTATAACATTGAGGTCCTTGACAATTACAATGAAGTGCTTGACAAAGTTCCTGAAAGTCCTTGAATTTGACTTGCCAATGTCTGCATGACATCTGCTTAAAATATATATAGTTCTATGTTGATGTATAGGCGGAGTTATGGGTCAATGTCCATATTCACTTTTATGTGGAGCTGCTTGAAAATCATTTTGATTTTACTTTCAAACCATTTTAAATGTTTACCCCATGTCACGTATTGGCCCTATTATGTCCAGAGCCCCAGCAGGAGATTAGTTGACTGTCCAGAGGTTGGTTTAGACACACATACACATACACACATACACACATACACACATACACACTGAGAGTGGAGGGAGAGACTCGATGGTTTTGGAATACTCTACTGTCCACGCATCAATCAACACGTCTGATTGGGTCTACTCGAAAGGTGAGGCTGTCCCCAGTTAGGGATAAAATGACTCCTGAATCACCCCTGAGAGAGGATGTGTAGTGTCATCTTAACCCCAGAGGAAGTTTGGTTGCAGAATGATTAGAATTTAGAATTCACAGTGACATTGTCTGTTTAGAATTCACAGTGACATTGTCTGTTTAGAATTGGCTAGCTAGTTAGCGGGGTGCGCGCTAAAATCGTTTCAATCGGTGACATCACTCACTCTGAGACATAGTTGTTTCCCTTAGCTCTGCAAGTCCCGCTGCTTTTGTGGAGTGATGGGCAACGATGCTTCGTGAGAGGCAATTGTCGATGTGTGCAGAAGGTCGCTGGTTCGAGCCCAGGTAGGGGCGAGGAGAGGGACGAAAGCAAAACTGTTACACAGACACTTTTCCGGTTGCTGGTTTCCCAGTTTTCCATGCTCTCACACGGACCAGAGGAAGCAGAATGTGTCATACACAACTGGAGGTACCACAGCATGAGACGCATACATTAATGTCTTCCATATACTGACAGAGGATGGAGCTTAGGAATTAAACTCAGAGTCAGAAATGGCACACTATATAGGGCTCTGGTCAAAAGTCATGCACTATATAGGGAATAGGGTGCTATTTTGGATGCACCCTGAGTCTTCAGTATAGATAATCAAAACCTTGACTGCTATTTAAGTATTTGACACAATGGCCGGTCTGGGGAAGAGACGCAGAGGAGAGGGCAGAGTTTTAATGAGAGTTTAAATTGGAAGCAGGGTTTGATTAGGTGGCCAAGGTGATTACTTCTCTCTCTCTCTCTCTCTCTCTCTCTCTCTCTCAAGGCTGCTGTGATGTGATTGTTTAGTCAGAAAAGCTTTATAATATTTTACCCGATGCCAGCTGACTGTACAATAGAGCCAATCAATGTCAGACTCACTGCCTGGCACACCTGAACACACACCTAAACGCACACCTGAACGCACACCTGAACGCACACCTGAACGCACACCAGAACGCACACCCGAACGCACACCCGAACGCACACCTGAACGCTTCCAATCAATCCCTCATGTCACAACCATCATTATCTTTCACCCATCTATTAAGTAAATGTGTTTGTTTTGTTGAAGCATTATCATCTGTGCCAAAAATCAAAATTTTTTGCGTGTGCTTTCGTAGCATATTATTTAAATCAAGTTTGTTAGCGATAAACAAAAACCTAAAGATACTGTGGCTCTGCAGGACTGGGCACATCTGTTGCACTATGTTTGGAATAGGGTGCCATTTGTGATGGAACCAGTCCAAATACTGTTTCTAAGTTTCCCTTACAGGTAGGTGAACTTTCTGGTGCTGGGTGTTTCCGTCTGTGAGGATGTGATATAATGGTACGTCCTCCTCTCCAGCAGGCTACCCCTTAGCTCCTCTGTAGAGGGACGATAAACAATGCGACACTAGCCTCTGTCACCCTGTGAAGGGAAGATAAACAGTGTGACATCAGGGGACGTTGGCGTAGCTAATGACTCTCCCTGTCAATCACAACAGGACAAAACTCCAGGATTCTGGAACTTAGTGAACTTAGAGAAAACTCTGAGGTGCTCCACAAACATTCTCACTCCTCTGTTGGCTTGAAAGTCAAACAAAATGTCAACTGGCTGAAAATCCTAGTCCAGATTCCATGATGTAGCTGGTCTATTTGATCCTTATTTGTTTAGCTTTTACAAGCGCTTTGAGATTCTTTCTGTAAAGAAAAGCCCTGTAGAAGTAGAATAAATGATTATTAATATTATTGTAGATGTCATATCCATCATCGTTTACCCTGCCTGACCCTTCAGAATAGATTTTATCATCAGTGTCTCACTCCAATGGTGATGTGCCCTACATGCATCCTCTATACACGCACTATGACCTTCTGGTGTCATTTCAGCAGACATCCAATCACACTAGTCATCTAAATGACAAGAAGACAGGGTTGAATGAATAGAGATGGGATGGAAATGGAGAGGCAGTGGGTCACAGTAACACCCCCCCCCCCCCCCACACACACACACACACACACACACACACACACACACACACACACACACACACACACACACACACACACACACACACACTCACACACACACAGAAGAAGAAATCAATCGGGAGAGTGATGAAATATAATGCGCGTACAAACACTCACGAAATCTGTAATGATTTTCTCCATTACATAGCGTGATTTAGGGCCTTGGACATACACTGGGGCACACTCTTGACAGCGTAGATGAACGGCTTCCGTTTTGGCACGGATTCCGTTTTGAAAAAAAGCCTCTCTGAGGTAATCAGGCAGGTGTAGGCATGTGTAACATACTCTTTGGGAATGGAAGAAGGGCTTCTTAAGAGACTTCATATAACTCAACCTTTCTTCATAGAAAAGAGGTATGAACTTATCACACTATATTCCATACTACCCCTTTAGAGTGCACTACTTTTGACGAGGGCCCATTATCATGCACTACTTTTGACGAGGGCTCATTATCATGCATTACTTTTGACCAGGCACATTATCATGCACTACTTTTGACCAGGCCCATTATCATGCACTACTTTTGACCAGGCCCATTATCGTGCACTACTTTTGACCAGGCCCATTATCGTGCACTACTTTTGACCAGGCCCATTATCATGCACTACTTTTGACCAGGCCCATTATCATGCACTACTTTTGACCAGGCCCATTATCATGCACTACTTTTGACCAGGCCCATTATCATGCACTACTTTTGACCAGGCCCATTATCATGCACTACTTTTGACCAGGCCCATTATCATGCACTACTTTTGACCAGGCCCATTATCGTGCACTACTTTTGACCAGGCCCATTATCGTGCACTACTTTTGACCAGGCCCATTATCATGCACTACTTTTGACCAGGCCCATTATCATGCACTACTTTTGACCAGGCCCATTATCCTGCACTACTTTTGACCAGGCCCATTATCATGCACTACTTTTGACCAGGCCCATTATCGTGCACTACTTTTGACCAGGCCCATTATCATGCACTACTTTTGACCAGGCCCATTATCATGCACTACTTTTGACCAGGCCCATTATCATGCACTGCTTTTGACCAGGCCCATTATCGCGCACTACTTTTGACCAGGCCCATTATCATGCACTACTTTTGACCAGGCCCATTATCATGCACTACTTTTGACCATGCCCATTATCGTGCACTACATTTGACCAGGACCCATTATCATGCACTACTTTTGACCAGGCCCATTATCATGCACTACTTTTGACCAGACCCATTATCATGCACTACTTTTGACCAGGCCCATTATCGTGCACTACTTTTGACCGGGCCCATTATCATGCACTACTTTTGACCAGGCCCATTATCATGCACTACTTTTGACCAGGCCCATTATCATGCACTACTTTTGACCAGGCCCATTATCGTGCACTACTTTTGACCAGGCCCATTATCATGCACTACTTCGGACCAGGCCCATTATCATGCACTACTTTTGACCAGGCCCATTATCATGCACTACTTTTGACCAGGCCCATTATCATGCACTACTTTTGACCAGGCCCATTATCATGCACTACTTTTGACCAGGCCCATTATCATGCACTACTTTTGACCAGGCCCATTATCATGCACTACTTTTGACCAGACCCATTATCATGCACTACTTTTGACCAGGCCCATTATCATGCACTGCTTTTGACCAGGCCCATTATCGCGCACTACTTTTGACCAGGACCCATTATCATGCACTACTTTTGACCAGGCCCATTATCATGCACTACTTTTGACCAGACCCATTATCATGCACTACTTTTGACCAGGCCCATTATCGTGCGTTACTTTCGACTCTGACGCATTAGCCTCTGGTCAAAAGCAATACACTATATACCATAGTCGAAAGTAGTGCATTATATACCATAGTCAAAAGTAGTGCATTATATACCCTAGTCAAAGGTAGTGCATTATATACACTAGTCAAAAGTAGTGCATGATAATGGGCCCTCGTCAAATGTAGTGCACGATAGGTGCACAATGGGTAGGTAGCAATACATCTGCCATGCTGATCCTCAACACTGGAGCTCCCCAGGGGTGCGTGCTCAGTCCCCTCCTGTACTCCCTGTTCACCCATGACTGCATGGCCAGGCACGACTCCAACACCATCATTAAGTTTGCAGATGACACAACAGTGGTAGGCCTGATCACCGACAGCGACGAGACAGCCTATAGGGAGGAGGTCAGAGACCTGGCCGGGTGGTACAGAATAATAACCTATCCCTCAACGTAACCAAGACTAAGGAGATGATTGTGGACTACAGGAAAAGGAGGACATTCTCATCGACGGGCTGTAGTGGAGCAGGTTGAGAGCTTCAAGTTCCTTGGTGTCCACATCAACAACAAACTAGAATGGTCCAAACATCCCAAGACAGTTGTGAAGAGGGCACGACAAAGCCTATTCCCCCTCAGGAAACTAAAAAGATCTGATATGGGTCCTGACATCCTCAAAAGGTTCTACAGCTGCAACATCGAGAGCATAATGGTTGCATCACTGCCTGGTACAGCAACTGCTCGGCCTCTGACTGCAAGGCACTACAGAGGGTAGTGCGTATGGCCCAGTACATCACTGGGGCCTAGCTACCTGCCAACCAGGACCTCTACACCAGGCGGTGTCAGAAGAAGGCTCTAAAAATGGTCAAAGACCCCAGCCACCCAAGTCATAGACTGTTCTCTCTACTACCGCATGGCAAGCAGTACCGGAGTGCCAAGTCTAGGACAAAAAGGCTTCTCAACAGTTTTTATCTCCAAGCCATAAGACTCCTGAACAGGTAATCAAATGGCTACCAGGACTATTTGCATTGTGTTCCCCCCCAACCCCTCTTTTACGCTGATGCTCCTCTCTGTTTATCATATATGTATAGTCACTTTAACTATACATTCATGTACTGTACATACTACCCCAATTGGGCCAACCAATCAGTGCTCCCGCACATTGGCTAACTGGCATAGTGTAGTGCACTATATAAGGAATAGAGTGCCATTTGGGACTCAGGCTTTGTGTTGCATCTTTGTGTTATATTTTTTTCATTTTTTAACCTTTATTTAACTAGGTAAGTCAGTTAAGAACAAATCTTATTAAATTCTTTATAAATTCTTAATAAATTCTTATCAGTTAAGAATAAATTCAACCCCCCTCCAGGTCTCTGATCACTACTTAGTTTCCTTTCTGTCTCCCTCGCCTCCAAACCTAGCCTCTCAGCCCCTACCCAGATGGCCATCACAATCTTTGCTCTTTCGCTCCCACTACTCTCTCCTCTTCTTTCCTATCATCGCTGCGTTCTGCTAAATCCTCCCTCCTGTCTTCTAACTCTCCTCCCTTTCCTATGACTTGCCCTGTCCCCTTACCTGCCAGCCGGCTCAGTCCTCCTCTCCTGCTCTATGGCTCAGTGACTCATTGTGAGCTTAGAGAACTGGGCTGTGGGTAGCTGAGCCACAACAGAGGAAAACTAAATATCCGGAGGACCTATCATCCTTTCATCCCCTTCTCTCTAAATTCTCTTCCTCTGTATCTGCTGCTAAACCCACTTTATATCCCTCTAAATGTCATGTTTCTGCCTCTAACCCTATGAAACTATTTTCCACCTTCTCCTCCCTACTAAATCCTCTCCCCTCTCCCCTCTCCTCCTCTACCTTCCTCCTCCCTCTCTGCAGGGTACTTTGTCAACCACCTTGAAAAGAAGGTTGATGACATCCACTCCTAATTCACTCAGCCTAATGCCCCTTCCTTCTTTTATTTTGTGCTGTCTCTGACCAACTCTCTCTCTATCTCTCTTAGAATGATATTCTTGATCCTAACCAGTCAGTCTTCAAATGGGTCACTCAACCGAGACTGATCTCGGTGTCATGGAGGCTCTCCACACTGCCAAAGCTGACTCTCTCTCCTCTGTTCTCATTCTCCTAGATCTATCCGCTGCCTTTGAATCCATTAACCATAACACCCTCCTCTCCACCCTCTCAGGGCTGGGTGTTTCAGGCTCTGCACACTCTTGGATTGCATCCTACCAGGTGACGTGGATAGGATATGTGTCTGCACCACGTACTCACACTACTGGTGTCCCCCAAGGCTCTGTTCGAGGCCCTCTC
>NC_088243.1:80613741-80658741 GCF_036934945.1 Oncorhynchus masou masou
CTGTGTGTCACCTAATAATCCAGCTGGCCCTGAACTGTGTGTCACCTAATAATCCAGCTGGCCCTGAACTGTGTGTCACCTAATAATCCAGCTGGCCCTGAACTGTGTGTCACCTAATAATCCAGCTGGCCCTGAACTGTGTGTCACCTAATAATCCAGCTGGCCCTGAACTGTGTGTCACCTAATAATCCAGCTGGCCCTGAACTGTGTGTCACCTAATAATCCAGCTGGCCCTGAACTGTGTGTCACCTAATAATCCAGCTGGCCCTGAACTGTGTGTCACCTAATAATCCAGCTGGCCCTGAACTGTGTGTCACCTAATAATCCAGCTGGCCCTGAACTGTGTGTCACCTAATAATCCAGCTGGCCCTGAACTGTGTGTCACCTAATAATCCAGCTGGCCCTGAACTGTGTGTCACCTAATAATCCAGCTGGCCCTGACTGTGTGTCACCTAATAATCCAGCTGGCCCTGAACTGTGTGTCACAGCTGTGCAGGTGGTCAAACCTGAAACACCTGACTACAGAGAGGAAGGAGCACCAGCTGAGACCTTGCAACACTACCTCACGCAAAGACACAGAGAGAGGACAGATAGACACATGTCTGTTGGCTCAGAGGTACTATGAGCCAGTATTCCTCTGTAATGAGCAGGTTAACTGGAGGAGGGCTTTGTTGGCTCAGAGGTACTATGAGCCAGTATTCCTCTGTAATGAGCAGGTTAACTGGAGGAGGGCTTTGTTGGCTCAGAGGTACTGTGACACAGTGTTCCTCTGTAATGAGCAGGTTAAGTGGAGGATGGCTTTGTTGGCTCAGAGGTACTGTGACACAGTGTTCCTCTGTAATGAGCAGGTTAAGTGGAGGAGGGCTTTGTTGGCTCAGAGGTACTGTGACACACAGTTGATCGGGAGGTCAACGGGATGAACTGTGGCTGAACCATAGGGGCAAGGGTCATGAACGGGCCATGGCATTAAAACTGACTTTGGATGGAGGGAGGTGTGAAAGACTGAGAAAACCCTTGAAACTGGGATTCAGCATGACATTATACTGATGGTGGTTATGGTGCATTGTGGTACTAGAGCAACTGGTGATTATCCAATAGGCAACGATAGATATGTGCATTACATCATCGTTGTTGCCGGTTTCTCTGTGTCTGATGGAAGTGGGGATGATGTCATGTACATCTGTGCCATGCAGTACACTTCCCTCTGAGCAAGTGGGTGGGTATGAGTGGTCAGAGAGTCTGCACATGGACACGAGTGGTATCGGAGTGAAAGGTTAGTGAGACTGGGGTTTCTGAGAAGTGAGGGTGTTTCTGTGTGCTCGGAGTCAAGCAGAAACATCAGGACTTCCCTCAGGTCACACAGAGTCGGAGGTACAGAGGAGTTATAGGAACCCTGGAAGAGACGTGTGGTTGGAAGACACTTGTAGTTCCTTTGGCAGAGGTGTATAGCCAGTTTCGATGGCTCATGTTGGTATAGCTGTTGCGTTTCGTCAGACACACACACATATTCACACACTTACCTGCATGAACTCTGACACACACGTACTCTACAAACACCTCTGCCAGGTATAGACAAGAAACATTTCCTAAACAAACAGCTTTATTTTTTCTCAGCCTTGTAAACAACTTCCCTCCTCCTCTATTCTCCTCTTTCTCCCTCTCTCCCTCTCTCCATATCTCTCAGTCAGTGTGGCTGCTGCATTCGCTTTGTGAGTCGGGAGATGTGTGTGTGACCCCTGCATTGGTCGCACCTCTCTCCTGTCTGGGGGTGTTGGTTCTCCTCACCTGTAACCTGGGATCAAAACACATACAACTTTTTTGAAACATATTAATACGTTCTTCAAAAAAAGTATTAAATCCAAACAGTGTAAGTAAATAAATTACTTATTAAGAAAAGTAAAAGTGCTTAGAAATATGTTACAAGCAACAATGATAAAATAATCAAAACATATCAGACTAAATCCTTACTTCTGCATCTTCTTGGTCTCCTCCTGCATGTCGATACAGGCCATAGTGAACATCTTAAACTCCTTGTAGTTCAGGTGCTAAGGGAGACACAGAGGTGAATAGTCTGCTTTGAATACAAACACATAGAGGGCAACCTAAAGCTGGGTAGTGGAGACATCGCTGTCTCTGGACAGCTCAGGACGTATCACGGGTTAGAGTAGCATGTCTCTAACTAGAGACATCAAACAAGAAGATCTTACCCTTGTCAAAGGTAATGCACTATACAGTATAGTGAATAGGCTTCAAACCCAGAGAGAGAGTCAGTGTACCTCGTCTCCGGAGACGTCGAACTCGTAGAAGATCTTATCGAGGGCGTGACCCTTGAGGTTGAACAGGAAGCCAGAGGCCTGGAACTCGGCGGGGCTGATGGTGCGACCTCCGTCCATGTCCAGCAACTCAAACACCGGCCTGGAGTGACGGAAGATGAAGTTCTTCTCCACATGGTACTGGAAGAGGTCACACACACACGCACGCACACGCACGCACGCACACACACACACACACACACACACACACACACACACACACACACACACACACACACACACACACACACACACACATTCAAGCCAGCAGCATACCACTATGCATCCCACTGCTGGCTGGCCTGTGAAGCGAAGCAGGGTTGGTCCTGGTTTGTCCCTTGATGGGAGACCAGATGCTGCTGGAAGTGGTATAGGATGCAATCTTTCTTCTGGTCATTTTTTTTTTAAATCCCAATGCCCCAGGGCAGTGATTGGGGACACTGGTCTTTCTTTTGTAAGGTCTTTCGGATGGTATGTTAAACAGATGTCCTGACTCTCTGTGGTCACTAAAGAGCCCATGGCACTTATTATAAGAGTAGGGGTGTTAACCCTGGTGTCCTGGTTAAACTCCCAATCTGGCCTTCATACCATTATGGTCACCTATTCAACCCCAGCTAACAATTGGCTCATTCATCCCCCCACCCCTCCCATTTCACTATTTCCCAGGTTGTTGCTGTAAATGAAAATTTCTATGAAACTTCTGTTTTCTGGTCAACATTGAATCATGGCCGTAAAAAGCCTGTTGTTATATTTGTAAACGTGACTGTAATTGTTTAATGAGATATGAAAGGGGAATTCGGAAGCAGGTTGTGATAAAGGGGGTTTTCATCTCCTTGCCAGATATGAGAAGTTGTGTCCCCATGATAAACATGACCAACAGATAATGGACTTTAATGACCTTCAGTTTGACCACAAGGTTCTGGCATACAAGCTCTATTCTCCTGACCACATGGTTCTGTAGTAACCGGTATGACATAATATAGTTCAATGCTGGAAGACAAATATACACACAACACACACACACACACACCACACACACCACACACACACACACCACACACACCACACACACCACACACACACACACACACACACACACACACACACACACACACACACACACACACACACACACACACACACACACACACACACACACACACACACACACACACACACACACACACACACACACACACACACACACACACACACACACACACACACACACACACACACACACACACACACACACACACACACACACACACACACACACACACACACACACACACACACACACACACACACACACACACACACACACACACCACACACACACACCACACACACACACCACACACACCACACACACCACACACAAACACACACTCACACACACACACACACACACACACACACACACACACACACACACACACACACACACACACACACACACACACACACACCACACACACCACATACACATACACCCACACACACACACACCACACACACCACACACCACACACCACACACCACACATACACACCACACACACCACACACACACACACACACACACACACACACACACACACACACACACACACACACACACGCGCACACACACACACACACACACACACACACACACACACACACACACACACAGGGGGAGAGAGAGAGGAACACTACCTCGCTGCAGAGCAGGATGCAGACCAGCATGTAGAACTGTTCGAAGCCGATCTCTCCGCTGGCGTTCCAGTCTAGCATGTCAAAGGTCATCATGATCTCCTTCTTCTTCAGGTCAGTCACATGGTGCATGAAGTGGTAGAACTGGATGTCTGCAAGAAGAAGAGACATGGCCACTTAGCCTACTGTTTGCTGCTTTAATAAAGTTTGGGGGGAAAAAATGTAATAACCAACATGATTTTCTTTTTTCAGGTTACACCCATACATGTTATGAGGACACAAATTACCTGGATGTCTATGAATACATTGACACACGTTTGAATGTTTTCACCAATGTTTTTCTGTCATGTTACGCTTGCCACATTACTCACACAAATCTAATTACCTGAATGAACTCAGGAATATTTAGACATAAATCCAAAATGTACCATTCAGAGTGTTCCTGTTGTGGACATCCAGTATTTTGAAGTAATCAGACAGTATTTTGGCGTTGCGCAGGGAGAGAAGACAGTAGACACTGTCAAAGTCCAGATAATTTAAAAGAGCTCCTTTCTTTAGCTTCATCTTGGCTCACTGACTGACCACTGCAGAAGTGCTGTCCCTCTCAGCTCTACCTGACACTGACTGACCACTACAGAAGTGCTGTCCCTCTCAGCTCTTCTACCTGACACTGACTGACCACTACAGAAGTGCTGTCCCTCTCAGCTCTTCTACCTGACACTGACTGACCACTACAGAAGTGCTGTCCCTCTCAGCTCTACCTGACACTGACTGACCACTACAGAAGTGCTGTCCCTCTCAGCTCTTCTACCTGACACTGACTGACCACTACAGAAGTGCTGTCCCTCTCAGCTCTACCTGACACTGACTGACCACTGCAGAAGTGCTGTCCCTCTCAGCTCTACCTAACACTGAATGACCACTGCAGAAGTGCTGTCCCTCTCAGCTCTACCTGACACTGACTGACCACTACAGAAGTGCTGTCCCTCTAAGCTCTACCTGACACTGACTGACCACTACAGAAGTGCTGTCCCTCTCAGCTCTACCTGACACTGACTGACCACTACAGAAGTGCTGTCCCTCTCAGCTCTTCTACCTGACACTGACTGACCACTGCAGAAGTGCTGTCCCTCTCAGCTCTACCTAACACTGACTGACCACTACAGAAGTGGTGTCCCTCTCAGCTCTACCTGACACTGACTGACCACTGCAGAAGTGCTGTCCCTCTCAGCTCTTCTACCTGACACTGACTGACCACTACAGAAGTGTTGTCCCTCTCAGCTCTACCTGACACTGACTGACCACTGCAGAAGTGCTGTCCCTCTCAGCTCTACCTGACACTGACTGACCACTGCAGAAGTGCTGTCCCTCTCAGCTCTACCTAACACTGACTGACCACTGCAGAAGTGCTGTCCCTCTCAGCTCTACCTGACACTGACTGACCACTACCAAAGTGGTGTCCCTCTCAGCTCTACCTAACAATGACTGACCACTACAGAAGTGCTGTCCCTCTCAGCTCTACCTAACACTGAATGACCACTGCAGAAGTGCTGTCCCTCTCAGCTCTACCTAACACTGAATGACCACTGCAGAAGTGCTGTCCCTCTCAGCTCTACCTGACACTGACTGACCACTACAGAAGTGCTGTCCCTCTCAGCTCTACCTGACACTGACTGACCACTACAGAAGTGCTGTCCCTCTCAGCTCTACCTGACACTGACTGACCACTACAGAAGTGCTGTCCCTCTCAGCTCTACCTGACACTGACTGACCACTACAGAAGTGCTGTCCCTCTCAGCTCTACCTAACAATGACTGACCACTACAGAAGTGCTGTCCCTCTCAGCTCTACCTGACACTGACATCACAATGGTTCACCGTTGAATTTGGTGTTCTATTACAGATTCTACATTCTATTGATAGATTTGTAACATGAATTATAAACTCATTCAGTATCGTTTTAATTGAATGATCATTACATACTATTTTGACAGTATATGACAACTTTCCAGTCTTTGCCATAATATCTTTGACATTTATGTCACTACACTGAAAAGACAGTGATTCACTTGACTAATTCAAAGGTCTAAAACTGTACTGCACACTGTCAGGGAATTCCAATATTAGTTACACTACCTCATGTGTGAGGAAAGTAGACAACAACCTCTTAGTTGTATTGTTGTTCTACCTTTCACACAACTGCAAAGGTGCATCATCACAGTGTGACGACCCTCCCACTCTGTTTGCCAAATTCTTTCTCGTTGCTCTTACTTTTTGCTCTTATTCCGTTATCTCCACGTTGTTCCCCTCTTTGTAACGGGCTACGAGCCGGTTCGTGACAACAGACAAACAAGTCTCAAAGAAAGTGAACCTTCGTTACATAATTTAATTCCCTCAGTCCTTTCAGGGTCACATCAACCCAATTATTGCATTCTCTGAGTACTCCTAAATGATAAGATTAAAAAAGCAGAGGCTTTTAGGAAACCATTTTGGTATGACTGGTGTTTACTGTGCAATTACATACCATGTTTACATTTATAACGTTATGGATAAGAAGGATAATAATTGTAATCAAAGTGAAGAGATTGTTTTTGAGGGGGATGGTTGAGGCTACAAGGTAGCCAGCAACCTTACTACCATATTGTCTGAGGTAAGAAATATTAAAAAATATAACGTAACTTAATTGTAGTTGTAAAATGTTTAAACAAGTGACTGATAGCTCTACAGTTAACGTTTCTTTATAGCCTTTAAGCTATTTGACACAGCTTTTTATGTCATATTGCTGGATAATTAGCTACGTTATAAAGAGCTTTTCAATTGGCATCTCTCCCTGTTTTCAGTCACAGGTGGGGACTGGATTAGGTGTGAGCAGTGCAGGAGGTGGGCTCATGAGTTGTAACTTTACTGAGGATAGCTTTAGCAGAGCATACGAGTTGCTACTTCAATGTTACAGTGAATGTGTTGTAACTTTACTGAGGATAGCTTTAGCAGAGCATACGAGTTGCTACTTCAATGTTACAGTGAATGTGTTGTAACTTTACTGAGGATAGCTTTAGCAGAGCATAAGAGTTGCTACTTCAATGTTACAGTGAATGTGTTGTAACTTTACTGGGGATAGCTTTAGCAGAGCATAAGAGTTGCTACTTCAATGTTACAGTGAATGAGTTGTAACTTTACTGGGGATAGCTTTAGCAGAGCATAAGAGTTGCTACTTCAATGTTACAGTGAATGTGTTGTAACTTTACTGGGGATAGCTTTAGCAGAGCATAAGAGTTGCTACTTCAATGTTACAGTGAATGAGTTGTAACTTTACTGGGGATAGCTTTAGCAGAGCATAAGAGTTGCTACTTCAATGTTACAGTGAATGAGTTGTTGTGGAATGTTATATTCCATTGTTATTAGTTATATTCCAATACTATATTCCAATGAAAATTAAAATGAATTAAAAACAACTATTGAAAACATTTTGCTCCTGAATGTCATTTTAAAGACTGCTGGGAATGAAAATCTTGCATTCAAATAATATTTAGTGCAATTGTACGTAATGGATTGTATGGAAAAGGAAGAACAAAGAAAATGATGTGCAGGTGAGGTAAAAAGAGGGACTTTATATTAAATCTCCTCAGAGTGGGCCATTTAACCCGATTTTTAGAAAATGCCCCTTTTCTAAAAAACATTTCATGAAATAGCAAAAAATTGTGTTAAATTGAAGCCTTTCATTTCCCTTCATACTTTATTTGCATAACATACAATCCACATTCAATTTTCTTCACCAAACGTTGCTTTTTTTTGTCAGCAATTAGATATTGTTCTTAGGAGGGCAAGTTACCCCCTAGTGCTCAACAGATATGAAGCAATTATGTAGGCAACTAATAAACCTTTGAAAGAATTGCCAGGCAGAATGTCTAGGGGATATGTATACAGCATGAGAAGGAGAGAAAGAACATGCCTGAACAGTCTTCTATTATTGTGCCTTGTTTAGAAAGGTTAGAAAGTGATTGAGTTCCTCCTTCTGCCCTTCTGTACTTTTCTCAACGGGGGAATTCTATTGGATGTTAAATGTCATCGACATTAACACATTAAAAAGCCACTGTTTGGACGTCAGTGTTATTCAGAGGATAAGCGGTGATCAGAAGATGTTTGATCGTTGTCTAAAGGTATGAACAATTTACTTTTAAATTAACTAGTTGGTCTATAAATGTATCATGCAGATCAATTATTAATTTTGTACATCCTATTTTATATTTGTTATGAGGACTTTAATTAAGTAATGAACATGGATAGAACCTTAGATTTTAAATTTGACATTTATTTGACTAAACAATATTATCACTCTCTTTCCTCCCGCGTAGATGAGGTTTACTTTACTCGGCATCCTGCCTACTTTACTAGGCATTCTGATCCTACACCAGGCCAAAAGCCAAAGCCCCAAGTTCACTCAGAGCAGCTGGAATCTTCTACCCAAAGGTAGAAAATAATAATCTCTTATCAGAACACGTACATTACTGTCATCTGTTAGATCAGTACAGTTTGTAACAATAATGGCAGCTTGTACACCTGTCGGTATGTTATCAGGTCATTATTAGGAATTAAATGTGTTTCCAGTCTGGTATAGTGCAGTGCTTTCAGAACGTATTCAAACCCCTTGACTCATTCCACATTTTGTTGTGTTACAGCCTGAATTCAAAACGAATCAAATATTATTTGTTTCTCTCACTCATCTACACACAATGCCCCATAATGACGAAGTGAAAACATGTTTGGAGAAATGTTGGAACATTTATTGCAAATGAAATACAGAAGTATATTATTTGCACGAGTATTAATATCCCCCAGTCATCTTTGGCAGCTGTGAGTGCTTCTGGGTACGTCTCTAAGAGCCTTATACACCTGGATTGTACAATATTTGTACATCATTCTTAAAACAGTTCTTCAAGCTCTGTCAACTTGGTTGTTGATCATTGCTACGTCTTGCTATAGATTTTCAATCCGGTTCAAGTCAAAACTGTAACTTGGCCATGTCTTCTTGGTAAGCAACTCCAGTGAATTTTGGCCTTGTGTTCTAGGTTATTGTTCTGCTGAGAGGTGCATTTGTCTCCCAGCGTCTGTTGGAAAGCAGACTGAACCAGGTTTTGTTCTATATCTGTTATTTTTTACTCCTGAACATATTTCAGTTTGCCATAACAAAAGGGTTGAAAACGTATTGACTCAAGATATTTCAGCTTTTCAATTTGAATTAATTGGTAACATTTTGAAAACAAAATTCCACTTTGACATTATGGGGTATTGTGTTGGGCAGTGACACAATATATCAGTTTAATCCAGGTTGTAACACAAAATGTGTAAAAAGTCAAGGAGTGTGAATACTTCAAAAGGCCCTGTATAAAGATGAGTTAGTTATATGTTGGTTTTGCCAGTCCGGTGTGTAGATGGTATAAAGTTGAGGATGTGTTTATGTCAGTATCATAAGGTTATATAAAGTTGAGGGTGTGTTTCTGTTGATGAGCTAAGGTCGGAGCCCAAATTATTGGCACCCTTGAAAAAGTTGAGAAAATAAGAATGTTTAATAGAAATAATGCTCAACAAATGGAAAACTTTGAATATTTTGTACCAATTATATAAGTCAGAGAAAGATATTTTGTTTAATTAACAAGTCATATTTTTAACTCTAATTATTGGCATCCCTGTGCCGTTATCCTCGCATGTGATATATTGAAAAGTATTGAAAACAAGGTTGCCAATCATTTGGACCAATCTTTTTGAGAAAGAAAAGCATAGTTGTTAAACAAAATCTTGTTTAAAAATACTATAATATAAATTATAAAAAACTGAACTATATTAAATGTTCAAATTCTTTTGAAAATTATATTATTTTATACCAATACAATAATACAATTTTCAAACGAATTTGAGCATTTAAAATAGTTCAGTTTTTTAGAATTTATATTATAGTATTTTTTGCTAATCTTTATCAAGGGCGGCAATAATGTTGGACCTAACTGAATATGTTGGTGTTAATTGAAGTGTGTGTTGTCACCAGTTGTTGTGGTGAACGTAGATGGTTCGCTGGTTCAGCATCCTCTAACCTGCCTGGGTTCCTTCAACCGAGAGGAGGAGGGTTGGAGGAGAGATAATGACTGGGTGTGGCGGAGAGATGGAGAGGAGGATGAGGAGATCCTATGGATGATGGGTGGAGAGGAGAAGAAGAAGGGTAATAGCTTCCTTGTCAACCTGGAAGAGAGAACTGGAGGGGGGATCTTTACATGTCACAGCCTGGATAGAACCCTCTTGAAGAATACAACGGTGCTGGTCAAACACCTGGATGAACAGAAACGCATTCTAGAAGGATCCACCAGAACAGGTATACAGGATGTCTGTCTGTCTGTCTGTCACCCGAAATCAAGTCAAATATAAGTTTTCATTTATTATCCAATTGTAACATCTTCTGTATATCTATTGTTCATTTGTTTGTTTCTATTCTAAGGCTATATGAAATGTTCTACATGGAACTACCAAGGAGAATTCCACTGCTCCTGGAAATTCACCACTAAACGTGTTGGGACCATTATGTCTGTCAGAGTGGCACGGTACTATCACCACCAACCTTTTCAATGTATTCTTACTACACTCTTAGAACAACAAGGTGCTAAGTAGAACCATACAGGGTTCTACGGTTTGTCCCCCTAGGGTAACCTTTTTGGTGCTGGGTAGTACCCTTTGAGGAGGGTTCTACCTAAAAACCCTCTATGTAGGGTTCCTCAAATAATCCCCTATATATGGTTCTACCTAGATCCCTCCATGAAGGGTTCTGCCTAGAACCGTCTATCAAGGGTTCTATCGAGAACCCTTTTATCTTTGAAGGATTCTTCCTAGAACCCTCTATGAACGGTTCCACCAGCCTTATTAGCCTTTAAAATTGTATTACTACATTACATATATCATAAAGCCTTTCTTTGACGGACTAGTTATAGCCTAACACAGTGTTGTTAGGAATCTCCTCATTGACAGGCCACATCAGGCCTGTAAGTCAGATTACGCTGGCTTGTAAAGTGATGTGTAATTCTTATTGGAATCCAAAAAGAGTTTGCTCAATGTCCATGTCCGGCGCATTCATCAACCCGTATGGCATAACGAGGTACTCATAGTGTCCTGAGGTGGTACTGAAAGCCGTCTTCCACTCGTCTCCCTCCTAGATACGCACCAGGTTGTAAGCGCTCCTGAGATCTAGTTTGGTGAAGAAACGCGCCCCGTGCATTGACTCAATCGCTGTGGCTATGAGCGGTAGAGGGTAACTATATCTCACCGTGATCTGGTTTAGAACCCAATAGTCAATACACGGGCACAGACCTCCCTCCTTCTTCTTCACAAAAAAATAAACTGTAGGAGGCAGGTGAAGTGGAGGACCGAATGTACCCCTGACGCAGGGATTTGGAGACAAATGTCTCCATAGCCTCTGTCTCCACCTGTGAGAGGGGATACACGTGACTCCTGGGAAGTGCAGTGTCTACCAGGAGATTTATCGCGCAATCGCACCGTCGATGGGGTAGTAATTGAGTCGCCTTCTTTTTGGAGAAGGTGAGAGCCAAATCGGCAAATTCTGTGGGAATGCACACGATGGAGACCTGGTCTGGACTTTCCACCGTAGTAGCACCAACGGAAACCCCTAAACAGCTACCTGAGCACTCTCGCGACCACCCCATGAGAGCCCTCGGTGGCCAAGAAACAGTGGGGTCATGACACACTAACCAGGGTAGGCCTTGCACCACGGGCAACGCGGGAGAGTCAATAAGGAAGAGACAAATTATCTCCTTGTGACTCCCCTGCGTCACCATGCCCAGAGGAGCGGTGGCCTCCCTAATCAACCCTGACCCTAATGGTCCACTATCTAAGGTGTGAACGGGGAAGGGCACAGCCACGGGAACAATGGGGATACCTAAACTATGGACGAACGATATATCTATAAAATTCCCAACAAAAAGATTTTGTGTCCCTATCGGGCTGTAGGCAGCTATGCAATCATAAATACAGTATCTTATGCATTCTAAATAACCGCCCATTTGAAAAGGACAATGCAATAAATATTTACTCTAAGCTGCGCTTCGGTAGATTGGTCGTAGATAGAAGGCCGGGTTGTACAGCATGGATCTATTGTTGTGGTAGAATGTATACTCTGTCCGTCCTCTCCTAGCCCATGTTTACAGCTGTGGTGGCGAATGCAACAGCTAGGAGGTATCAATTATTTAGTGAATAAGAGTTCAAAGTTCATACCAAGTTGCCATACTTTAACTTTTTATGGCTGCAGGGGCAGTATTGAGTAGCTTGGATGAAAAGGTACCCATTGTAAACGGCCAGCTCCTCAGTCTCAGTTGCTAATATATGCATATTATTAGTAGTATTGGATAGAACACACTCTAAAGTTTCCAAAACTGTCAAAATATTGTCTGTGGTTATAACAGAACTGATATTGCAGGTGAAACCCTGAGAAAAATCAAAACAGGAAGTGGCTTCTATTTTGAAAACTCCATGTTCCATAGCCTCCCTTTGCTGGATTTAAAGGGATATGAACCAGATTCCTTTTCCTATCGCTTCCTCAAGGTGTTAACAGTCTTCAGACATAGTTTCAGGCTTTTATTTTGAAAAATTAGCCAGAACGATAACATCGCGTCAAGTGGTCACATGAGTTTTGCTCGCGCAACAGAGTTTGGATAGGTATTGCTTTTTCCTCTCCTACTGTGAAAGACATTTGGAGTTGATATATTATCGATTTTTATTTTAAAAACAACCTGAGGATTGATTAATAACATTATAACATTTGCATAATATCTTGACTTGACTTCAAATTAAATATTAGTGAATGGACTACAGCAGTAGCCTGTGTTAGTCTAATTTTAGTCATCCATTTCTTGGCTTTTCTATAGTGGCCTGTCTGATGCGGAGAACATCAGCTGTTCTGTGGACACCAGTGGACAGCAGTGGACATGTTCCTCTTCGTCTGGCCAGAGTGACATCATGTGTTCTGTGAACAGTAGTGGACTGGGGCTGTCCTGTGTGGACAGACATTATTGTCCCTATGCTGAAGAGACTGACCGGATCACCTTGACCATCTACATGAGGACTAACTACCTGCTGGAGGAATACTCCCAACGCTTCTACTTATCAGAAATTGGTGAGGACACACACACACAGACACACACACACACAGCACTTCTACTTATCAGAAATTGGTGAGGACACACACACACACAGACACACACACACACACACAGCACTTCTACTTATCAGAAATTGGTGAGGACACACACACACAGACACACACACACACACAGCACTTCTACTTATCAGACATAGGTGAGCGTTAGAGAGGGTCCTTGTTGCAGCCATAAGGGCAGACATGTTGCAAGAGGCTGGCAGAATCAGTTGCACAAGTTGTGATTTTAGGCTACTTAAAGTTGATGATAATGGTCCAGATGTGCACTTCATTATATTTACAAACTAATACAAAATATTATATTTACAAACTTCACAATGTAACTGGTCTCTGAAAAAATGCCTTGGAGAGCTGGCAAGCCTGTCGATCCCATAACAAACATTTACAATGCGGAAACAAAGTGCTCTGAACCTGAAGGAGTTTGTAGCGCAGTAGTGCAGAGACACTCTAATAATGGCGTCGTCGTCACCACAGATAGGAATCCTACCTCTATATACGAATATCTGGCACATATATGTAGGCCTATCAAAAGATTATATGCTGAGATATTGTTGGTATAGGTGCTTCTGAAAGGTAGTTTTATAGTACAGAGTACTGGTAGAAGTTATGGTAATTCTCTCTCTCTCTCTCTCTCTCTCTCTGTTCCTCCCTCCCTCCCTCCAGTGAAGCCAGACAAGGTATCCATTAAGAAGATGAACAGCAGTACCATAGAGTGGAGCTATCCTGTCTCCTGGAACAGACCCATCTCCTACTTCCCCCTCTCCTTCCAGGTCAAAGAGATCAAAGGCAGAGAGCGCAAGAACGGGTGCACGTGTGATTCTCCCTGCACAAAGGTGAGGACTACTGTCTACATACTGTACATCCTACTAGGCCTTGTCTCTAAAGCTTGATGAAAGCCATTACTCCAAGAGATCCAGACCGTGTACTAACAGTCGCATACTCTTGAACGGATAGACGTGGTCACTCTGGTCCCTGGTTATATTCATTAGGGCACACTGTAGCAAAACATGTTGCAACGAAAAGTGAAAAGGAGTGTTTCTTATTCTTATCGTCTTCCATTTGGTGCTAAATGATTTCAACCACTGTGTTCCCTCAGGTCCACACCACAGAGAGCCGCCAGTGGTCAGTAAAGGCCAAGGTGGTGGTGTGCGTCAGGTCCCAGGATGCCCTATGTGACTCCCCCTGGAGTGACTGGACAGAGTACAGGTCAGTACCATATTCTCTAGTCTACTGTATTCAACAGAACCTCTCCTCGAGGACCCCAGTCGTTCCATGTATGTGAACTATTGAAGAGCTAACACACCTGATTCAATCTGTCAACTAACCATCAAGTCATTGACTACTACTGAATCAGGTGAGCTAGTTCAGTCCTAGAAATAAATTGTGAAACGGAGGGGGGCCCAAAGGAGAGGGTTTAAAACCCCTGCTCCAGTCTACTGTTTTATCATGCTACATTTACCAGGGTCAGGTCAATTGGGTTTTTCATTCAGTAGTTTCAGGAAGTGGATCAAAATTCCATTTCAAGAATTGAAAATATGCCATTGTTTATCAGTTCATGAATTTAATATCTGAGAAGACATTGCAGAACAACACATTTTTCAATATGATGTGTTCTTTCAGACACAACAACAAGGGAAACAAGAGAAGAAGAAAAAACAGAAGCAGAAGTTTGTGTCTCAATACTAGATCTTTACCATACTGATGGCCAGCAAATATTATCCTATTTGTTCAAAGGTGACTTCATTCACACTCTAAAACATCGACTATGACAAAGGTGACTTTGTTGTCAAGACCAGAGATTGTATTTCTGAACTCATTTTATGACAAAATCTTTACTTTTACATTCTTAATGCGTTATGACATTTATTTATTTATTGATGTTTATTTTATCATTATTATTTATTGATTGATTATTGCTAACATAAACTGAACTGATATTGTTGTGACTTTAATACTCTAAATCTAAATAAACTTACAAACCTCCTCATACATTAAGTGTGTATGAGTTCTTTCTACTACTCTGTGCTCATGGTCATTAATGAATTTCAGGATTTGAAAAAATAACAACATGAAATCAAGCATAGTCAGAAAGGAAGTAATCTATGGCTAATCTCATTGTTAAATACAATATAAATACCTACGCTAATACACTTCCTTTGACTCTGACAAACTACAGCTGGCTGTCCTGGAAACGTGTGGGATGGCTTAGACCAATGGTGTGACAGCTGAGAATTCTAGAACGCAGTGACTGTTGCTTTTCACTCTATTTATCCAACATGAGGTTTTGGGGTTGCTGGGTGGTATGGGATTGCAGTTATATTGCAACACTGTGCATGAGGTGCTCTGACTCCGACACAACGAGAAAGCTGTTTGGAATTGGTATGGTTTTGAGTTCCTTTTGTTTTCATACATGTACTAGTTGAGTATGTATTGAATGCACAGTTGCAAATGTCATTCTTACATAGTGCCTAGAGAGTTGTGTATCCTGTCCTGTGTGATATACAAGCCTTTTGTGTAAGGTCCTGGGTGTCGTGAATGTGGAGTCAGGCGCAGGGAAACAGATGTGATATACAAGCCTTGTGTAAGGTCCTGGGTGTCGTGAATGTGGAGTCAGGCGCAGGGAAACAGAGAGTTCAGTATAGTGCTCTTTTAATGCACACACGGTGAAAACACGGCTACCCACTAAACACTGGGTGCTTAAAACAAAATGCCCCAGATACGGGGAACGAAAATATAACAGCACTATACACTAACAACAGCACGTTCGTCTCGAACCAACACCAGGGTTACATTATTCAATCCCGCACAAAGAAATGGGCGGGCCTGCTGACTAATAAAGCCCAACTAATTACAAACTTAAAACAGGTGCTATCAATAAATATATAAGGAGGGGGAGGAAAGAAATCAGTGGCAGCTAGTAGGCCGGTGACGACGACCGCTGAGCGCCACCCGAACGGGAAGGGGAGCCACCTTCGGTCGGACTCGTGACAGTACCCCCCCCCTCCCCCCTGACGCGCGGCTCCAGCAGCGCGCCGACACCGGCCTCGAGGTCGACCCGGAGGACGAGGTGCAAGGCGATCCTGATGGGGGCGATGGAAATCCCTCAACATTGACGGATCCAAGATATCCCCCACCGGTACCCAGCACCTCTCCGCCGGACCGTACCCCTCCCAGTCCACGAGGTACTGCAGGCCCCTCACCCGGCGTCTCGAGGGGGAGGAGGGACCTCCAGCACCTCACTGTCCTGCAGGGGACCAGCTACCACCGGCCTGAGGAGAGACACATGAAACGAGGGCTTAATACGATAATAGGAAGGGAGTTGTAATCGATAACGCACCTCGTTTATTCTCCTTAGGACTTTAAAGGGCCCTACACACTGCGACCCCAGCTTCCGGCAGGGCAAGCGGAGGGGCAGGTTTCGGGTCGAGAGCCAGACCATGTCCCCCGGTACAAACACGGGGGCCTCACTGCAGTGGCGGTCAGCACTCCTCTTCTGCCGTCCACTCGCTTGTTGGAGGGATTCCTGGACGGCCCTCCAGGTCTCCTTGGAGCGCTGCACCCATTCCTCCACCGCAGGAGCCTCGGTCTGGCTCGGATGCCATGGTGCCAGGACCGGCTGGTACCCCAACACACTGAAAGGGGGACACATTAGTAGAGGAGTGGCGTAGTGAGTTCTGGGCCATTTCAGCCCAGGGGATGTATCTCGCCCAGTCCTCTGGCCGATCCTGGCAATACGACCGCAGAAACCTACCCACCTTCTGGTTCACTCTCTCCACCTGCCCATTCCTCTCGGGGTGATAACCGGAGGTCAGGCTGACCGAGGCCCCCAGACGCTACCATGAACTGGGGACCCCGATCAGAAACGATGTCCTCCGGCACCCCGTAGTGCCGGAAGACGTGGGTGAATAATGCCTCCACAGTCTGTAGGGCTGTAGGGATACCGGGCATCGGGAGGAGATGGCAGGACTTAGAGAACCGATCCACAATCACCAGAATCGTGATCTTCCCCTGAGACGGGGGAAGATCGGTCAGTAAATCTACGGAGAGATGAGACCATGTTGCACGCCCAATTTTTCAGTTTTTGATTTGTTAAAAAAGTTTGAAATATCCAATAAATGTCGTTCCACTTCATGATTGTGTCCCACTTGTTGATTCTTCACAAAAAAATACAGTTTTATATCTTTATGTTTGAAGCCTGAAATGTGGCAAAAGGTCGCAAAGTTCAAGGGTCGCAAAGTTCACTGTACGTTCTGGGAACCCGGTCTATAAGATAATGTAAACCGGAACCGGGTGAAAAATATGGCCCACCTTGCCTGGTGTGGGTTCAATCTCCTAGCTGCCCGAATATACTCCAGATTCTCGTGGTCGGTCCAGATGAGAAAGGGGTGCTTAGCCCCCTCAAGCCAGTGTCTCCACACCTTCAGAGCCCTGACCACCGCTAGCAACTCCCGGTCCCCCACATCATAGTTTAGCTCCGCTGGGCTGAGCATCCTTGAGAAGAAAGCGCAGGGGCGGAGTTTTGGTGGCGTACCCAAGCACTGTGATAGCACGGCACCCACCCCAGCCTTGGAGGCGTACACCTCCACTATGAATGCTAGAGAGGGGTCCGGATGCGCCAACACGGGTGCATCCGTGAACAGCGCCTTCAACTTGTTGAAAGCTCCGTTCGCCTCTGCTGACCACTGTAACCGCACCGGGCCCCCCTTCAACAGTGAGGTAATGGGAGCCGCTACCTGGCCAAAAGCCCGGATAAACCTCCGGTAGTAGTTGGCAAAACCCAAAAACCGCTGTACCTCTTTTACCGTGGTCGGAGTCGGCCAATTACGCACGGCCCTAATGTGGTCGCCCTCCATCACTACCCCCGAGGTGGAAATGCGATAACCCAGGAAGGAGACTGCTCGTTTGGAGAACACGCATTTCTCAGCCTTGAGGTATAGGTAAAGCTCCAGCAGTCTACCAAGCACCTTGCGTACCAGAGACACATGTGCGGCGTGAGTGGCTGAGTAGATCAGAATGTCATCAATATAAACAACCACTCCCTGCCCGTGCAGGTCCCTGAGAATCTCGTCTACAAAGGATTGAAAAACATCTGGAGCATTTTTTAACCCATATGGCATGACGAGGTACTCATAGTGGCCCGATGTGGTACTAAATGCGGTTTTCCATTCGTCTCCCTCCCGAATACGCACCAGACTATACGCGCTCCTGAGATCCAGTTTTGTGAAGAACTGCGCTCCCGTGAAATGATTCCACCGCCGCAACGATGAGAGGTAGTGGGTAACTAAACCCCACTGTGATGGTGTTTAGACCTCTGTAATCAATACACGGACACAATCTCCCTCCTTTTTCTTCACAAAAAAGAAACTCGAGGAGACGGGTGAGATGGATGGCCGAATGTACCCCTGTCCCAGCGACTCCGTGACATATGTCTCCATAGCCAACATCTCCTCCTGGGACAATGAGTACACGTGACTCTTGGGAAGCGCAGCGTTTACCTGGACATCTATCGTACAATCCCTTCCCGGTCGAAGAGGTGGTAATTTAGTCGCTTTCTTTTTACAGAAAGCGATTGCCAAATCGGCATACTCAGGGGGAATGCACACCGTGGAACCCTGGTCTGGACTTTCCACCGACGTGGCACCGATGAAAACTCCCAGACAACTTCCAGAACACTCCTCTGACCACCCCTGGAGAACCCCCTGTTTCCACAAAATTTTCAGATTGTGCCGGCCCAGCCAGGGAATCCCTAGCACCACTGGAAACGCAGGCGAATCAATAATATAGAGACTGATACGCTCCCTATGATTCCCCTGCATCACCATGTCCAGTGGAACCGTGGTCTCCCTGACCGCCCCTGGCCCTAATGGCCGGTTATCTAGGGAGTGCACGGGAAAGGGAGAATCAATCGGCACAAACGGAACACCTAACTTAAGGGCGAGTCCGCGATCCATAAAGTTCCCAGCTGCGCCTGAATCGACTAGCGCCCTATGCTGGGAAGAGGGAAAAAAGTTAAGGAAAAAAGTTAAGACAAACATGTGACCAACAGGGGGTTCTGGGTGAGTTTGGTGCTGACTCACCTGGGGTGATCGAGAAGTGTTCCGCCTGCCATCTCTACTCCAAGACTGACCCCCCCCGAGCACCGATCGGCCATGTGTTCTCTCCGACCACAGCTGGTGCAGGGGGGGCCTCCTCCTCTGTTACCCCTTGGCACGGCCCCTCCCAACTCCATTGGAATGGGAGCGGAGGGGCTGGGTGGTGGAACATACAGGACCCTCTCTGAACGCCCGCAGGCAGCCAGCAGATTGTCCAGTCGGATGGACATATCAATCAGCTCATCAAGGGAAAGCGCGGTGTCCTGACACGCTAGCTCCCTGCGGACGTCCTCCCGGAGCTGCCAAGGTCCGGAACTCCAGCGCGTAATCCTGGGCGCTCCTCTTCTCCTGCCTGAGATGAAATAGTCGTTCTCCTGGCGGGTAAACTCTGGGTAGAGCTCCTTCGCTGAGTCTGGGCCATTCCAGACAGCGTTCGCCCACTCCAGAGCACGACCCGTGAGGCAGTAGATGAGGACACTCACCCTCTCCGCTCCCGAGGGAGTAGGTCTGACGGTGGCCAGGTACAGTTCCAGTTGGAGTAAGAACCCCTGGCACCCTGCCGCCGCTCCATCATAAACCCTCGGGAGCGTCAGACGGAGGGTGTTGGAGTCGGGAGATGGGGAGTCCTGGGCTGGGGGAGCCGAAGGTGGAGAGAGGAGACCACTCCTCTCCCATCGGTCCATTCTCTCCATCATAAGCCCTCGGGAGCATCAGATGGAGGGTGTTGGAGTCGGGAGATGGGGAGTCCGGAGCCGGGGGAGCCGAAGGTGGAGAGAGGAGACCACTCCTCTCCCATCGGTCCATTCTCTCCATCATCTGATCCATCCGATCCGATGAAGAACAGTGGTATGGTGGAGAACCCGTTCCTCCATCGATGGGAGAGGATTGGCCGCTGCTCCTGCTCACTCCATTTAAAAGGTGAAGGATTCTGTGAGGTCCTGGGTGTCGTGAATGTGGAGTCAGGCGCAGGGAAACAGAGAGTTCAGTATAGTGCTCTTTTAATGCACACACGGTGAAAACACGGCTACCCACTAAACACTGGGTGCTTAAAACAAAATGCCCAGATACGGGGAACGAAAATATAACAGCACTATACACTAACATACAACAGCACGTTCGTCTCGAAACAACAGCAGGGTTACAATATTCAATCCCGCACAAAGAAACGGCGGGCCGGCTGACTAATAAAGCCCAACTAATTACAAACTTAAAACAGGTGCTATCAATAAACATATAAGGAGGGGGAGGAAAGAAATCAGTGGCAGCTAGTAGACCGGCGACGACGACCGCCAAGCGTCACCCGAGCGGGAAGGGTAGCCAGCTTCGGTCGGACTCGTGACACCTTGGGCCATTTGTAAAGACTGTTGTTAATAGTGGAAACACCTAGCTTTACAACAAATAACAGAACATCCGCATGACTTTGATGTCGTTATTCACATTTCCTTTTCACATGTCAGTCAGGATGGGCTGGTCATTTTTGAGCCAAGTGGGCTCAAAAGTATAATTATTTGTCTAACGGGCTTAGAGGAAAAATATGTGCCGGTGTGTTAGAAATGCCAGGGATGATTTCTGGTCCCAGTCCGCCCCTGCACTACAGTGCACTATTGACAAGCATGCACGCACGCACAAACGAACACACACACACAAACGCATGCACACATGTGATGGTTTTGGGATGCTTTGCTGCCTCGGGACCTGGACGACTTGCCTTAAGAAGGAACCATCAATTCTGCTCTGTATCAGAGAATTCAACAGGAGATGTCAGGCAATGTGTCAGTGAGCTAGAGCTGAGTCATGCAGAAAGACAACGATCCAAAACACACAATCAAGTCTACATGAAAATGGTTGAAAAGCCACAAATTTGACGTTTTGGAATGGCCTAGTCAAAGTCCAGACCTCATCCCAATTGAGATGTTGTGGCCGGACATGAAACGAGCAGTTCATGCTTGAAAACCCACAAATGTCGCTGAGATAAATCCGTTCTGCATGCAAGAGTGGGCCACAATTACTCCACAGTGATGTGAGAGACTGATCAACAACTACAGGAAGGTTGCAGTCATTGCAGCTAAAGGTGGTACAACCAGTTATTGAGTGTAAGGGCGCAATTACTTACGAACAGGGGAATTGAGTGTTGCATAACTTTGATATTTAAATAAATAAATTAAGTATCAATTCATTTTGTTATTTGTAAACGCAGGTTCCCTTTATTTAATAGTAGGTTTTGGTTGAAGATCTGATAACATTCTGTACCAAAAATATACACACAAAAAACAGAAAGGGGGCAAATGCTTTTTCACGGCACTGTACCTGTTTACACCTGTCACTTCCAGAAATACAATTCGGGCCATTTGTTTTCCTATCTATGGTATCCACCTTCTCCTAGAAGATATGGCAACATGGTTCAATATGCTTTGCATCATTGTTGAGCACAGCCACATCTTCAACCTCCATGACAACAAAATGAAATCAAAATGCCAGTAACAACATCTGTAATAGCACTTGGGCTACAGTCAGCAAAGATGAGGAGCTGAACCGGTAGTTTCAATCTGTGTGTGATGTAAATTGTTTTGTAATGTGTTTTACCAGACTGCCTTATACCTCAAATTCCAATTTCTCACCTGCCCAGCGAGCACAGTGGATCTGGGCCGATTCCGGCTGAGAGTTGGGGCACTCGGCTGAGAGTCAGAATCGGCAGATGTCATGTGGCCTGAGTCTGGGCTGCCTTTGGCAGTATTACTCATGGCTAGTATTACTCATGGCTAGTATTACTCATGGCTAGTATTACTCATGGCTAGGATCCGGGGATTGAGCTCGGGACAATTCCTGTGAGAGATATCTGGCCCAAATGTATATATTACTTGGGGCTCCGACCGACTGGGGCTACTCTACTCTGGCAGATGATTACACAGGCTGCATATTTTCTCATTGTTTCTGTGATAAAAAAATACAATTAACATTTAAATGAAATTCTTTAGGTGTCCTGTGAGGTATATTAGTATTTCAATACTAAGGCAATTGATAAACAATTGATAAACATTAAAAACATTTTGGATGGAGCCTCAATGCAAATTGCATTGCTACAGATGCTAGCTCGAGACCTTTGCCGGCCACTACCGGGAAACCCATAAGGCGGTGCACAATTGGCCAGTGTCGTCTGAGTTAGGGGAGGGTTTGGCCTGCTGGGATGTCCTTGTCCTTGCCCCCTCGCGCTGTAGTGAAGCCTGGCGCAGCATGCTGACAAGGTCACCAGGTGCAAAGTGTGTTTCCTCCGACACAAAATGTTTTTTTGTGGATGGGTATCATTTGTATTTATAAAATGTATAATAGTAACATTTAAAATTACTAAATCGGGTCATTTTGTATACATTTATTTAAATTTGCATCAGGCCGCTTCTGGTGGGGATTCTGGTAAGATGCCGGCAAAATCGGCTGAATTCCGGTAGATGGAAATGGCCAGTAGTACTTGGGCCGATTCTGGGCAGTCATTCATTTTTATCCTGGGCTAAATCCGACACCAGATTCATTCATTTAGTTCTGGCCCCCTGGAACAGGGCTGCATCTGGGCCAATTCCTCATTGCTAGCTGGGTGATGACCTGTTGATCCTCTCCCTGCCTCAACATGGGTGGTGCTCTCTCTCACACTCTCTCAATTGACCAAATACCTTTATCATATAACAAAAATGGCTGGCCTTAACAATGATGAGATAAGCTTATTAAAATTAATTAGATTCTGCTTTTGTTAGCTAATGATTTATTTACTGTCTGGACATAGGTATAGCTAGCTAGTTGAGTACATGGGGCAGCAGGTAGCCTAGTGGTTAGAGAGTTGGGCCAGTAACTGAAAGATTGCTAGATCAAATCCCTGAGCTGACAAGGTAGAAATTTCCTGAAAAGGGCAGATAACCCACTATTCCCTGGTAGGCTGTCATTGTAAAATAACAATTGGTTCTTTACTGGCTATCCTAGTTATAAAAATTGTACAGGGTAGCGAGTTACCTTTGTAGCCATTCATTCCTTTACTTACAGTCTTCTGCACTGCCCCCAAAAACATTATGTGCTGCACTTTTCTCCTCTTTGGGCACTAGCTAAATCAAATAAAATCAAATCAAATTTTATTTGTCACATACACATGGTTAGCAGATGTTAATGCGAGTGTAGCGAAATGCTTGTGCTACGTTTTTGACCAGCGTGATGAACTAGCTGCTTATCTGAAATTGCAATTGAAAAGGAAAAGGGGAAGATCGAGACACTGCGCTAGCTTTGGTGCTAACTTAGCTAGCTAACCTCAGCCTGGCTAAAATAGCTTTGGTGCTAACTTAACTAGCTAACATCAGCCTGGCTAAAATAGCTTTGGTGTTAGCTTAGCTAGCGAACATCAGCCTGGCTAAAATAGCATTGGTGCTAAAAAAAACACCTTGTTATGGCAAGCCTAAATAACTTCAGGAGTAGAAATGTGCTTTACAAGTCATATAATAATGTTACAATAAGTTACATGGACTCACTCTATGTGAAATAATAGGGTGTAACATTATTACGTCATCTCTGACACTACTTGTCCCGTGACACTAATGGGGGGTCGTACAGCGAAACGGAGAACACCATCGTGTTCCTCTTTCCATAGAGTGGTCAGAACCATTTGGACGCTACAGATGTTTCCATTAGAAGACCTATTTTCAGGATGTCTCATGGTCTGACAAACACTGCTGTAACTCGGCCACCTTCCGCCACAAATGCGGAAGGGCGACATCGGCGAATGCTGTGGATTGAGACACAACATATTATCAATGCACTGAAAGCAGTGTGTAGGTCACACTACTATTTTGTTATTTGAATTTAAATTTAGCTGATTGTGCAACAAGACATGTGTTGCAGACAGGTTCATCTTATCAGCATAAGAGACAGGGACTATAGAAAGTACAAGCAACACTATGAAATAACACATGATTCATGTAGTAAAGAAAAAACTTGTTAAACAAATTAAAATATATTTTATATTTGAAATTCTTTAAAGTAGCCACCCTTTGCCTTGATGAAAGCTTTGCACACTCTTGGCATTCTCTCAACCAGCTTCATGAGGTAGTTACCTGGAATGCTTTTCCAACAGTCTTGAAGTAGTTCCCATATATCCTGATCTATAATACACACATATATACATATCTTTAAAATTATATATATTTTCCTTTATTATTTTCCGCTAAACCCTCCCCCAATTGGAGTAAATATTTTACAATACAGTAGTTATATTTGGTTTGTTTTTAGTCCTGGCCTTTCTCTACTCTGAACCTCTCTCATCCATTTCTGATGTCCATCCAGTTTCTATTTAGCATGTATTTTTAATTGTGCTGTTTCACAAAAGTTCTGAACCTATATACATTTTACGGAAACAGTATATTTTACATGAGTTATCTTGTTATTATTAGTCCCACCCCTAGACCATGCAGGTTAGTACTCAGGGTGTGCTGTGCTGTGGGCCATGTCCCCACCTAGCGATTAAAAACAGGAGGGAAATCAGTGAACAACAGTTGGAAAACAGTACAAGCGTTTTTCAACTACAGTAGGTGTAATTGTTATACAACCACTACTATATAATACATGCTGAACATGTTGTGTATTGAGAAATAAACATGGCTAAGTAAAACTAGAGATAACAACTATAAACATCAACAGCTAAGAGGTCTAACAACTGGTTTGGACAACAGTTAGTGAGCCAGTAAGCTCCCTCCATGTGTAAACAAATAAGGGGGGCATACTAATCAAATCAAATGTATTTATAAAGCCCTTCGTACATCAGCTGATATCTCAAAGTGCTGTACAGAAACCCAGCCTAAAACCCCAAACAGCAAGCAATGCAGGTGTAGAAGCACGGTGAAAAAAACTCCCTAGAAAGGCCAGAACCTAGGAAGAAACCTAGAGAGGAACCAGGCTATGAGGGGTTGCCAGTCCTCTTCTGGCTGTGTCGGGTGGAGATTATAACAGAACATGGCCAAGATGTTCAAATGTTCATAGATGACCAGCAGGGTCAAATAATAATAATCACAGTGGTTGTCGAGGGTGCAAAAGGTCAGCACCTCAGGAGTAAATGTCTGCATTTCATAGCCGATTCTTCAGAGTATCTCTACCATAGTCCTTCTGTATATTAAAGACATCTGGGGACTAAAGTATCTAAGGAATGTGTCCAAAACGTCTCTCTGGACCTTCAGCCAACATCGCCACCACATTTGTTTTTACCGACTTGTTCCAAAACAAAACGACTCACAAAGCGAGCGTCTCTTTGAAATGGGGGCTCACTGGGCTGTTGGGGTCCGCATATAGAACTTCCCATTCTAGTACGTAACTGCCTTGAAGTTTTAAAATATGCCGCACAGGCAGCGAACCACATGGACAATGCAACAAGAGGTTCTATATATGGCGTCCCTGCTTACAAAACACTTCTATGGATCATATCTACGGCCACAATGCAACAAGAGGTTCTATATATGGCGTGCCTGCTTACAAAATACTTCTATGGATCATATCTACGGCCACAATGCAACAAGAGGTTCTATATATGGCGTGCCTGCTTACAAAATACTTCTATGGATCATATCTACGGCCACAATGCAACAAGAGGTTCTATATATGGCGTGCCTGCTTACAAAACTGCGGCCTTTCCCGACTGTAAGTGATAAAACTTAATCCACAACTAGATTTTTTAGAAGCTATTGAGCCTCTGTAGCTAAATGTCAAATGAGGAGTCAAATGTTCAGACAGGAGTCAAAGGATTTTTTGACTAATTTTGGCAAAATGATTTTAGTTTATCAGGGTGTTGCAGCATCCCAACTTCCTGCAACTATGGTGAGAGTGAGAAGAGACAAAGTAGAAGTTGAGATTTTCTCTGGTTGGGAATGAGACAGTAGATGGCAATATTGCATTAGAAATGTGTGTGAGTGTGTTTGTGTGTGTGTGAGTGTGTGTGTGTGTGAGAGAGCGAGAGAGAGAGAGAGAGAGAGAGAGAGAGAGAGAGACATCTTTCCCTCAGATTACACAGATCCACAAAGAATTTCAAAACTAACCCAATTTTGATAAACTCCAATATCTACTGGGTGAAATTCCAGTGTGCCATCACAGCAGCAAGATTTGTGACCTGTTGCCACAAGAAAAGGGCAACCAGTGAAAAACAAACACCATTGTAAATACAACCTATATTTATGCTTATTTATTTTCCATTATGTACCCTTAACCATTTGTACATCGTTACAACACTGTATATTATGTATGTTTTGAAACTTCTGTATGTGTCATGTTTACTGTTCATTTTTATTGTTTTTTATTGTTTATTAAACTTTTTTATATTATCTACCTCACTTGCCCTGGCAATGTTAACACATGTTTCCCATGCCAATAAAGCCCCTTGACTTGAATTGAAATGAATTGAGAGAGAGAGAGAGAGAGAGAGTAATGTCTTTATTGTTTTGAAACTTCTGTATGTGTGATGTCTACTGTTAATTTTTATTGTTTTATCTCACTTTATATATTATCTACCTTACTTGCTTTGGCAATGTTAACACATGTTACCCATGCCAATAAAGCCCCTTGAATTGAATTGAATTGAGAGAGAGAGAGAGAGAGAGAGAGAGAGAGAGAGAGAGAGAGAGAGAAAGAGAGAGAGAGAGCGAGAGAGAGACGCACCATTGTAAATACAACCCATATCTATGCTTATTTATTTTATCTTGTGTCCTTTACCATTTGTACATTGTAAAAACACTGTATATATATAATATGACATTTGTAATGTCTTTATTGTTTTGAAACTGCTGTATGTGTGATGTCTACTGTTAATTTCACTTTATATATTATCTACCTTACTTGCTTTGGCAATGTTAACACATGTTTCCCATGCCAATAAAGCCCTTGAATTGAATTGAATTGAGAGAGAGAGAGAGAGAGAGAGAGAGAGAGAGAGATGTCAAATCCCGAAGGCATTCCCTGTCATCACGCACGCACACACACACACACACACACACACACACGCACGCATGCACATACACGCATACACACACACCCTGGTTAAGTGGTTGGGGCAGGACTGTGCGCATTAGGCGGGGGATACAACATGGCTGGGTTGAGGACCATCGATAGATGATGATGAGCGACCGTGCACGCACTGTGTATGGGGGTGTTGCCCATCTCTTCACCAGACACGCCCGCTTCCCTTCCAGCTGAGTTCACTCGTGTTCGGTTACCGGAGACCTTCAGAAGTGTTTCCTTTGGGAAGGAAAGACCACAGCCCACTCCAGGAGCGGCGAACGGACAGGAGCAACGAACGGATCTATGGCCTAGCGTCTCCTCACGCGCTCCTTTCATCTGAAAACTGAGAGAGGTTTCTGAAGACAATAAAGCAACAGTAGGTTAGAGGAAGAAAGAACTTGATTGGTTGATGCTTGTTTCCCTTCTCTAAAATGTTGGCTCTTTTTTGAAGTTACGTTTACTGATTTCTGGGAGCACCCCCCCGGCCCATCGCGTTCACCTGATGGTCCTGGAGGACTTTTCTTCTTCACAAGAGTTGTTGTCGCACAGCCCACTAACCCCTGGACGTTGACAGCAACCTTTCCAGACCCTCATCGCGTTCATAGTTCTCTCTCTTTCGTTTCTGAGTGAAAACTACAAAAATAAGCGAGAAACACCGCGCCACTTACGCACCGAACATCTCTCTTTAGTCTGTGTGATCAAAAGCAACGGGGAAGGAATAAAAAGGACGCGAGAGGGACAGGGAGCGAGAGGCACATATTGTGACGGGAGGAGGAAACGTGCGTTTTGATGTTTGGGATCCAGGAGAACATCCAGAGGAGCGGGAGTGTTATTAAAGAAGAGCCCTTGTTGACCGGGATGAACGCCGTGCGGAGCTGGATGCATGGCGCCGGGCTGCTGGACGCAAACACAGCCGCCCAGAGGTAAGCCCGAGGTGGCTAGCCAGTCAACACTGGCCCCGGGGAATGGAGAAGATATATATTGGAGGTTTTTATCCCAGACCCGTTGTCTGAGACGTACCACATGTGTTTTGGGACAGTATTGCGCTCCCAATGGACGGTTGGTTTCCTTTTCTAGGCATATAGCCTAATATTGACTTGGGGGATTGGACTGTAGCTTGCAGGCTTCATGTCTGTGATTGAAGCTAGGCGAAGGCATAGCTTACTCAATGGTTTTGATTCTGTTCATTGTAACTTATTCAGGTAGCCTGTTAGCTAGTGGCCTATCAAATCAATCAAAATAACACTATAGCCAAAGGATTTAAACATGTCAGACACAGGCCTAATTCTACAGCCTAGTTATTATTTCTAATGACACGGCAATAATTATAACGTAGTAAAACAATAATATAATCATTATTTTCGAGACACGTTGACTATTATAGTCCGTCGTCAATTAGTATTATTTATTTTTATCTGACCTTTATTTAACTAGGCAACTAGGCAAAAGGTCCCCACATCTAGCATTGGCTATTCATATAGCGACCAAATCCCAACTATTCATATAGCGACCAAATCCCAACTATCCATATAGGGACCAAATCCCAACTATCCATATAGGGTAAGGCTATACTTTGACAATTTGTAAATCATCTTTGTTTGGCCCATAACTCTTTTCAAACATGTGCAAATGACCTGGTGGAATTATGACATTTCAGCCTGAATTTATTTTCAAAATTGTTTAAAATGTAAAATGAAAGTCAAGATATATTGACATTTTCGGGGCCAGAATTTTAGCGTTTTACTATTTTACTTCGAATTGTTGAAAACATGTGTAATTCAGTGGCATCCATGTGAACGTTGTGGTAATGAGTCTTGGTGCTGCTTGTATCCGCAGCGGAGTGGCTCTAGCCCGGGGACATTTCGAGAAACAACCGCCCTCCAACCTTCGCAAGTCCAACTTCTTCCACTTCGTGCTGGCTCTGTACGACAGACAAGGGCAGCCGGTGGAGATAGAGAGAACCAGCTTCGTTGGATTTGTTGAAAAGGAAAAGGTGAGTTTTCACAAAACATTATGAAAGCCATAACCCTATCAGCAGCCTATATATATTGATTTGACATCTGCAGCGGTTCCTTTACATGCATGAGGCTCATGAACATATTGCTTAATTTATTGCTACAATTAAAAATTCAAATGTTGTCTTACAATACTTTTAATATATATATAATTTTAATAGATATGGTTTCTAGTTGTTTTTACATTAGCTTGGACTACATGGAAGGAACCATCTGTTTTATTCGATACTTTGTGTATTTATTATTCATACCTTTGACCCACAACCCGCCGCTTAAAGCCCCTGTCCGCGTCGATCATTTGCTCATATTCCAGCGTTCTAACGATACATTGTATCATAATTTATTGCTATTGACAATATTACAGCACTAAACGTCTGTAATTGTCACCAGAAAACTCTTTAGACGTGCAATTTTCCTTCAGTAGGATATTGTTCCAGTATTAAAATCGAATATTTTTGGTTAAACACAAATATAATTTATTAGTAGGGTATATACGCCGGCGTTCTGTTGCCTAACTCGTCATATCACTTTTATATGGCTCTAAGGTACTGAATTCATTACCATATGTTATATTTATCGCGGGACATATTTTGAAAATTATTTACATACAGTTTTTTTTAAAGTTGTTATATCGTTTCTGATATTGATATCGAAATATATATTTGGTACATTTAAAGACAGCCTTTTGTAAATCTGTGTGTGTAGTGGGTTTTGTTCTTTGTGACCTGACTGAGTGTGTGTGTTGGCAGGAAACGTCAGGGGAAAAGACCAACAATGGGATACAGTACAGGCTACTGCTCCTATACAGCAATGGTACGGTCAGCACACACACAAACACACAGATTTATTACATACCAATCCCCCAGGGAATTCCAACGCAATAGAATTCATTTGAATTAAATAAATGTGATAATAAATTACACTAATTGCAAATGTGTTATTTACATACGAAAATAACATTGATTGTTATTATTATAAAACAATATTAACTTAATGTAAGCATTACTATTATCCTATTAATATACACTACCGTTCAAAAGTTTGGGGTCACTTAGAAATGTCCTTGTTTTCCATGAAAACATACATGAAATGAGTTGCAAAATGAATAGGAAATATAGTCAAGACATTGACAAGGTTCTAAATAATCATTTTTAATTTAAATAATAATTGTGTCCTTCAAAATTTTCTTTCGATAAAAATAATCCTCAATTTGCAGCAATTACAGCCTTGCAGACCTTTGGCATTCTAGTTGTCAATTTGTTGAGGTAATCTGAAGAGATTTCACCCCATGCTTCATGAAGCACCTCCCACAAGTTGGATTGGCTTGATGGGCACTTCTTACGTAACATACGGTAAAGCTGCTCCCACAACAGCTCAATAGGGTTGAGATCTGGTGACTGTGTTGGCCACTCCATTATAGGCAGAATACCAGCTAACTGCTTCTTCCCTAAATAGTTTTTGCATAGTTTGGAGCTGTGCTTTAGGTCACTGTCCTGTTGTAGGAGGAAATTGGCTCCAATTAAGCACCGTCCACAGGGTATGGCATGGCGTTGCAAAATGAAGTGATAGCCTTCCTTCTTCAAGATCCCTTTTACCCAGTACAAATCTCTCACTTTACCGCCACCAAAGCAGCCCAGACCATCACATTGCTTCCACCACCTCTGTACGCCTATGTAGATATTCCATCAAAAATCAACCGTGTCCAGCTACAATAGTCATTTACAACATTAACAATGCCTACACTGTACTTCTGATCAATTTGATGTTATTTTAATGGGCAAAAAATGCTTTTCTTTCAAAACAAGGAGATTTCTAAGTCATCCCAAACTTTTGACGTTAGTGTATATCTTTCTTTTTTACATGACCTTTTTGTAGAACATGCCACATACTTATGTGCTCTACAAAAAATGGGCAATCTTCTATACCTATTAACAATAACAAATTCAGAATATTGTATTTTAATTGAATCTGAAACCAAAATGACCATTAGGCCCATGAATACTAATAGCATACATACATACCATACAGGCTAAGTATCTTTGCATATTTCTCTATGTATCTCTTTAACATCTCTCTTTACTGTATATCTCTCTCTTTACTGAATATCTCTCTCACTTTACTGTATATCACTCTTTACTGAACATCTCTCTCTCTTTAGTGTATATCTCTCTCTCTCTACTGTATATATCTCTCTTTACTGAATAGCTCTCTCTCTCTACTGTATATATCTCTCTTTACTGAATAGCTCTCTCTCTCTCTACTGTATATATCTCTCTTTACTGTATATCTATCTCTTTACTGTATCTTTCTCTATCTTTACTGTATATATCTCTCTAAACTGTCATTCTCTCTCTCTTTACTCTATCTCTCTCTCTTTGCTGTATATATCTCTCTTTACTGTCATTATCTCTCTCTTTACTGTATATCTCTCTCTCTCTACTGTATCTTCCTCTCTCTTTACTGTATATATCTCTCTCTCTACTGTATCTTCCTCTCTCTTTACTGTATATCTCTCTCTCTTTACTGTCATTATCTCTCTCTTTAATGTGTATCTCTCTCTTTAATGTGTCTCTCTCTCTTTACTGTTTCTCTCTCTCTTTACTGTATATCTCTCTCTCTTTTTACTGTATATATATCTCTCTCTCTTTACTGTATATCTCTCTCTAAACTGTCATTCTCTCTCTCTTTACTGTATCTCTCTTTCTTTACTGTATATTTCTCTCTTCACTGTATATCTCTCTCTTTACTATATCTGTCTCTCTCTTTATTGTATATCTCTCTTTACTGTATCTCTCTCTCTAAACTGTCATTCTCTCTCTTTACTGTATATATCTTTCTCTTTACCTTATATATCTTTACCATATCTCTCTCTCTCTAAACTGTCATTCTCTCTCTTTACTGTATATATCTTTCTCTTTACCTTATATCTCTTTACTATATCTCTCTCTCTTTATTGTATATATTTTCCTTTTTACTGTATATCTCTCTTTACTGTATATATCTCTCTCTAAACTGTCATTCTCTCTCTTCACTGTATATCTCTCTCTTTACTATATCTGTCTCTCTCTTTACTGTATATCTCTCTTTACTGTATCTTTCTCTCTAAACTGTCATTCTCTCTCTTTACTGCATATATATTTCTCTTTACCTTATATCTCTCTTTACTGCATATATCTCTCTACTGTATCTCTATCTCTTTACTGTATATATCTCTCTTTACTGTATGTATCTCTCTACTGTATCTCTCTCTCTCTTTACTGTATGTATCTCTCTTTACTGTATATATTTCTCTACTGTATCTCTCTCTCTTTACTGTATATATCTCTCTACTGTATCTCTCTCTCTCTTTACTGTATATATCCCTCTTTACTGTATCTCTCACTCTCTCTTTACTGTATATATCTCTACTGTATATATCTCTCTTTACTGTATGTATCTCTCTACTGTATCTCTCTCTCTCTTTACTGTATATATCTCTCTTTACTGTATATATATCTCTTTACTGCATATCTCTCTCTACTGTATCTCTCTCTTTACTGTATATCTCTCTCTACTGTATGTATCTCTCTTTACAGTATATATCTATCTTTACTGTATATCTCTCTCTTTACTGTATATATCTCTCTACTGTATCTCTCTCTTTACTGTATATCTCTCTCTACTGTATCTCTCTCTTTACTGTATATATCTCTCTCTCTTTACTGGATATATCTCTCTTTACTGTATATCTCTCTCTTTACTGTATATATCTCTCTTTACTGTATATCTCTCTCTTTACTGTATATCTCTCTCTCTTTACTGTATATATCTCTACTGTATATATCTCTCTTTACTGTATATCTCTCTACTGTATATATATCTCTCTTTACTGTATATCTCTCTCTCTTTACTGTATATATCTCTACTGTATATATCTCTCTTCACTGTATCTCTCTCTCTTTACTGTATATATCTCTATTTACTGTATATCTCTCTCTCTTTACTGTATATATCTCTACTGTATATATCTCTCTTTACTGTATATCTCTCTCTCTCTTTACTGTATATATCTCTACTGTATATATCTCTCTTTACTCTATCTCTCTCTCTCTGTATGTAGGTATCAGGACAGAACAAGACTTTTACGTGCGCCTCATCGATTCCATGACCAAACAGGTACCATCTCTTTCATGAAAGGCAATGTATGCGTGGGTACGTGTGTGTTTGTCTGTCTGTGTGTGTATGACTCACAGGTCTGAGAGCATGTAGTGTGGTTGGCGAGAGGTGAAACTGGACCGAGGATGTTGGAAGAGGTGCTGGAAGGGCCAGATGGTACACTATACTATAGTCTGGCAGACCAACTGCTCACAAACGCACGCACGCACGCACGCACGCACGCACACACACACACACACACACACACACACACACACACACACACACACACACACACACACACACACACACACACACACACACACACACACACACACACACACACACACACACACATTATGTATCTCATGCTACCAGATGAAAACCACTTGGCAAACTCTATTTTACTAACAAACCAAACCTCTCTCTCTCTCTCTCTCTCTCTCTCTCTCTCTCTCTCTCTCTCTCTCTCTCTCTCTCTCTCTCTCTCTCTCTCACACACTCTCTCTCTCTCTCTCTCACTCTCTCTCACTCTCACTCTCACTCTCACTTTCTCACTCACTCTCTCTCACTCTCTCTCTCTCTCACTCTCACTCTCACTCTCACTCTCACTGTCACTCTCTCTCTCACTCTCTCTCTCACTCTCTCACTCTCACTCTCTCACTCTCTCTCTCACTCTCACTCTCTCAATTCAATTCAAAGGGCTTTATTGACATAGGAAACATATGTTTACATTGCCAAAATAAGTGAAAGAGATAATAAACAAAAGTGAAATAAACAATAAAAAATTAACAGTAAACATTACACTCATAAAAGCTCCAAAGGAATAGAAACATTTCAAAGGTCATATTATGTGTATATACAGTGTTGTAACAATGTGCAAATAGTTAAAGTACAAAACGAAAAATAAATAAACATAAATATTGGTTGTATTTGGAATGGTGTTTGTTCTTAACAAATCTTGCTGCTGTGATGGCATACTGTGGTATTTCACACAATAGTTATGGCAGTTCATCAAAATTGAATTTGTTTTCTCTCTCTCTCCAGGCGATCACCTATGAGGGACAGGATAAGAACCCTGAAATGTGTCGGGTTTTAATGACTCATGAGATCATGTGCAGGTAAGATAGATAATGCGTGCTGAGAGAGAGAGGGAGACAGAAAGAAAAAGAGGGAAAGGAAGAGAGAGATTATGCAAACATAAATGATCTGTGTGTGTGTGTGTGTGTGTGTCTCCCCCAGGTACAGTCAGAAGATCGGTTTATTCAGAAACGGCTTGTCAGTCTGCTTCCCCCTCCCCCTGTACCCAGAATGCAACACTCCTCAGGTCCAGTGGGACCACAGCATGACCCAGTTCTGAGAGGGAGAGAAAGAGAGAAAGAGAGAGAGATAAATAGGGGGGGAGAGGGGGAGAGGAGGTCAAGAGATAATGAGATATAGGGAGGGAAAGGGGGAGAGAGAGAGGTGCAGAGAGAGGGGGTGCAGAGAGAGAGGGGGGCAGAGAGAAAGGTAAGAAGAAGGGAGGGGGAACAGGAGGGAGGTGGTAAGAGAGACAGGGAGAGGGGGGGCAGAGAGAAAGGTAAGAAGAAGGGAGGGGGAACAGGAGGGAGGTGGTAAGAGAGACAGCGAGAGGGGGGGCAGAGAGAAAGGTAAGAAGAAGGGAGGGGGAATAGGAGGGAGGTGGTAAGAGAGACAGTGAGAGGGGGGCAGAGAGAAAGGTAAATGGGAGGGAGGGGGAACAGGAGGGAGGTGGAAAGAGAGACAGGGAGGACTAATGATGTCAGAATAGAGACATGGTGCTCTGAGAATAGAGCACCAGAGGCTTCAGAGAGTTGTAAACCTGAAGCTGTCTCTGTCCCAGCATCTCCTAATATCAATCAGTGTATATATATATATATATATATATATATATATATATATAAAATCAGTCACCTCACCTTACTTACTGATACCTTGTTGATTTCATTGATTGATTGATCATTTAGGCACAGTTTTGATTGAACACACACATCTTCTATCTCTCTCTCTCTCCCTATCTCTCACTCTCTGTCTCCCAATCGCTCTCTCCCCATCTCTCAATCAATCACTCTCTCCGTTACAAATGTCATATTACGTATATATATGAAGTGTTGTAACAATGTACAAACGGTTAAGGGTACACAAGGGAAAATACATGTAAAAAAGCATAAATATGGGTTGCATTAAAATGGTGTTTGTTCTTCACTGGTTGCCCTTTTCTTGTGGCAACAGGTCACAAATCTTGCTGCTGTGATGGCGCACTGTGGAATTTCACCCAGTAGATATGGGAGTTTATCAAAATTGGGTTAGTTTTCAAATTCTTTGCGGATCTGTGTAATCTGAGGGAAATATGTGTCTCTAATATGGTCATACATTGGACAGGAGGTTAGGAAGTGCAGCTCAGTTTCCACCTCATTTTGTGGGCAGTGAGCACATAGCCTGTCTTCTCTTGAGAGCCATGTCTGCCTACGGCGGCCTTTCTCAATAGCAAGGCTATGCTCACTGAGTCTGTACATAGTCAAAGCTTTACTTAGTTTTGGGTCAGCCACAGTGGTCAGGTATTCTGCCACTGTGTAGTCTCTGTTTAGGACCAAATTCTTGTTTGCACTGTTATTTGTTAACTCTTCCCAATGTGCCAAGTAATTATCTTTTTGTTTTCTCATGATTTGATTGGGTCTAATTGTGCTGCTGTCCTGGGGCTCCGTAGGGTGTGTTTGTGTTTGTGAACAGAGCCCCAGGACCAGCTTGCTTAGGGGACTCTTCTCCAGGTTCATCTCTCTGTAGGTGATGGCTTTGTTATGGAAGGTTTGGGAATCGCTTCCTTTTAGGTGGTTATAGAATTTAACGTCTCTTTTCTGGATTTTGATAATTAGTGGGTATCGGCCTAATTCTGCTCTGCATGCATTATTTGGTGTTCTACGTTGTACACGGAGGATATTTTTGCAGAATTCTGCGTGCAGAGTCTCAATTTGGTGTTTGTCCCATTTTGTGAATTCTTGGTTGGTGAATGGACCCCAGACCTCACAACCATAAATGGCAATGGGCTCTATGACTGATTCAAGTATTTTTAGCCAGATCCTAATTGGTATGTCGAATTTTAGGTTCCTTTTGATGGCATGGAATGCCCGTCTTATCTTGTCTCTCAGCTCGTTACCTGTGGCGCTGATGTTTAGGCCGAGGTCTGTGTAGTTTTTTGTGTGCTCTCGGGCAACGGTGTCTAGATGGAATTTGTATTTGTTGTCCTGGCGACTGGACCTTTTATGGAACACCATTATTTTAGTCTTACTGAGATTTACAGGCAGGGCCCAGGTTGAAAGAATCTGTGCAGAAGATATAGGTGCTGCTGTGGGCCCTCCTTGGTTTGTGACAGAAGCACCAGATCATCAACAAACAGTAGACATTTGACTTCAGATTTTACTAGGGTGAGGCCAGGTGCTGTAGACTGTTCTAGTGCCCTTGCCAATTCATTGATCTATGTATTGAAGATGGTGTGGATTAAGCTGCATCCCTGTCTCACCCCATAGCCCTGTGGGAAGAAATGTGTGTGTTTTTGCTAATTTTGTTTGTGTTAATGGATTTTTTCATGTAGTATGTTTTCCCCCCAACACCACTTTCCATCAGTTTGTATAGCAGACCCTCATGCCAAATTGAGTTCAAAGCCTTTTTGAAATCAACAAAGCATGAGAAGACTTTGCCTTGTTTTGGTTGATTTGTTTGTCAATTATGGTGTACAGGGTGAATACGTGGTCTGTTGTACCGTATTTTGGTAAAAAGTCAATTTGGCATTTGCTTAGTACGTTGTTTTCATTGAGGAAATGTATGAGTCTGCTGTTAATGACAATGCAGAGGATTTTCCCAAGTTGCTGTTGACGCATATCCCACGGTAGTTATTGGTGTCAAATTTGTCTCCACTTCTGTGGATTGGGGTGATCAGTCCTTGGTTCCAAATATTGGGGAATATGACAGCTGAGGATGATGTTAAAGAGTTTAAGTAATTTCATTGAGGATACCATCAACACCACAGGTATTTTTGGGATGAAGGGTTTGTATTTAGTTCTGTACTTCATTCAATCTAGTTGGATAATCCACAGGGTTCTGGTGGTCTTTGATAGTTGATTCTAAGATTTGTATTTGATCATGTCTATGTTTTTGCTATTTGTTCTTTGTTATAGGGCCAAAACGATTGGCGAAGTAGTTTTTAATATTTCATTTATTTTTATTTCACCTTTATTTAACCAGGTAAGCTATTTCAAAACAAGTTCTCATTTAAACCTGCGACCTGGCCAAGATAAAGCAAAGCAGTTCGACACAAACAACAACACAGAGTTACACATGGAGTAAACAAGAGTACAGTCAATAGGACCATAGAAAAGAAGAAAGTCTATATACAGTGTGTGCAAATGGCTTGAGGAGGTAAGGCAATAAATAGGCCATAGTAGCGAAGTAATTACAGTGGTTAATGGCGCTGTACTGCAGCGCCAGCTGTGCCATCAGAGACTCTGTGTTCGCGCCCAGGCTCTGTCGTAACCAGCCGCGGCCGGGAGGTCCGTGGGGCGACGCAAAATTGGCCTAGCATCGCCCGGATTAGGGAGGGCCTCGCCGGTAGGGAAATCCTTGTCTCATTGCGCATCAGCGACTCCTGGGGCGCGCCGGGTGCAGTGCGCGCTAACCAAGGTTGCCAGGTGCACAGTGTTTCCTCTGACACATTGGTGCGGCTGGCTTCTGGGTTGGATGTGCGCTGTGTTAAGAAGCAGTGTGGCTTGGTTGGGTTGTGAATCGGAGGACGCATGACCTTCAACCTTCATCTCTCCCGAGCCCGTAGTTGTAGCGATGAGACAAGATAGTAGCTACTAAACAATTGGATACCATGAAAAAGGGGTAAAAAAATATATATATAAAGAAATATGTCTCCAGCTTCAGCGATTTTTGCAATTCGTTCCAGTTTCTCCATGTATCTCAGTTTTGGAAAGATAACTCTGTGTTGTTGTTTGTTTAGTGCTGTTCCTTCTTTTTCCGTAGTGTATTTCTATATTGTTTTAGTGATTCACCATAGTGAAGGCGTAGGCTCAGGTTTTCTCTATGTTTTTGGTTGGATAGGTTTCTCAATTTCTTTCTTAGGTTCTTGCATTCTTTATCAAACCATTTGTCACTCTGTTCTTTTTCTTAGGTTTTTAGATTTTATAAGGTAGCTGAGAGGTATACTGTTATACTGAGAGGGAAACCAATATACTCTTTATGTTTTTTACTAAGTTTACACCTTCACAATCACAATTGTCCAGGAAGTTGTCTAAAAGGGATTGAATTTATTGTTGTTTAATTGTTTTATGGTAGGTTTCCACACTACTTTCCTTCCATCTATAGAATGTCTTAATATTACTCAGTTCCTTTGGCTATGATGCCTCATGATTGAGTATCGCTCTGTTCAAGTAGACTGTGATTTTGCTGTGATCTGATAGGGGTGTCAGTGGGCTCACTGAATGCTCTGAGACTATGGGTTGAGGTCAGTGTTAAGGTAGTCTACATTACTACTGCCAAGAGATGAGCTATAGGTGTACCTACCATAGGATTCCCCTCGAAGCCTACCATTGACTATGTACATTCCCAGCGTGCGACAGAGCTGCAGGAGTTGTGACACGTTTTTGTTGTTTATGTTGTCATAGTTGTGCTCAGGGGAGCATATGGGGGAGGGAATGCTGTCACCTCCAGGTAGGTGTTTGTCTCCCTGTGTGCTGAGGGTGTCAGGTTCTTGTCCAGTTCTGGCATTTAGGTCACCACAGACTAGTGCATGTCCCTGGGCCTGGAAATGATTGATTTCCCCCTCCAGGATGCAGAAGCTATCTTCATTAAAGTATGGGCATTCTAGTGGGGGGATATAAATAGCACACAGGAGGACATTTTTCTCTGTTAAGATAATTTCCTTTGTAATGTATAGCCAAATATAAAATGTTCCTGTTTTGATTAATTTAATAGAGTGAATTAGGACTGCTCTATACCAAATTAGCATACCCCCCGAGTCCCTCCCAGCTCTCTGTGACCTAGGGGGCAACCAGTGGGTCCATCTCCTCTATACCATTTTTCTTGTAGGATGACAATGTCTGTATTTCTGATTTCTTTGGTGAAGTCCTGGTTCCTGGTCTTTAGACCAAAGGCAGATGACCTTGGGACTTGGATTTTCCGGGATGAGATAGTGAAGGCTTTGTGTTCCATAAAGTGTCCAATGTTATTCGTCTCACTCTCTCTCACTCTCTCTCCCCTCTCCCTCTCTTTCACTCTCTCGCCCCTCTTCTTATCTCTCTCCTCTCACTCTCGCTCTCTATCTATCTATCTCGGTCTATGTTTATTTCTCTCCATCTCTCTTTCACCTCTCTTCCTATCTCTCTCTCGCTCCCTATCTCTCTCTCTCCCTATTTCTCTCTCTCCCTCTCAGTCGGTGTTGTGATAAGAAGAGTTGTGGCAACAGAAATGAGACACCCTCTGACCCCGTCATCATTGACAGGTAAGCAGACTCCCCCCTCTCACCTGTCCCAGTTGTCATGGTGATGTACTTGTGTATACCACTGTGCTGCGATGTGTGCAGAGGAGGAAGGTATGCCAGGGTGTGAGAGTGTGTGGGTGTGTGATGAGCATTGAGCAGCTCAGGGTTGCTTCTGTCAAGTCTTGGTTGTTATGTTGTGTTGTCTCATTGAAACAACCTGAACCTCATACAGTACCTGCATCAGCCCTCCTAACAATCCCATACAGTACCTGCATCAGCCCTCCTAACAATCCCATATAGTACCTGCATCAGCCCTCCTAACAATCCCATACAGTACCTGCATCAGCCCTCCTAACAATCCCATACAGTACCTGTATCAGTCTTCCTAACAATCCCATACAGTACCTGCTTCAGCCCTCCTAACAATCCCATACAGTACCTGCATCAGCCCTCCTAACAATCCCATACAGTACCTGTATCAGTCTTCCGAACAATCACATACAGTACCTGCATTAGCCCTCCTAACAATCCCATACAGTACCTGCATCAGCCCTCCTAACAATCCCATACAGTACCTGTATCAGTCTTCCGAACAATCACATATAGTACCTGCATCAGCCCTCCTAACAATCCCATACAGTACCTGCATCAGTCTTCCTAACAATCCCATACAGTACCTGTATCAGTCTTCCTAACAATCCCATATAGTACCTGCATCAGCCCTCCTGACAATCCCATACAGTACCTGTATCAGTCTTCCTAACAATCCCATACAGTACCTGTATCAGTCTTCCTAACAATCCCATATAGTACCTGCATTAGCCCTCCTAACAATCCCATGCAGTACCTGTATCAGTCTTCCTAACAATCCCATATAGTACCTGCATCAGCCCTCCTAACAATTCCATACAGTACCTGTATCAGTCTTCCTAACAATCCCATATAGTACCTGCATCAGCCCTCCGAACAATTCCATACAGTACCTGTATCAGTCTTCCTAACAATCCCATACAGTACCTGTATCAGTCTTCCTAACAATCCCATATAGTACCTGCATTAGCCCTCCTAACAATCCCATGCAGTATCTGTATCAGTCTTCCTAACAATCCCATACAGTACCTGTATCAGTCTTCCTAACAATCCCATATAGTACCTGCATCAGCCCTCCTAACAATCCCATATAGTACCTGCATCAGCCCTCCGAACAATCCCATACAGTACCTGTATCAGTCTTCCTAACAATCCCATACAGTACCTGTATCAGTCTTCCTAACAATCCCATACAGTACCTGTATCAGTCTTCCTAACAATCCCATATAGTACCTGCATCAGCCCTCCTAACAATCCCATACAGTACCTGTATCAGTCTTCCTAACAATCACATACAGTACCTGCATCAGCCCTCCTAGCAATCCCATACAGTACCAGTATCTGTCTTCCTAACAATCCCATAGAGTAACTCCCTCATTAGTTGACTTTGCTTAATGTCCTCCTTCCTGTGGTTTTGCTACAGTGACCTGTTTCTCAAAAATGACTCTTAACGAGACCACACTAATTAGACAATCACTCCCATTACTCTTCCAGAAGTGTGTGTGTGTGTGTGTGTGTGTGTGCGTGTGTGTGTGTCTGTGTGTGTGTGTATGTGTGTGTGTGTGTGTGTGTGTGTGTCTGTGTGTGTGTGTATGTGTGTGTGTGTGTGTGTGTGTGTGTGTGTGTGTGTGTGTGTGTGTGTGTGTGTGTGTGTGTGTGTGTGTGTGTGTGTATGTGTGTGTGTGTGTGTGTGTGTGTGTGTGTGTGTGTGTGTGTGTGTGTGTGTGTGTGTGTGTGTGTGTGTGTGTGTGTGTGTATGTGCGTGTGTGTGTGTGTGTGTGTGTGTGTGTGTGTGCGTGCGTGCGTGTGTGTGTGTGTGTGTGTCTGTGTGTGTCTGTGTGTGTCTGTGTGTGTGTCTGTGTGTGTGTCTGTGTGTATGTGCGTGTGTGTGTGTGTGTGTGTGTGTGTGTGTGTGTGTGTGTGTGTGTGTGTGTGTGTGTGTGTGTGTGTGCGTGTGCGTGTGCGTGTGTCTGGCTCATTATCCTGTAAATCTGGGAATTATTATTATTTATAGTTATTCATTGTTATTGTGAATGATTGTTATTTTATTGTGTCACTATTTCCTTTTTTTATTTAGCAAATCTTTCTTACTTTTTGACTCTGCATCTTTGGGAAAGGGCTCGTAAGTAAGCATTTCATGGTAAAGTCTACACCTGTTGTATTCAGCATATGTGACAAATACAACTTGATTTAATTTGAAACAGCTGATAGCTGGCCAACTCTTATTTAACAAACTAAATAACACCAGAGGATGAGAGAGAAGAGAGAAGAGAGAAGAGAGAAGAGAGGAGTGTACATTCCTTTGAACGGGGTATGGTGATTTGTGTCAAGAACTACAACACTTCTGGGTTTTTCACACTAAACAGTTTCCCATGTGTATCAAGAATGGTCCACACACACACGTACACACACACACAGAGTGCAAAAGAAAGTAAGAGAGAGAAGGAGTTTACAAGGAGAGTATGTCAACAGAGCGTACTGTAGGTGTTTTTACCAGTAGAGTGGGTCCTGAAAGTGTATTTTGGAAATATCTTTTAGAGTGTGTATGGGAAATGTGTTTTTTCACAAGGTGGAAATTGTCCTTTGCCATTTTCTTCTTTGTGACATTTCTAATGTTTTATTTGTCCTATCCAGACAACTTTAAATGTTAATTTAACTAGGCAAGTCAGTGAAGAACAAATGTATATTTACAATGATGACCTACACCGGCCAAATCCGGGCGACAATGGGCCATTTCTGTGCCGCCCTATGGTACTCCCAATCACGGCCAGTTGTGATACAGCCTGGATTCAAACCAGGGTCTGTAGTGATGCCTCAAGCACTGAGATGCAGTGCCTTAGACCGCGGCGCTACTCGCGAGCCCAACTTGACACAACTGTGGAAAGCACTGGAGTCAACATGGGCCAACGCCTTTGACACCTTATAGAGTCCATGCACCAACAAATTGAGGCTTTTCTCAAGGCGAAAGGGGTGGCAACTCAATATTAGGAAGATGTTCAGTGTAATTTGTTTACTTTGTGGAAATGCTGAATAGGCTACTACAACTGCTAAGAATGTAGTGCTGCAAAATGAGCAAGTAGATCCTCCTCAACTTTTTCTCTATCTCTCCTTCTTTCTCACTCTATCCATCTCTCCTTTTTCTCTGTCTCTCCTTCTTTCTCACTCTATCCGTCTCTCCTTTTTGTCTATCTCTCCTTCTCTCTCACTCTATCCATCTCTCCTTTTTGTCTATCTCTCCTTCTCTCTCACTCTATCCATCTCTCCTTTTTGTCTATCTCTCCTTCTCTCTCACTCTATCCATCTCTCCTTTTCTCTCTAATTCTCTCTCACTCTATCCATCTCTCCTTTTTCTCTATCTCTCCTTCTCTCTCACTCTATCCATCTCTCCTTTTTCTCTCTAATTCTCTCTCACTCTATCCATCTCTCCTTTTTGTCTATCTCTCCTTCTCTCTCACTCTATCCATCTCTCCTTTTTGTCTACCTCTCTCTCCTTCTCTCTCACTCTATCATCTCTCCTTTTTGTCTATCTCTCCTTCTCTCTCACTCTATCCATCTCTCCTTTTTCTCTATCTCTCCTTCTCTCACTCTATCCATCTCTCCTTTTTGTCTACCTCTCTCTCCTTCTCTCTCACTCTATCCATCTCTCCTTTTTGTCTATCTCTCCTTCTCTCTCACTCTATCCATCTCTCCTTTTTGTCTATCTCTCCTTCTCTCTCACTCTATCCATCTCTCCTTTTCTCTCTAATTCTCTCTCACTCTATCCATCTCTCCTTTTTGTCTATCTCTCCTTCTCTCTCACTCTATCCATCTCTCCTTTTTGTCTACCTCTCTCTCCTTCTCTCTCACTCTATCCATCTCTCCTTTTTCTCTATCTCTCCTTCTCTCACTCTATCCATCTCTCCTTTTTGTCTACCTCTCTCTCCTTCTCTCTCACTCTATCCATCTCTCCTTTTTCTCTATCTCTCCTTCTCTCACTCTATCCATCTCTCCTTTTTGTCTACCTCTCTCTCCTTCTCTCTCACTCTATCCATCTCTCCTTTTTCTCTATCTCTCCTTCTCTCACTCTATCCATCTCTCCTTTGTGTCTATCTCTCTCTTTCTCTCTCACTCTATCCATCTCTCCTTTTTATCTATCTCTCTCTCATTCTCTCTCACTCTATCCATCTCTCCTTTTTCTTTATCTCTCCTTCTCTTTTTTCACCTGACCTATTTTCTAATCCAGGAGGTGTGTGTTTTTCCATGTCCTAATTTGATGTTAGCCAATGCTACCCTCACACCTGAGCCTCAGCCTTGTAGGCCAACAGCCCAACACAGCCCAGCCAGCCTGGTCTCATTACTAGACGTAACATTAGTAGGATATGTAACGTGTTGAATGGTTACGTAACACAGAAGGTTACTTAAGGCCGAAAATGAAAAATTAAAGTTGTGTGATGGATGGGTAGGCATGTAATGTGAATGTCTTGCAACCCAAAGGTTGAGTGTTCAAATCTCATCTTGGACAATTTTAGCTAATTTAATTATTTTGAACTACTTTCTACTTTTTAGCTACTTTGCAACTACTTAGCATTATAGCTAATCATTCCCCTAATGCTAACCCTAACCTTAACCTCAACCCTTTAACCTAAATCCTAACCTTAACCCTAACCTTAACCACTAAGCCTAATCCCTAGCCTAGCTAGCGTTAGCCAAAACAAATTGGAATTCGTAACATATAAGTTTTGCGATAAGTTTTACAATGAATACACACCATATGAATCGTAACTATCATACTAATTGGAATGTCCTGAATTTACATTTACTATGTTACATCTACCCATGAGTCCAGGTTGGTGGAATTCAGCCCACCACAGCACATACAGTAATTTAATTAATCGACTGATCTGATCAGAGTTTCACTATAGAATGAAATGTGTGTGAAGGCTTAATATGCTGACACCTAGTCAGTCAACATTC
>NC_088243.1:80663741-80728741 GCF_036934945.1 Oncorhynchus masou masou
GGGATGTTTTTCAGCAGCAGGGACTGGGAGACTAGTCAGGATAGAGGGAAAGATGAACGGCGCTAAGTACAGAGAGATCCTTGATGAAAACCTGCTCCAGAGAGCTCAGGACCTCAGACTGGGGCTAAGGTTCACCTTCCAACAGGACAACGACCCTAAGCACACAGCCAAGACAACGCAGGTGTGGCTTCAGGACAGCTCTCTGAATGTACTTGAGTGGCCCAGCCGGAGCCCAGACTTTGACCCCGATCTAACATCTCTGGAGAGACCTGAAATTGCTGTGCAGCGATGCTCCCCATCCAACCTGACAGAGCTTGAGAGGATCTGCAGAGAAGAATGGGAGACTGTCGCCAAATCAGGGTCTGAATACTTACTTTAATGTGATATTTCTGTTCTTTGCAAACATTTAAAAAAATAATGTGCTTTGTCATTATGGAGTATCGTGTGTAGACTGATGAGGGGAAAAAACAATTTCATCCATTTTAGAATAAGTCTAACACAACAAAATGTGGAAACTTTCAAGGGGACTTACAAACACACACACTCAGTCAGTACAACACATGGTCATTTAGCAGACCATTATATTCTAATCAACTTACAGTTGTGAGGTGTTATTGAATGCACTGACACACGGACACAAATACACACACTACTAGTGAGCCTGTTGTGAGCACCATTCTGACTTCTGTAAGTGACTCTTGAGACGAGGGAGGGAGGGAGGGATCATTACAACACTGTATATAAACATAATATGACATTTGAAATGTCTTTATTCTTTTGGAACTTTTGTCACGTTTTGTTTTGATCCATTTCCCTTGCTCTGGCAATGTAAACACGTTTCCCATGCCAATAAAGCCCCTTGAATTGAAATTGAGTTCCCCCTTTCACTCCATGCTACTCCTATGGTACTACTCTTACTCCACTAGTAGCGCCCAGTGTAGTAAGACTACTGGCCTGAAAACCTGAGCTAAAACCCAACAACATGTAAATAGTGTTGAAGCAGTTGATTGGCTTACAGCGTTGACCAACATAGGTACCACTAATTAGCTCCCTTTAGACCTGTGTGTGTAGAGGATGTAGATATACACGGTTGGATCCCCTGTGAGATGAGAATCAAGCTCATACTAAGTCGATATTCACTTAATAATAAGGAATTGCCCTTGACCACGCCCACATTGGGGAAAACAAGCATTCTTCCCCGTGGATCCCAATTGTAAAATAGCCAACTGCGTAGAGCAGAAAAAAATGTTTTGTCATACCCATGGTATATGGTCTGATGTACCACGGCTTTCAGCCAATCAGCATTCAGGGCTCGAACCACCCAGGTTATAATGTACATTTAATCACAGGTAAGACATTTACCACGTTTAATAGAGTCCGTTTTAAACTCCACTCAGTACTTGTAGATGTATTGTCCTTTTGTTTGGGTTGTTGGCTAGCTTAATGTTCTGTTTGGTAGCTAGGTAGCACTCATGTGGCTAACGTTAGTACCATCATGAAAAGGGGCATGAGGGAAGCCCTAATATATTAGGTTTTTCTAGGTAGAGAGAACGCTCAGGAGCAATGTTGAAATGTAATATTTAGACATGTACTTTTCTTAAATGTAGTTTTGACTAAAGCAAGAAAATTGTGTTTTTGCTGTGAGACAATTGGTATCCAAGGTAACCACAGGTTGTTTCCCCACAGGTGGGCGGGGCCTCAATGTTCTATATAACACCAACTGGGACTATTATGCAACCAGGCCAACCTGAGATAGGTGTTCTGCTCCTCAGCTTATACATGTTTTCTCCTCCCTCTCCTCTCTATTTCCACGTTCTCCTTCTCTCTCCTCCTCTTTCTCCTTTCCAAAGTTAACCCTCCCTCTCCTCTCTATTTACACGTTCTCCTTCTCTCTCCTCCTCTTTCTCCTTTCCAAAGTTAACACCTCCCTCTCCTCTCTATTTACACGTTCTCCTTCTCTCTCCTCCTCTTTCTCCTTTCCAAAGTTAACCCTCCCTCTCCTCTCTATTTACACGTTCTCCTTCTCTCTCCTCCTCTTTCTCCTTTCCAAAGTTAACCCTCCCTCTCCTCTCTATTTACACGTTCTCCTTCTCTCTCCTCCTCTTTCTCCTTTCCAAAGTTAACCCTCCCTCTCCTCTCTATTTACACGTTCTCCTTCTCTCTCCTCCTCTTTCTCCTTTCCAAAGTTAACCCTCCCTCTCCTCTCTATTTACACGTTCTCCTTCTCTCTCCTCCTCTTTCTCCTTTCCAAAGTTAACCCTCCCTCTCCTCTCTATTTACACGTTCTCCTTCTCTCTCCTCCTCTTTCTCCTTTCCAAAGTTAACCCTCCCTCTCCTCTCTATTTACACGTTCTCCTTCTCTCTCCTCCTCTTTCTCCTTTCCAAAGTTAACACCTCCCTCTCCTCTCTATTTACACGTTCTCCTTCTCTCTCCTCCTCTTTCTCCTTTCCAAAGTTAACCCTCCCTCTCCTCTCTATTTACACGTTCTCCTTCTCTCTCCTCCTCTTTCTCCTTTCCAAAGTTAACCCTCCCTCTCCTCTCTATTTCCACGTTCTCCTTCTCTCTCCTCTTCTTTCTCCTTCCCAAAGTTAACCCTCCCTCTCCTCTCTATTTCCACGTTCTCCATCTCTCTCCTCCTCTTTCTTCTTTCCAAAGTTAACCCTCCCTCTCCTCTCTATTTCCACGTTCTCCTTCTCTCTCCTCCTCTTTCTCCTTCTCAAAGTTAACCCTCCCTCTCCTCTCTATTTCCACGTTCTCCTTCTCTCTCCTCCTCTTTCTCCTTCTCAAAGTTAACCCTCCCTCTCCTCTCTATTTCCACGTTCTCCTTCTCTCTCCTCCTCTTTCTCCTTCCCAAAGTTAACCCTCCCTCTCTCTCTCTCGTTTCTGTCCTAGAGAGTGATGGTTTCCTCCCTCCCCTCCCTCTCTCTCTTTTCTGTCCTAGAGAGTGATGGTTTCTCTCTAAGTCACGGGTTAGGGTAAGACATGGGAAAGTGATGTGTTCTCTCTGAGACAGGGGTTAGGGTAAGACATGGGAGAGTGATGTGTTCTCTCTAAGATATGGGTTAGGGTAAGACATGGGAGAGTGATAGTTTCTCTCTAAGACACGGGTTAGGGTAAGACATGGGAGAGTGATGTGTTCTCTCTAAGTCACGGGTTAGGGTAAGATATGGGAGAGTGATAGTTTCTCTCTAAGTCACGGGTTAGGGTAAGATATGGGAGAGTGATGGGTTCTCTCTAAGACAGGGGTTAGGGTAAGATATGGGAGAGTGATGGGTTCTCTCTAAGACAGGGGTTAGGGTAAGACGTGGGAGAGTGATGTGTTCTCTCTAAGACAGGGGTTAGGGTAAGACGTGGGAGAATGATGTGTTCTCTCTAAGACACAGGGAAGGGTAAGACATGGGAGAGTGATGGTTTCTCTCTAAGACAGGGGTTAGGGTAAGACATGGGAGAGTGATGTGTTCTCTCTAAGTCACGGGTTAGGGTAAGATATGGGAGAGTGATGGGTTCTCTCTAAGACAGGGGTTAGGGTAAGACATGGGAGAATGATGTGTTCTCTCTAAGACACAGGGAAGGGTAAGACATGGGAGAGTGATGGTTTCTCTCTAAGACAGAGGTTAGGGTAAGACATGGGAGAGTGATGGTTTCTCTCTAAGACACGGGTTAGGGTAAGACATGGGAGAGTGAAGGTTTCTCTCTAAGACAGGGTTTAGGGTAAGACGTGGGAGAGTAATGTGTTCTCTCTAAGACACAGGGAAGGGTAAGATATGGGAGAGTGATGTGTTCTCTCTAAGACATGAGTTAGGGTAAGACATGGGAGAGTGATGGTTTCTCTCTAAGACAGGGGTTAGGGTAAGACATGGGAGAGTGATGTGTTCTCTCTAAGACAGGGGTTAGGGTAAGACATGGGAGAGTGATGTGTTCTCTCTAAGACAGGGGTTAGGGTAAGACGTGGGAGAGTGATGTGTTCTCTCTAAGACAGGGGTTAGGGTAAGACATGGGAGAGTGATGTGTTCTCTCTAAGACACGGGTTAGGGTAAGACATGGGAGAGTGATGTGTTCTCTCTAAGACAGGGGTTAGGGTAAGACATGGGAGAGTGATGTGTTCTCTCTAAGACAGGGGTTAGGGTAAGACGTGGGAGAGTGATGTGTTCTCTCTAAGACAGGGGTTAGGGTAAGACATGGGAGAGTGATGTGTTCTCTCTAAGACAGGGGTTAGGGTAAGACATGGGAGAGTGATGTGTTCTCTCTAAGACAGGGGTTAGGGTAAGACGTGGGAGAGTGATGTGTTCTCTCTAAGACAGGGGTTAGGGTAAGACATGGGAGAGTGATGTGTTCTCTCTAAGACAGGGGTTAGGGTAAGACGTGGGAGAGTGATGTGTTCTCTCTAAGACAGGGGTTAGGGTAAGACATGGGAGAGTGATGTGTTCTCTCTAAGACAGGGGTTAGGGTAAGACGTGGGAGAGTGATGTGTTCTCTCTAAGACAGGGGTTAGGGTAAGACGTGGGAGAGTGATGTGTTCTCTCTAAGACAGGGGTTAGGGTAAGACGTGGGAGAGTGATGTGTTCTCTCTAAGAGAGGGGTTAGGGTAAGACATGGGAGAGTGATGTGTTCTCTCTAAGACATGGGTTAGGGTAAGACATGGGAGAGTGATGTGTTCTCTCTAAGACAGGGGTTAGGGTAAGACGTGGGAGAGTGATGTGTTCTCTCTAAGACAGGGGTTAGGGTAAGACATGGGAGAGTGATGTGTTCTCTCTAAGACAGGGGTTAGGGTAAGACGTGGGAGAGTGATGTGTTCTCTCTAAGACACGGGTTAGGGAAAGACATGGGAGAGTGATGGTTTCTCTCTGAGACAGGGGTTAGGGTAAGACATGGGAGAGTGATGTGTTCTCTCTAAGACATGGGTTAGGGTAAGACATGGGAGAGTGATGGTTTCTCTCTAAGACAGGGGTTAGGGTAAGACATGGGAGAGTGATGTGTTCTCTCTAAGACAGGGGGTTAGGGTAAGACGTGGGAGAGTGATGTGTTCTCTCTAAGACACGGGTTAGGGTAAGACATGGGAGAGTGATGTGTTCTCTCTAAGACACGGGTTAGGGTAAGACGTGGGAGAGTGATGTGTTCTCTCTAAGACAGGGGTTAGGGTAAGACATGGGAGAGTGATGTGTTCTCTCTAAGAGAGGGGTTAGGGTAAGACGTGGGAGAGTGATGTGTTCTCTCTAAGACAGGGGTTAGGGTAAGACGTGGGAGAGTGATGTGTTCTCTCTAAGACACGGGTTAGGGTAAGACGTGGGAGAGTGATGTGTTCTCTCTAAGACAGGGGTTAGGGTAAGACGTGGGAGAGTGATGTGTTCTCTCTAAGACAGGGGTTAGGGTAAGACGTGAGAGAGTGATGTGTTCTCTCTAAGACAGGGGTTAGGGTAAGACGTGGGAGAGTGATGGTTTCTCTCTAAGACAGGGGTTAGGGTAAGACATGGGAGAGTGATGTGTTCTCTCTAAGACAGGGGTTAGGGTAAGACGTGGGAGAGTGATGTGTTCTCTCTAAGACAGGGGTTAGGGTAAGACGTGGGAGAGTGATGTGTTCTCTCTAAGACAGGGGTTAGGGTAAGACATGGGAGAGTGATGTGTTCTCTCTAAGACAGGGGTTAGGGTAAGACGTGGGAGAGTGATGTGTTCTCTCTAAGACAGGGGTTAGGGTAAGACATGGGAGAGTGATGTGTTCTCTCTAAGACAGGGGTTAGGGTAAGACGTGGGAGAGTGATGTGTTCTCTCTAAGACAGGGGTTAGGGTAAGACAGGGTGATGTGTTCTCTCTAAGACAGGGGTTAGGGTAAGACATGGGAGAGTGATGTGTTCTCTCTAAGACAGGGGTTAGGGTAAGACATGGGAGAGTGATGTGTTCTCTCTAAGACAGGGGTTAGGGTAAGACGTGGGAGAGTGATGTGTTCTCTCTAAGACAGGGGTTAGGGTAAGACATGGGAGAGTGATGTGTTCTCTCTAAGACAGGGGTTAGGGTAAGACATGGGAGAGTGATGTGTTCTCTCTAAGACAGGGGTTAGGGTAAGACGTGGGAGAGTGATGTGTTCTCTCTAAGACAGGGGTTAGGGTAAGACGTGGGAGAGTGATGTGTTCTCTCTAAGAGAGGGGTTAGGGTAAGACATGGGAGAGTGATGTGTTCTCTCTAAGACATGGGTTAGGGTAAGACGTGGGAGAGTGATGTGTTCTCTCTAAGACAGGGGTTAGGGTAAGACGTGGGAGAGTGATGGTTTCTCTCTAAGATAGGGGTTAGGGTAAGACATGGGAGAGTGATGTGTTCTCTCTAAGACAGGGGTTAGGGTAAGACGTGGGAGAGTGATGTGTTCTCTCTAAGACAGGGGTTAGGGTAAGATGTGGGAGAGTGATGTGTTCTCTCTAAGACAGGGGTTAGGGTAAGACATGGGAGAGTGATGTGTTCTCTCTAAGACAGGGGTTAGGGTAAGACGTGGGAGAGTGATGTGTTCTCTCTAAGACAGGGGTTAGGGTAAGACGTGGGAGAGTGATGTGTTCTCTCTAAGACAGGGGTTAGGGTAAGACATGGGAGAGTGATGTGTTCTCTCTAAGACAGGGGTTAGGGTAAGACATGGGAGAGTGATGGTTTCTCTCTAAGACAGGGGTTAGGGTAAGACGTGGGAGAGTGATGTGTTCTCTCTAAGACAGGGGTTAGGGTAAGACATGGGAGAGTGATGTGTTCTCTCTAAGACAGAGGTTAGGGTAAGACATGGGAGAGTGATGTGTTCTCTCTAAGACAGGGGTTAGGGTAAGACGTAGGAGAGTGATGTGTTCTCTCTAAGACAGGGGTTAGGGTAAGACATGGGAGAGTGATGTGTTCTCTCTAAGACAGGGGTTAGGGTAAGACGTAGGAGAGTGATGTGTTCTCTCTAAGACAGGGGTTAGGGTAAGACATGGGAGAGTGATGTGTTCTCTCTAAGACAGGGGTTAGGGTAAGACATGGGAGAGTGATGTGTTCTCTCTAAGACAGGGGTTAGGGTAAGACGTAGGAGAGTGATGTGTTCTCTCTAAGACAGGGGTTAGGGTAAGACATGGGAGAGTGATGTGTTCTCTCTAAGACAGGGGTTAGGGTAAGACGTGGGAGAGTGATGTGTTCTCTCTAAGACAGGGGTTAGGGTAAGACGTAGGAGAGTGATGTGTTCTCTCTAAGACAGGGGTTAGGGTAAGACGTGGGAGAGTGATGTGTTCTCTCTAAGACAGGGGTTAGGGTAAGACATGGGAGAGTGATGTGTTCTCTCTAAGACAGGGGTTAGGGTAAGACATGGGAGAGTGATGTGTTCTCTCTAAGACAGGGGTTAGGGTAAGATGTGGGAGAGTGATGTGTTCTCTCTAAGACAGGGGTTAGGGTAAGACATGGGAGAGTGATGTGTTCTCTCTAAGACAGGGGTTAGGGTAAGACGTGGGAGAGTGATGTGTTCTCTCTAAGACAGGGGTTAGGGTAAGACGTGGGAGAGTGATGTGTTCTCTCTAAGACAGGGGTTAGGGTAAGACATGGGAGAGTGATGTGTTCTCTCTAAGACACGGGTTAGGGTAAGACATGGGAGAGTGATGTGTTCTCTCTAAGACAGGGGTTAGGGTAAGACATGGGAGAGTGATGTGTTCTCTCTAAGACAGGGGTTAGGGTAAGACGTGGGAGAGTGATGTGTTCTCTCTAAGACAGGGGTTAGGGTAAGACATGGGAGAGTGATGTGTTCTCTCTAAGACAGGGGTTAGGGTAAGACATGGGAGAGTGATGTGTTCTCTCTAAGACAGGGGTTAGGGTAAGACGTGGGAGAGTGATGTGTTCTCTCTAAGACAGGGGTTAGGGTAAGACATGGGAGAGTGATGTGTTCTCTCTAAGACAGGGGTTAGGGTAAGACGTGGGAGAGTGATGTGTTCTCTCTAAGAGAGGGGTTAGGGTAAGACATGGGAGAGTGATGTGTTCTCTCTAAGACATGGGTTAGGGTAAGACATGGGAGAGTGATGTGTTCTCTCTAAGACAGGGGTTAGGGTAAGACGTGGGAGAGTGATGTGTTCTCTCTAAGACAGGGGTTAGGGTAAGACATGGGAGAGTGATGTGTTCTCTCTAAGACAGGGGTTAGGGTAAGACGTGGGAGAGTGATGTGCTCTCTCTAAGACACGGGTTGGGGTAAGACATGGGAGAGTGATGTGTTCTCTCTAAGACACGGGTTAGGGAAAGACATGGGAGAGTGATGGTTTCTCTCTGAGACACGGGTTAGGGTAAGACATGGGAGAGTGATGTGTTCTCTCTAAGACAGGGGTTAGGGTAAGACATGGGAGAGTGATGTGTTCTCTCTAAGACACGGGTTAGGGTAAGACATGGGAGAGTGATGTGTTCTCTCTAAGACACGGGTTAGGGTAAGACGTGGGAGAGTGATGTGTTCTCTCTAAGACAGGGGTTAGGGTAAGACATGGGAGAGTGATGTGTTCTCTCTAAGAGAGGGGTTAGGGTAAGACGTGGGAGAGTGATGTGTTCTCTCTAAGACAGGGGTTAGGGTAAGACGTGGGAGAGTGATGTGTTCTCTCTAAGACACGGGTTAGGGTAAGACGTGGGAGAGTGATGTGTTCTCTCTAAGACAGGGGTTAGGGTAAGACGTGGGAGAGTGATGTGTTCTCTCTAAGAGAGGGGTTAGGGTAAGACATGGGAGAGTGATGTGTTCTCTCTAAGACAGGGGTTAGGGTAAGACGTGGGAGAGTGATGTGTTCTCTCTAAGACAGGGGTTAGGGTAAGACATGGGAGAGTGATGTGTTCTCTCTAAGACAGGGGTTAGGGTAAGACATGGGAGAGTGATGTGTTCTCTCTAAGACAGGGGTTAGGGTAAGACGTGGGAGAGTGATGTGTTCTCTCTAAGACAGGGGTTAGGGTAAGACGTGGGAGAGTGATGTGTTCTCTCTAAGAGAGGGGTTAGGGTAAGACATGGGAGAGTGATGTGTTCTCTCTAAGACATGGGTTAGGGTAAGACGTGGGAGAGTGATGTGTTCTCTCTAAGACAGGGGTTAGGGTAAGACGTGGGAGAGTGATGGTTTCTCTCTAAGATAGGGGTTAGGGTAAGACATGGGAGAGTGATGTGTTCTCTCTAAGACAGGGGTTAGGGTAAGACGTGGGAGAGTGATGTGTTCTCTCTAAGACAGGGGTTAGGGTAAGATGTGGGAGAGTGATGTGTTCTCTCTAAGACAGGGGTTAGGGTAAGACATGGGAGAGTGATGTGTTCTCTCTAAGACAGGGGTTAGGGTAAGACGTGGGAGAGTGATGTGTTCTCTCTAAGACAGGGGTTAGGGTAAGACGTGGGAGAGTGATGTGTTCTCTCTAAGACAGGGGTTAGGGTAAGACATGGGAGAGTGATGTGTTCTCTCTAAGACAGGGGTTAGGGTAAGACATGGGAGAGTGATGGTTTCTCTCTAAGACAGGGGTTAGGGTAAGACGTGGGAGAGTGATGTGTTCTCTCTAAGACAGGGGTTAGGGTAAGACATGGGAGAGTGATGTGTTCTCTCTAAGACAGAGGTTAGGGTAAGACATGGGAGAGTGATGTGTTCTCTCTAAGACAGGGGTTAGGGTAAGACGTAGGAGAGTGATGTGTTCTCTCTAAGACAGGGGTTAGGGTAAGACATGGGAGAGTGATGTGTTCTCTCTAAGACAGGGGTTAGGGTAAGACGTAGGAGAGTGATGTGTTCTCTCTAAGACAGGGGTTAGGGTAAGACATGGGAGAGTGATGTGTTCTCTCTAAGACAGGGGTTAGGGTAAGACATGGGAGAGTGATGTGTTCTCTCTAAGACAGGGGTTAGGGTAAGACGTAGGAGAGTGATGTGTTCTCTCTAAGACAGGGGTTAGGGTAAGACATGGGAGAGTGATGTGTTCTCTCTAAGACAGGGGTTAGGGTAAGACGTGGGAGAGTGATGTGTTCTCTCTAAGACAGGGGTTAGGGTAAGACGTAGGAGAGTGATGTGTTCTCTCTAAGACAGGGGTTAGGGTAAGACGTGGGAGAGTGATGTGTTCTCTCTGAGACAGGGGTTAGGGTAAGACGTGGGAGAGTGATGTGTTCTCTCTAAGACAGGGGTTAGGGTAAGACATGGGAGAGTGATGTGTTCTCTCTAAGACAGGGGTTAGGGTAAGACATGGGAGAGTGATGTGTTCTCTCTAAGACAGGGGTTAGGGTAAGACGTGGGAGAGTTATGTGTTCTCTCTAAGACAGGGGTTAGGGTAAGACATGGGAGAGTGATGTGTTCTCTCTAAGACAGGGGTTAGGGTAAGACGTGGGAGAGTGATGTGTTCTCTCTAAGACAGGGGTTAGGGTAAGACGTGGGAGAGTGATGTGTTCTCTCTAAGACAGGGGTTAGGGTAAGACATGGGAGAGTGATGTGTTCTCTCTAAGACAGGGGTTAGGGTAAGACGTGGGAGAGTGATGTGTTCTCTCTAAGACAGGGGTTAGGGTAAGACATGGGAGAGTGATGTGTTCTCTCTAAGACGGGGGTTAGGGTAAGACATGGGAGAGTGATGTGTTCTCTCTAAGACAGGGGTTAGGGTAAGACATGGGAGAGTGATGTGTTCTCTCTAAGACAGGGGTTAGGGTAAGACGTGGGAGAGTGATGTGTTCTCTCTTCCTCTGTTTTTAGACAGGTCTATGAAAGCTCCTCTTCCTTCCTTCTCAGTCCTGACAGGGTTACTATAATATCAAACTGATGGTTTGTCACATTGTGTGGAAAGTGACTTTTCACTGTCCAGTAGTTTGTCAGCTAATGGAGAGTAAGGACACACACGCACACACTGTATGTGTGTGGACAGACACACTGTATGTGTGTGCTTGTTTTTACTTTTGTGTGTGTGTGTGTGTGTGTGTGTGTGTGTGTGTGTGTGTGTGTGTGTGTGTGTGTGTGTGTGTGTGTGTGTGTGTGTGTGTGTGTGTGTGTGTGTGTGTGTGTGTGTGTGTGTGTGTGTTATATAAATAAAAAGATTCTGTGTAAATTGGTGTTTCTGGAGTGTGTTTGATTGACAGAGTGTGTGTGTGAGATGGAGATTATTGTTTCATGTCTTGTTTTTTTTTAAGGACCCTTGACAGGAAGGGTGGGAAATGTAACCTCAAAATGGGTACACACACACACGCTGCCACGCAAACACATCCGCACATGGTCTCCGTCCCTCTGTCCATCCAGCCATGACACAGGGTGATGTCACCTGTCTGTCCCTCTGTCCGTCCAGCCATGACACAGGGTAATGTCACCTGTCTGTCCCTCTGTCTGTCCATCCATGATGGAGGGTAATGTCACCTGTCTGTCCCTCTGTCCATCCAGCCATGACACAGGGTAATGTCACCTGTCTGTCCCTCTGTCTGTCCATCCATGATGGAGGGTAATGTCACCTGTCTGTCCCTCTGTCCATCCAGCCATGACACAGGGTAATGTCACCTGTCTGTCCCTCTGTCCATCCAGCCATGACACAGGTTAATGTCACCTGTCTGTCCCTCTGTTCATACAGCCATGACACAGGGTAATGTCACCTGTCTGTCCCTCTGTCCGTCCAGCCATGACACAGGGTAATGTCACCTGTCTGTCCCTCTGTCTGTCCATCCATGATGGAGGGTAATGTCACCTGTCTGTCCCTCTGTCCATCCAGCCATGACACAGGGTAATGTCACCTGTCTGTCCCTCTGTCCATCCAGCCATGACACAGGGTAATGTCACCTGTCTGTCCCTCTGTTCATACAGCCATGACACAGGGTAATGTCACCTGTCTGTCCCTCTGTCCGTCCAGCCATGACACAGGGTAATGTCACCTGTCTGTCCCTCTGTCTGTCCATCCATGATGGAGGGTAATGTCACCTGTCTGTCCCTCTGTCCATCCAGCCATGATGGAGGGTAATGTCACCTGTCTGTCCCTCTGTCCATCCATCCATGACACAGGGTAATGTCACCTGTCTGTCCCTCTGTCCATCCATCCAGCCATGACACAGGGTAATGTCACCTGTAATGTCACCTGTCTGTCCAGCCATGACACAGGGTAATGTCACCTGTCTGTCCCTCTGTCCGTCCAGCCATGACACAGGGTAATGTCACCTGTCTGTCCCTCTGTTCGTCCAGCCATGACACAGGGTAATGTCACCTGTCTGTCCCTCTGTCCGTCCAGCCATGACACAGGGTAATGTCACCTGTCTGTCCCTCTGTCCATCCATCCATGACACAGGGTAATGTCACCTGTCTGTCCCTCTGTCCGTCCAGCCATGACACAGGGTAATGTCACCTGTGTGTCCCTCTGTCCGTCCATCCATGACACAGGGCAATGTCACCTGTCTGTCCCTCTGTCCGTCCAGCCATGATGGAGGGTATTGTCACCTGTCTGTCCCTCTGTCCATCCATCCATGACACAGGGTAATGTCACCTGTCTGTCCCTCTGTCCATCCAGCCATGACACAGGGTAATGTCACCTGTCTGTCCCTCTGTCCATCCAGCCATGACACAGGTTAATGTCACCTGTCGTTCCCTCTGTCCATCCATCCATGACACAGGGTAATGTCACCTGTCTGTCCCTCTGTCCGTCCAGCCATGACACAGGGTAATGTCACCTGTCTGTTGTTATCACGCCCTCCCCCTTTCCTGTTCCCTTCCTCCATCGTCTTCCTCTCTCACCCCTCTACACTTCACCCCCTCCCCATGTCTTCTCCTCTTCTCCCCCTTCTCCTCCTCTGGCCAGCCACACCTTACCCCTCTTCTCCTCCTCTGGCCAGCCACACCTTACCCCTCTTCTCCTCCTCTGGCCAGCCACACCTTACCCCTCTTCTCCTCCTCTGGCCAGCCACACCTTACCCCTCTTCTCCTCCTCTGGCCAGCCACACCTTACCCCTCTTCTCCTCCTCTGGCCAGCCACACCTTACCCCTCTTCTCCTCCTCTGGCCAGCCACACCTTACCCCTCTTCTCCTCCTCTGGCCAGCCACACCTTACCCCTCTTCTCCTCCTCTGGCCAGCCACACCTTACCCCTCTTCTCCTCCTCTGGCCAGCCACACCTTACCCCTCTTCACCTCCTCTGGCCAGCCACACCTTACCCCTCTTCTCCTCCTCTGGCCAGCCACACCTTACCCCTCTTCTCCTCCTCTGGCCAGCCACACCTTACCCCTCTTCTCCTCCTCTGGCCAGCCACACCTTACCCCTCTTCTCCTCCTCTGGCCAGCCACACCTTACCCCTCTTCTCCTCCTCTGGCCAGCCACACCTTACCCCTCTTCTCCTCCTCTGGCCAGCCACACCTTACCCCTCTTCTCCTCCTCTGGCCAGCCACACCTTACCCCTCTTCACCTCCTCTGGCCAGCCACACCTTACCCCTCTTCTCCTCCTCTGGCCAGCCACACCTTACCCCTCTTCTCCTCCTCTGGCCAGCCACACCTTACCCCTCTTCTCCTCCTCTGGCCAGCCACACCTTACCCCTCTTCTCCTCCTCTGGCCAGCCACACGTTACCCCTCTTCTCCTCCTCTGGCCAGCCACACCTTACCCCTCTTCTCCTCCTCTGGCCAGCCACACCTTACTCTTTTCTCTATTCTATTCTCTCTCCATCTCTCCCCTCCTCCCTGTCCTCTCCCTTTCACATCTCCCCCTCTTCTCTCCCTCTCCCACAGTCACCAGAAAAACACACAGGAATGGACTCCTGTTGTAGCTGATGTGTAATGTCTGGTTCTGATCACCCTGTGTGTTATATGGGAGAGAAATTGACTAGAACTGCTCTGTTAATATTAACCAGGTGTCTTAGCTGAGTGTGTCAGATTAGGCCTGAGGACTTTCTGACCTGAGTGTGTGTGTGTGTGTGTGTGTGTGTGTGTGTGTGTGTGTGTGTGTGTGTGTGTGTGTGTGTGTGTGTGTGTGTGTGTGTGTGTGTGTGTGTGTGTGTGTGTGTGTGTGTGTGTGTGTGTGTGTGTGTGTGTGTGTGTGTACTATATTACCTACAACCTAAAACCTCTTACCTTGGAATATTGAAGTCCCATGTTAAAAGGAACCACCAACTTTCATATGTTCTCATGTTCTGAGCAGGGAACACAAATGTTAGCTTTCTTACATGGCACATATTGCACTTTTACTTCTCCAACACTTTGTTTTTGCATTATTTAAATTTGTATTGATGTTTTACATTAAGTTAAAATAAGTGTTCATTCATTATTGTTGTAATTGTCATTATTACAAATTAAAAAAAATTAAATCGGCCGATTAATCGGTATCGGATTCTTTTGGTCCTCTAATAATGAAAAAAAAAATCATAATCTAGTGTGTGTGTGTGTGTGTGAGTGTTTTCCAGAGAGAGAGAAAGCCACTCTCGTTTAGAGGCTCTAGATCCAGAACCAGTCGCTCCACTGGGGTCTGATTTTATGAGGTGTCATAGTAAGAATGGACCCACTAACCTGACACAGAAAGAGAAGGGGAGAAAAGCTGAGAGAGAGAGGATATAGAGAAGGAGAGGAGACATGAGGAAAAGAGAGAGAGGGAGAGAGGGGATATAGAGGAGAGGAGACATGAGGAAAAGTGAGTGGGTGAGTGAGTGAGTGGGTGTGTGTGTGTGGGTGGGTGGGTACGTCCGTGTGCATATCCGTCCATTCGTGTGTGAACGTTTGCGTGAGTGTGTGTGTGGCTGTGAGTGAGTGAGTGAGTGAGTGAGTGAGTGAGTGCGTCCACCAATCCACCACAACTCCAGTCCACCAATCCAATGAATTTACTAAGTGTCCCATCATAACGTTAATCAAATTACTCCTGAACCAAAATGGACAGTTTTCATTAATTATAAAGGATTACTCTAATTGCCATTCAAATTTATTCATTTAGAACATACGGAATTCGCTAATGTCTTTGGGAATTTGCATATTAAATTGTGAAGGTAACCATTAGGTATGCTAATATATGCGTGGTTCCTTATTTTGTGATTGGTGGACCATATGTGTCTGGGCAGGTGAGGACAGCATCTAGAAGGAAGTTATTAATGTGTTTGATTAAGAGGGAGACGTAGAGGCACAACACTACTGCTACTGACGCAACACTACTGACACGACACTACACAACACTAATGGCACAACACCACAGACACAACACTATTGCTACTGACACAACATCACAGACAAAGCACTACTGACACAACATCACAGACAAAACACTACTGACACAACACAACAGCTACCGACACAACACCACAGACACAACACTACTGACGCAACACCACAGAAACAACACTACAGGAACAACACCACAGAAACAACACCACATACACAACACTAATGGCACAACACCACAAACACAACACTACTGAGATGACGCAACACACTTGCTAATGACACATCACTACTGCTACTGACATAACACCACTGGCACAACACTACCACTACTGACACAACACTACTGACACCATTACTGGCACAACGATACAGACACATTCCACTGACACACCACTGATCCAGCACCACCGACCCAGCACTACTGACACAACACCACTGACAACGCACCACTGACACATCACTACTGACACACCACTACTGCCACCCCACTTCTGGCAAAACACTACTGACAACACACCACTGCTACTGACACACCACTACTGACACAGCACTACTGACACAGCACTACTGACACAACACTACTGACACAGCACTACTGACACAACACGACTGACACAGCACTACTGACACACCACTACTGACACAACACTACTGACACAGCACTACTGACACAACACTACTGACACAGCACTACTGACACAACACTACTGACACAACACTGCTAACACAACACTACTGACACAACACTGCTAACACAACACTACTGACACAACACTACTGACACAACACTGCTAACACAACACTACTGACACAACACTGCTAACACAACACTACTGACACAACACTACTGACACAACACTACTGACACAGCACTACTGACACAACACTACTGACACAACACTGCTAACACAACACTACTGACACATCACTACTGACACAACACTACTGACACAGCACTACTGACACAACACTGCTAACACAACACTACTGACACATCACTACTGACAACACACTCCTGGCACAACACTACTGAGATGACGCAACACACTTGCTAATGACACAACACAACTGACACAACACTACTGACACAACACTACTGACACACCACTACTGACACAACACTACTGCTACTGACACACCACTACTGACACAACACTACTGCTCCTCACACAATCAATCAATCATGTTTTTATAAAGCCCTTTTTACACCAGCCGATGTCACAGAGTGCTGTACAGAAACTCAGCCTAAAACCCCAAACAACAAGCAATGCAGATGTAGAAGTACGGTGGCTAGGAAAAACTCCCTAGAAAGGCAGGAACCTAGGGAGAAACCTAGAGAGGAACCAGGTTCTGAGGGGTGGCCAGACCTCTTCTGGCTGTGCCTGGTGGAGATTATAACAGAACATGGCCAAGATGTTCAAACGTTCATAGATGACCAGCAGGGTCAAATAATAATAATCACAGTAGTTGTCAAGGGTGCAAGAGGTCAGCACCTCAGGAGTAAATGTCAGTTGGCTTTTCATAGCCGATTATTCAGAGTTAGAGACAGCAGGTGTGGTAGTGAGAGAGAGTCGAAAACAGCAGGTCCAGGACAAGGTAGCACGTCCGGTGAACAGGTCAGGGTTGGAGAGAGAGATTTAGAGGGTGTCTACTTAAATTCACACAGGACACCGGATAAGACAGGAGAAATACCCCTGTCGTACTGACACACACTATAACAGACTGACCCTAGTCCTCCGGCACATACACTACTGCAGCATAAATACTGGAGGCTGAGACAGGAGGGGTTGGGAGACACTGTGGACCTGTCTGACGATACCCCCAGACAGGGCCAACCAGGAAGGATATAACCCCTCCCACTTTGCCAAAGCACAGCCCCCACACCACCAGAAGGATATGTTCAACCACCAACTTTCTACCCTGTGACAAGGCTGAGTATAGCCCACAAAGATCTCCCCCACAGCACGAACTCGAGGGTGGTGCCAAACCTGGGTAGGAAGGTCACGTCAGAGACTCAACCCACTCAAGTGACGCACCCCTCCTAGGGACGGCATGGAAGAGCACCAGTAAGCCAGTGACTCAGCCCCCGTAATAGGGTTAGAGGCAGAGGATCACAGTGGAGAGAAGGGAAACGGCCAGGCAGAGACAGCAAGGGTGGTTCGTCGCTGCAGTGCCTTTCCATTCACACTCCTGGGCCAGACTACACTCAGTCATAGGACCTACTGAATAAAGACTTAAAGGGTGAGACCGAGTCTGCGTCTCTAACATGGATAGGCAGACCATTCCATACAAATGGAGCTCTAGCTGTTTGCTTAGAAATTCTAGGGACAGTAAGGAGGCCTGCGTCTTGTGACTGTAGCGTATGTGTAGGTATGTACGGCAGGACCAAATCAGAGAGATAGGTAGGAGCAAGCCCATGTAATGTTTTGTAGGTTAGCAGTAAAACCTTGAAATCAGCCCTAGTCTTAACAGGAAGCCAGTGTAGAGAGTCTGCACTGGAGTAATATGATCACATTGTTTGGTTCTAGTCCAGACACACCACTACTGACACACCACTACTGACACCACTACTGACACACCACTACTGACACAACACTACTGACACCACTACTGACACACCACTACTGACACAACACTACTGACACACCACTACCGACACAACACTACTGCTACTGACACACCACTACTGATACAACACTACTGACACACCACTACTGACACACCACTACTGACACACCACTACTGACACAACACTACTGCTACTGACACACCACTACTGACACACCACTACTGCTACTGACACACCACTACTGACACACCACTACTGACACACCACTACTGACACACCACTACTGACACAACACTACTGCTACTGACACACCACTACTGACACAACACTACTGCTACTGACACACCACTACTGCTACTGACACACCACTACTGACACACAACTACTGACACAACACTACTGCTACTGACACACCACTACTGACACAACACTACTGCTACTGACACACCACTACTGACACACCACTACTGACACAACACTACTGCTACTGACACACCACTACAGACACACCACTACTGACACAACACTACTGCTACTGACACACCACTACTGCTACTGACACAACACTACTGCTACTGACACAACACTACTGCTACTGACACACCACTACTGACACACCACTACTGACACACCACTACTGACACAACACTACTGACACACCACTACTGATACAACACTACTGACACAACACTACTGACACACCACTACTAACACACCACTACTGACACAACACTACTGACACAACACTACTGACACAACACTACTGCTACTGACACACCACTACTGCTACTGACACACCACTACTGACACACCACTACTGACACACAACTACTGACACAACACTACTGCTACTGACACACCACTACTGACACAACACTACTGATACTGACACAAACCACTACTGACACACCACTACTGCTACTGTCACACCACTACTGACACACCACTACTGACACAACACTACTGCTACTGACACACCACTACCGACACAACACTACTGCTACTGACACACCACTACTGACACAACACTACTGACACAACACTACTGCTACTGACACACCACTACTGACACACCACTACTGACACAACACTACTCCTACTGACACACCACTACTGCTACTGACACACCACTACTGCTACTGACACACCACTACTGACACACCACTACTGACACACAACTACTGACACATCACTACTGCTACTGACACACCACTACTGACACAACACTACTGCTACTGACACACCACTACTGACACAACACTACTGCTACTGACACACCACTACTGACACACCACTACTGCTACTGTCACACCACTACTGACACACCACTACTGACACAACACTACTGACACAACACTACTGACACACCACTACTGACACACAACTACTGACACACCACTACTGACACAACACTACTGCTACTGACACACCACTACTGATACAACACTACTGACACACCACTACTGACACACCACTACTGACACACCACTACTGACACACCACTACTGACACACCACTACTGACACACCACTACTGACACACCACTACTGACACAACACTACTGCTACTGACACACCACTACTGACACAACACTACTGCTACTGACACACCACTACTGCTACTGACACACCACTACTGACACACAACTACTGACACAACACTACTGCTACTGACACACCACTACTGACACAACACTACTGCTACTGACACACCACTACTGACACACCACTACTGACACAACACTACTGCTACTGACACACCACTACTGACACACCACTACTGACACAACACTACTGCTACTGACACACCACTACTGCTACTGACACAACACTACTGCTACTGACACACCACTACTGACACAACACTACTGCTACTGACACACCACTACTGCTACTGACACACCACTACTGACACACCACTACTGACACACCACTACTGACACACCACTACTGCTACTGACACACCACTACTGACACACCACTACTGACACAACACTACTGCTACTGACACACCACTACTGACACAACACTACTGCTACTGACACACCACTACTGCTACTGACACACCACTACTGACACACAACTACTGACACAACACTACTGCTACTGACACACCACTACTGACACAACACTACTGCTACTGACACACCACTACTGACACACCACTACTGACACAACACTACTGCTACTGACACACCACTACTGACACACCACTACTGACACAACACTACTGCTACTGACACACCACTACTGCTACTGACACAACACTACTGCTACTGACACACCACTACTGACACAACACTACTGCTACTGACACACCACTACTGCTACTGACACACCACTACTGACACACCACTACTGACACACCACTACTGACACACCACTACTGCTACTGACACACCACTACTGACACACCACTACTGACACAACACTACTGCTACTGACACACCACTACTGACACAACACTACTGCTACTGACACACCACTACTGACACACCACTACTGCTACTGACACACAACTACTGACACACCACTACTGCTACTGACACAACACTACTGACACAACACTACTGCTACTGACACACCACTACTGACACAACACTACTGCTACTGACACACCACTACTGACACAACACAACTGACACACCACTACTGCTACTGTCACACCACTACTGACACACCACCACTGACACAACACTACTGCTACTGACACACCACTACTGACACACCACTACTGACACAACACTACTGACACAACACTACTGACACACCACTACTGACACACCACTACTGATACAACACTACTGACACAACACTACTGACACACCACTACTAACACACCACTACTGACACAACACTACTGACACAACACTACTGACACAACACTACTGCTACTGACACACCACTACTGCTACTGACACACCACTACTGACACACCACTACTGACACACAGCTACTGACACAACACTACTGCTACTGACACACCACTACTGACACAACACTACTGATACTGACACAAACCACTACTGACACACCACTACTGCTACTGTCACACCACTACTGACACACCACTACTGACACAACACTACTGCTACTGACACACCACTACCGACACAACACTACTGCTACTGACACACCACTACTGACACAACACTACTGACACAACACTACTGCTACTGACACACCACTACTGACACACCACTACTGACACAACACTACTCCTACTGACACACCACTACTGCTACTGACACACCACTACTGCTACTGACACACCACTACTGACACACCACTACTGACACACAACTACTGACACATCACTACTGCTACTGACACACCACTACTGACACAACACTACTGCTACTGACACACCACTACTGACACAACACTACTGCTACTGACACACCACTACTGACACACCACTACTGCTACTGTCACACCACTACTGACACACCACTACTGACACAACACTACTGACACAACACTACTGCTACTGACACACCACTACTGACACACCACTACTGCTACTGACACACCACTACTGACACACCACTACTGACACAACACTACTGACACACCACTACTGCTACTGACACACCACTACTGACACACCACTACTGACACAACACTACTGCTACTGACACACCACTACTGACACAACACTACTGCTACTGACACACCACTACTGCTACTGACACACCACTACTGACACACCACTACTGACACACAACTACTGACACAACACTACTGACACAACACTACTGCTACTGACACACCACTACTGACACAACACTACTGCTACTGACACACCACTACTGACACACCACTACTGACACCCCACTACTGCTACTGTCACACCACTACTGACACACCACTACTGACACACCACTACTGCTACTGACACACCACTACTGACACAACACTACTGCTACTGACACACCACTACTGACACACCACTACTGCTACTGACACACCACTACTGCTACTGACACACCACTACTGACACAACACTACTGCTACTGACACACCACTACTGACACACCACTACTGACACAACACTACTGCTACTGACACACCACTACTGACACGCCACTACTGACACACCACTACTGCTACTGACACACCACTACTGACACGCCACTACTGACACACCACTACTGCTACTGACACACCACTACTGACACACCACTACTGACACGCCACTACTGACACACCACTACTGCTACTGACATGCCACTACTGACACACCACTACTGCTACTGACACACCACTACTGACACACCACTACTGACACACCACTACTGCTACTGACACACCACTACTGACACACCACTACTGCTACTGACACACCACTACTGACACACCACTACTGCTACTGACACACCACTACTGACACACCACTACTGCTACTGACACACCACTACTGACACACCACTACTGCTACTGACACACCACTACTGACACACCACTACTGACACAACTCTACTGCTACTTACACACCACTACTGACACACCACTACTGCTACTGACACACCACTACTGACACACCACTACTGACACAACACTACTGCTACTGACACACCACTACTGACCCACCACTACTGACACACCACTACTGACACACCACTACTGACACAACACTACTGCTACTGACACACCACTACTGACACAACACTACTGCTACTGACACACCACTACTGCTACTGACACACCACTACTGACACACCACTACTGACACAACACTACTGCTACTGACACACCACTACTGACACAACACTACTGCTACTGACACACCACTACTGCTACTGACACACCACTACTGCTACTGACACGCCACTACTGACACACCACTACTGCTACTGACACACCACTACTGCTACACCACTACTGACACACCACTACTGCTACACCACTACTGCCACACCACTACTGACACACCACTACTGACACACCACTACTGACACAGCACTACTGCCACACCACTACTGACACACCACTACTGACACACCACTACTGCTACTGACACACCACTACTGACACACCACTACTGCTACTGACACACCACTACTGACACACCACTACTGCTACTGACACACCACTACTGACACACCACTACTGCTACTGACACACCACTACTGACACACCACTACTGCTACTGACACACCACTACTGACACAACACTACTGACACAACTCTACTGCTACTTACACACCACTACTGACACACCACTACTGCTACTGACACACCACTACTGACACACCACTACTGACACAACACTACTGCTACTGACACACCACTACTGACCCACCACTACTGACACACCACTACTGACACAACACTACTGCTACTGACACACCACTACTGACACAACACTACTGCTACTGACACACCACTACTGCTACTGACACACCACTACTGACACACCACTACTGCTACTGACACACCACTACTGACACAACACTACTGCTACTGACACACCACTACTGACACAACACTACTGCTACTGACACACCACTACTGCTACTGACACACCACTACTGCTACTGACACGCCACTACTGACACACCACTACTGCTACTGACACACCACTACTGCTACACCACTACTGACACACCACTACTGCTACACCACTACTGCCACACCACTACTGACACACCACTACTGACACACCACTACTGACACACCACTACTGACACAGCACTACTGCCACACCACTACTGACACACCACTACTGACACACCACTACTTCTACTGACACACCACTACTGACACACCACTACTGACACAACACTACTGCTACTGACACACCACTACTGACACAACACTACTGCTACTGACACACCACTACTGCTACTGACACACCACTACTGCTACTGACACGCCACTACTGACACACCACTACTGCTACTGACACACCACTACTGCTACACCACTACTGACACACCACTACTGCTACACCACTACTGCCACACCACTACTGACACACCACTACTGACACACCACTACTGACACACCACTACTGACACACCACTACTGACACAGCACTACTGCCACACCACTACTGACACACCACTACTGACACACCACTACTGACACACCACTACTGACACAACACTACTGCTACTGACACACCACTACTGACCCACCACTACTGACACACCACTACTGACACAACACTACTGCTACTGACACACCACTACTGACACAACACTACTGCTACTGACACACCACTACTGCTACTGACACACCACTACTGACACACCACTACTGCTACTGACACACCACTACTGACACAACACTACTGCTACTGACACACCACTACTGACACAACACTACTGCTACTGACACACCACTACTGCTACTGACACACCACTACTGCTACTGACACGCCACTACTGACACACCACTACTGCTACTGACACACCACTACTGCTACACCACTACTGACACACCACTACTGCTACACCACTACTGCCACACCACTACTGACACACCACTACTGACACACCACTACTGACACACCACTACTGACACAGCACTACTGCCACACCACTACTGACACACCACTACTGACACACCACTACTTCTACTGACACACCACTACTGACACACCACTACTGCTACTGACACACCACTACTGACACAACACTACTGCTACTGACACAACACAACTAAATGTCTTTGGAACCTCCAGCCCAGAGGGAGACAAGGACTCCTTTTCCCCAGGCAGGGCTCTCCCCCGGCAGATAGGAGAACAGAGAAGTCCCCCTGACCCACAACTCACGCATGAGTCTATTTGTACCGAGAAATATTTTACGATGAGGCAAAACCACTAGACTTGCCACACACAGACACAGAGACACACACACACTCAGGGAGAGATGATGCAAGGAGTGTCCAGAGGATGAATGTTTCAGTGTAGTGAGATGATGTGGTTGAATAACTCATGTCAGTTTAGATAGACATGATGGGAGCAACATTACAGACTACTCTAACAGCATTTGCCTGATGGTACAAGTGGCTTACAAATGTGTGTGTGTGTGTGTGTGTGGGTGTGTGTGTGTGTGTGTGTGTGTGTGTGTGTGTGTGTGTGTGTGTGTGTGTGTGTGTGTGTGTGTGTGTGTGTGTGTGTGTGTGTGTGTGTGTGTATGGCAGGTTGAGGGGTCACCACGGAAACAAGTCTCCTAGATGAAGTGTCTGTAATGCATTGCCGATACCTGGAGAGAGAGAGAGAGAAAGAGAGATAGATGGAGAGAGAGAGAGAAAGGAAGTGAGAGAGAGAGTGAGAAAGAGCCTGAGAGAGAGAGGTGAGTGGAGAGAGAGGTGACAGTGAGTGGGGTGTGAGAGAGAGAGAGAGAGAGGGGTGAGAGAGAGAGAGAGAGAGAGAGAGAGAGATCCGCTCTCTACTCCAAGCCCTCAGCTCCATCAGTCCAGTATTTTTTTATTTATTTTTTACCTTTATTTAACCAGGCAAGTCAGTTTAGAACAAATTCTTATTTTCAATGACGGCCTAGGAACAGTGGGTTAACTGCCTGTTCAGGGGCAGAACGACAGATTTGAAATAGTAACATGTATCTTGTCAGCTCGGGGGTTTGAACTCCGGTTACTAGTCCAATGCTCTAACCACTAGGCTACCCTGCCGCCCCAAGTAGAGCAAAGTGAGAAACACCTAGCTTGTGTCCAAAAAGGTATCATATACCCTACTTAGTACACTACTACATCTCATTTAGCAGAAATTCATTTCCACAGTCATTTGTGTTTCTCTTGGTAATTACAAGAGAGAGAGATACATGTTATTATTTCATGAAACCAAAAGGGAAAATGGTTTACGCCCAGTATTCTTCTGTTTTAGGTCATGTGCATTAGGAAAGTGGAGTGTGCTGCTGACTCAGAGAGTGATGTGTTTGTTGTGAATTGGACCTTCAGGACTGTCTAAATGTTCTCTAGTTTTTCTGCTAGAGAGCGACATGGTTCAGGTTGGCTGGGTGAACCTTAATTCTGAGCTTGGTTAAGGATGGCTGAACGAACCTTCATTCTAAGCGTGGTTAAGGATGGCTGGTTGAACATTCATTCTAAGCTTGGTTAAGGATGGCTGGGGAAACCTTCATTCTGAGCTTGGTTAAGGATGGCTGGGTGAACCTTCATTCTATGCTTGGTTAAGGATGGCTGGGTGAACCTTCATTCTATGCTTGGTTAAGGATGGCTGGGTGAACCTTCATTCTAAGCTTGGTTAAGGATGGCTGGGGAAACCTTCATTCTGAGCTTGGTTAAGGATGGCTGGGGAAACCTTCATTCTATGCTTGGTTAAGGATGGCTGGGGAATCCTTCATTCTAAGCTTGGTTAAGGATGGCTGGGTGAACCTTCATTCTAAGCTTGGTTAAGGATGGCTGGGGAAACCTTCATTCTATGCTTGGTTAAGGATGGCTGGGGAATCCTTCATTCTAAGCTTGGTTAAGGATGGCTGGGTGAACCTTCATTCTAAGCTTGGTTAAGGATGGCTGGGTGAACCTTCATTCTATGCTTGGTTAAGGATGGCTGGGGAAACCTTCATTCTGAGCTTGGTTAAGGATGGCTGGGGAAACCTTCATTCTAAGCTTGGTTAAGGATGGCTGGGTGAACCTTCATTCTAAGCTTGGTTAAGGATGGCTGGGGAATCCTTCATTCTAAGCTTGGTTAAGGATGGCTGAACGAACCTTCATTCTAAGCTTGGTTAAGGATGGCTGGGTGAACCTTCATTCTAAGCTTGGTTAAGAATGGCTGGACGAACCTTCATTCTGAGCTTTGACAATCATGTAATCTATGAGTTGCCAATGCTTTGATCAAGGTGCTCCCAGGAAGTTTTGTATTTGTCTTTCATTTGGAACATGGTGTCGGTGATGGTGACTTCATTTTCAGCACAAAGGCGTAGCAATCTCATTGGCCAATGCTGTGCTTTCCTATTACTCCATTTGTCTTTCGCTTATACCAGTTGGTGTTTCTGTGAGATATGGCAGGAGGCAGTTCTTTAAGGCAATGCCCACACCATGCAGATATCGCCCTTCTGGGGTTGTATTCCTTTCAGAAGAAGATGTAGCCCTCTGTTTCCTCCCTGAGCGACCCTTCACCCAGGAGTCTGGTCTCACTGAGAACAGAGATGATGGTATATTGCTTCAGCTCTGCTGCGATAAGTGCAGTCCTTCATTTCAGGCCTGGCGGCGTCATGGCTCGAGTCCAAGAGAGTCCTTATGTTCCATGTTGATAGTCGTAAGGGGACATATTTCTTCTTAATTCGTTTTCAACCGCTGAAACGGAATGTCCTGATAGGTGCGGTAGCACTACCTAGGAGAGTTAGAGTGGGCAATATTTGACACCTTTTCTAGGCCTTTCCCCAGCTGGGTTGAGCAGTGTGGTTCCTAAAATGGGATTCTCAGATGTACTGGGGTCTGGAGCAGCTGCCACTCAAATCCCAACTGCTGATGACCAATAGCCCTGTACCGCTACTGTGCAGGGGCCTGGCTAGGAGCCTCCTGATTATTCAATCCTGCCCCCGTTACCAAGCACCATGTCGCCAGAAGAATTTGATGGTGCAGGAAATCTAGGTGGAACTCCCTGAAGAGCATTAGTGGACACCTGCGTGATGAAATCATTTTAGTGACGTGGGGGATGTGCTTGTCATCACTTCACTGCTGTTGGAAAATGGTCTCTGGTGGCAAGAATAAAATCCAAGATGACCAGCACCTCCTCAAAGCTGCAGGAGGCTGCAGGAGCTCCAGTCTGGCAGAGGACCAGCACCTCCCCACAGCTACAGGAGGCTGCAGGAGCTCCAGTCTGGCAGAGGACTAGCACCTCCCCACAGCTGCAGGAGGCTGCAAGAGCTCCAGTCTGGCAGAGGACCAGCACCTCCCCACAGCTACAGGAGGCTGCAGGAGCTCCAGTCTGGCAGAGGACTAGCACCTCCCCACAACTGCAGGAGGCTGCAAGAGCTTCAGTCTGGCAGAGGACCAGCACCTCCCCACAGCTGCAGGAGACTGCAAGAGCTTCAGTCTGGCAGAGGACCAACACCTCCCCACAGCTGCAGGAGGCTGCAAGAGCTCCAGTCTGTCAGAGGATCACCTGTCACACATCGCCAGCACGTTGCTTTAGTCTCATGGGGAGCTCCAGTCTGTCAGAGGACCACCTGTCACACGTCACCAGCACGTTGCTTTAGTCTCATGGGGAGCTCCAGTCTGTCAGAGGACCACCTGTCACACGTCGCCAGCACGTTGCTTTAGTCTCATGGGGAGCTCCCCTAGCCGTTGTCTTCCCAGACTTATCCATGAAGCAGTGGGGCAGGGGTTGGCCGGTGCCAGGGCGTGTCCACATAATGTGGGCCTGCTCACCGCACATTTGGGGACCACTGCAGCTGCAAGATCCCCTTCTGAGTTAGCCAGAGGCCGCAAGCTAACCAAGCTAACCAAGCTAGCCAAGCTAACCAAGCTAGCCAAGCTAACCAAGCTAACTAAGCTAACCAAGCTAGCCAAGCTAGCCAAGCTGCAATGACGCATGAGTGTTAGACTGTTTTCTTGTCTCCTCTCTCTCCAGGTTCTTCCTCAAGTTCTTCCTGAAGTGCAACCAGAACTGTCTGAAGAACGCAGGGAACCCACGAGACATGAGGCGCTTTCAGGTGGGAGAGAGAGAACCGCAAAACCTCATTTTACATCATTTCTTTAGACACAACGGTAATGCTGTTTGATGGAAGCTCTCAGGTCCTGTCTCACATGTCCTTGTCTGTCCCCCTGTCCCCTTTTCCTCTATGTCTCCTGTCCCTGTCTGTCCCAGGTGGTCGTGTCTACCACGGTGAGTGTGGACGGTCATGTCCTCTCTGTCTCTGACAACATCTTTGTCCACAACAACTCTAAACACGGTCGCCGGGCCAGGAGATTAGACCCCTCAGAAGGAACACCCTCGTACCTGGAGCATGGTAAACACTCCTGTCCCCCCTCCCCTCACTCTTTTCTATATGTCTCTCTCCCCCTCTCTCACTCTTTTCTATATGTCTCTCTCCCCCTCTCTCACACTTTTCTATATGTCTCTCTCGCCCCCTCGCTCACTCTTTTCTATATGTCTCTCTCGCCCCCTCTCTCGCCCCCTCTCTCGCCCCCTCTCTCGCTCTTTTCTATATGTATCTCTCTCGCCCCCTCTCACTCTTTTCTACATGTCTCTCCCCCTCTCTCACTCTTTTCTACATGTCTCTCCCCTCTCTCACTCTTTTCTATATGTCTCTCCCCCTCTCTCACTCTTTTCTATATGTCTCTCCCCCTCTCTCACTCTTTTCTATATGTCTCTCCCCCTCTCTCACTCTTTTCTATATGTCTCTCCCCCTCCCTCACTCTTTTCTATGTCTCTCCCCCTCTCTCACTCTTTTCTATATGTCTCTCCCCCTCTCTCACTCTTTTCTACATGTCTCTCCCCCTCTCTCACTCTTTTCTATATGTCTCTCCCCCTCTCTCACTCTTTTCTACATGTCTCTCCCCCTCTCTCACTCTTTTCTATATGTCTCTCCCCCTCTCTCACTCTTTTCTATATGTCTCTCCCCCTCTCTCACTCTTTTCTATATGTCTCTCCCCTCTCTCACTCTTTTCTATATGTCTCTCCCCCTCTCTCACTCTTTTCTATATGTCTCTCCCCCTCTCTCACTCTTTTCTATGTCTCTCCCCCTCTCTCACTCTTTTCTATATGTCTCTCCCCCTCTCACTCTTTTCTATATGTCTCTCCCCCTCTCTCACTCTTTTCTCTATGTCTCTCCCCCTCTCTCACTCTTTTCTATGTCTCTCCCCTCTCTCACTCTTTTCTATTTGTCTCTCCCCCTCTCTCACTCTTTTCTATGTCTCTCCCCCTCTCTCACTCTTTTCTATATGTCTCTCCCCCTCTCTCACTCTTTTCTATATGTCTCTCCCCCTCTCTCACTCTTTTCTATATGTCTCTCCCCCTCTCTCACTCTTTTCTATGTCTCTCCCCCTCTCTCACTCTTTTCTATATGTCTCTCCCCCTCTCTCACTCTTTTCTATATGTCTCTCCCCCTCTCTCACTCTTTTCTATATGTCTCTCCCCCTCTCTCACTCTTTTCTATATGTCTCTCCCCCTCTCTCACTCTTTTCTATATGTCTCTCCCCCTCTCTCACTCTTTTCTACATGTCTCTCCCCCTCTCTCACTCTTTTCTACATGTCTCTCCCCCTCTCTCACTCTTTTCTACATGTCTCTCCCCCTCTCTCACTCTTTTCTATATGTCTCTCCCCCTCTCTCACTCTTTTCTATATGTCTCTCCCCCTCTCTCACTCTTTTCTATATGTCTCTCCCACTCTCTCACTCTTTTCTATATGTCTCTCCCACTCTCTCACTCTTTTCTATGTCTCTCCCCCTCTCTCACTCTTTTCTATATGTCTCTCCCCCTCTCTCACTCTTTTCTATATGTCTCTCTATATATTTTTTTTTTCTCCCTCCTTTTCTCTATCATTTCCTCTCCTCTCCCTCTTTCCACACATGATTTCTCTCTCTTCTCATCCCCACTTCTCTCTCTCCCCTTTCTCTCTTTTATCTCTCTCCCTTCTCTCTTTTATCTCTCTCCCTTCTCTCTTTTATCCCTCTCCCTTCTCGCTTCCTTTTCCTCTCTTCTCACCCCCACTTCTCTCTCTCCCTTCTCTCTTTTATCTCTCCCTTCTCTCTTTTATCTCTCTACCTTCTCTCTTTTATCTCTCTCCCTTCTCTCTTTTATCTCTCTCCCTTCTCTCTTTTATCTCTCTCCCTTCCCACTTCCTTTTCCTCTCTTCTCACCCCCTCTCCCCCTGCTCCTTTTTCCCTCTAAGATTCTTAACTCAGTGAGAGAACAGAGAGCAGTAGTGAATCCTGTATTCCCCACAGTGGCCGGCTCTTGTTAGAACTGCCATAGTGTCTTATGAAGACCATGTGTCAAAGCAGGACTGTGGTGCTTATGAGGCCCCAGGAAGCTTAAAGACAACGCTGAGCTTATTTCCTATGAGACATGGTTAGGTTTATCCTCTAGCCTCTATCTATCTCTCTCTCTCTCTCTCTCTCTCTCTCTCTCTCTCTCTCTCTCTCTCTCTCTCTCTCTCTCTCTCTCTCCGCCCAAAGAATTTTCCAGGTTAACACACACACACATACTGTGTCCTCAGATAGTATTTAGACCCCTTGACTTTTTCATTTTTTTTTTAGGATGCAGCCTTATTCTAAAATGGATTAAATAGGGTTTTTTCCCTCATCAATCTACACACAATACCCCATAATGACATCACAATACCCCATAATGACATCACGATACCCCATAATGACAAAGCGAAAACTGGTTTTTAGACATTTTAACTAAAAAATAAACAAAATAAAACAGAAATATGACAGTTACATAATTATTCAGACTCTTTACTCAGTACTTTCTTGAAGCACCTTTGGCAGCGATTACAGCCTCGTTTCCTCCTGGGTATAAAGCTACAAGCTTGGCACACCTTTATTTGGGGAGTTTGGAGAGTTTCTCCCCTTCCCTTCCCTAGATCCGTGTCTCGACACTATTCTGTCTCGGAGATCTAAGGACAATTTTTCCGATCTCATGGCTTGTTTTTTGCTCTTTTGGGGCATTATACAGACAGGTGTGTGCCTTTGCAAATCATGTCCAATCAATTTAATTTACCACAGGTGGACTCCAATGAAGCTGTAGAAACGATGATCAATGGAAACAGGAGGCACCTGAAACTCAATTACAAGTCTCATAGCAAAGGGTCTGAGTACTTATGTAAATAAGGTATTTCTGTTTTTATTTCCTTTAAATTTGCAAAAAAAATCTAAAAATATGTTTTCACAATGAGCAACGAACACAACAGATGGCAGAGAGGAGGACCCCAAATATGAACCCTATCACATGGATTCATGTTTCACCATATGGTTGACATACACACACCCACACCCAAACACACACGCAAGCACTCACGCACATACACCATCAGTGTCTATGAAAAAACTTGCAGGATGACGAGGAGGTGAGATGAAGAGAGTGAGAGGCAGATGAAGGAGGAGGAGAGAGAGGAGGGTGAAGAAAGAGAGGAGAGAGAGACAGGAGAGAGACTGGGAAAAGTCATTCGGTAGTAAAGTGGATTACCCTGCTTTGGAGAATGACATCATGTCTGACAAGCTGAGGCTCTGTAAAGTAGAGGAGATTAAGCCTTTATTTATTTTTAATTCCACTGCTGTTCTTTTCTCCAATCTGATCCAGTAATGTAAAGCCTGTAATTATAAGATCCAGGGGTCAGTATTACGCCTCACAGCAGACCTGCTTATAAATTGGAGAATTTAGTTGTTCTCTTCATACAATCAGAATGGAGAAACTGTACTGTACCTTGTATTCCTGATTCTGCGTTAAAACTACATTTCGTCTCTCTCTCTCTCTCTCTCTCTCTCTCTCTCTCTCTCTCTCTCTCTCTCTCTCTCCGCTCCCTCCCTTCCTCCCTCCCACAGCCACCCCCTGTATCAAGGCAATCAGCCCCAGTGAGGGCTGGACAACAGGCGGGGCCACAGTCATTATCATAGGAGAAAACTTCTTTGATGGACTCCAGGTCATATTTGGTACCATGCTAGTCTGGAGTGAGGTCAGTGGCACATTTATCTGTGTGTGTGTGTGTATGTGTGTGTGTGTGTGTGTGTGTGTGTGTATGACTGTGTGTGTATGACTGTGTGCAACCGACAGAGAATCAAACAAAAAAACAGTGAGTCCGTGGTGCTCAAGACTGCCTTAGCCCTCTGAGCAAAAGCCAAGGCAATCTGGATGTTTTCTGTGCATTTATAAACTACATCCTTCCTTACATGTCAACTAAACATTTTCTATGTCTCTTGTAAATCTTGATTCGTCTATTTCTTTCACTTTGATATAGAACATGTTATGGGGTCTGACAAGTGAAATACATATGTAACAAGAAAAACGTTTTTTGTCCCCTGTCGCCCTCTGTAGCTGATCACAGCCCACGCCATCCGGGTGCAGACTCCCCCCAGACACATCCCCGGGGTCGTAGAGGTCACGCTGTCATACAAGTCGAAACAGTTCTGCAAGGGCACACCTGGATGCTACATATACACAGGTAAATACACCTTAATTTAACACACCTGGATGCTACATATACACAGGTAAATACACCTTAATTTAACACACCTGGATGCTACATATACACAGGTAAATACACCTTAATTTAACACACCTGGATGCTACATATACACAGGTAAATACACCTTAATTTAACACACCTGGATGCTACATATACACAGGTAAATACACCTTAATTTAACACACCTGAATGCTACATATACACAGGTAAATACACCTTCATTTAACACCCCTGGATGCTACATATACACAGGTAAATACACCTTAATTTAACACACCTGGATGCTACATATACACAGGTAAATACACCTTAATTTAACACACCTGGATGCTACATATACACAGGTAAATACACCTTAATTTAACACACCTGGATGCTACATATACACAGGTAAATACTCCTTAATTTAACACACCTGGATGCTACATATACACAGGTAAATACACCTTAATTTAACACACCTGGATGCTACATATACACAGGTAAATACACCTTAATTTAACACACCTGAATGCTACATATACAGTCGTGGCCAAAAGTTTTGAGAATGACACAAATATTTATTTTCACAAAGTCTGCTGCCTCAGTTTCTAGATATTTTTGTCAGATGTTATCATGGAATACGAAGTATAATTACAAGCATTTCAAACATGTCAAAGGCTTTTATTGACAATTACATGAAGTTGATGCAAAGAGTCAATATTTGCAGTGTTGACCCTTCTTTTTCAAGACCTCTGCAATCCGGCCTGGCATGCTGTTAATTAACTTCTGGGCCACATCCTGACTGATGGCAGCCCATTCTTGCATAATCAATACTTGGAGTTTGTCAGAATTTGTGTTGGTTTTTTTTGTTCACCCGCCTCTTGAGGATTGACCACAAGTTCTCAATGGGATTAAGGTCTGGGGAGTTTCCTGGCCATGGACCCAAAATATCGATGTTTTGTTCCCCGAGCCACTTAGTTATCACTTTTGCCTCATGGCAAGGTGCTCCATCATGCTGGAAAATGCATTGTTCATCACCAAACTGTTCCTGGATGGTTGGGAGAAGTTGCTCTCGGAGGATGTGTTGGTACCATTCTTTATTCATGGCTGTGTTCTTAAGCAAAATTGTGAGTGAGCCCACTCCCTTGGCTGAGAAGCAACCCCACACATGAATGGTCTCAGGATGCTTTACTGTTGGCATGACACAGGACTGATGGTAGCTTCTCCAGACAAGCTTTTTGCCAGATGCCCCAAACAATCGTAAAGGAGATTCATCAGAGAAAATGACTTTACCCCAGTCCTTAGCAGTCCAATCCCTGTACCTTTTGGAGAATATCAGTCTGTCCCTGATGTTTTTCTTGGAGAGAACTGGCTTCTTTGTTGCCCTTCTTGACACCAGGCCATCCTCCAAAAGTCTTCGCCTCACTGTGTGTGCAGATGCACTCACACCTGCCTGCTGCCATTCCTGAGCAAGCTCTGTACTGGTGGTGCCCCGATCCCAAAGCTGAATCAACTTTAGGAGATGGTCCTAGAGCTTGCTGGACTTTCTTGGGTGCTCTGAAGCCTTCTTCACAACAATTGAACCACTCTCCTTGAAGTTCTTGATGATCCGATAAATGGTTGATTCAGGTGCAATCTTACTGGCAGCAATATCCTTGCCTATGAAGCCCTTTTTGTGCAAAGCAATGATGACGGCACGTGTCTCCTTGCAGGTAACCATAGTTGACAGTGGAAGGACAATGATTCCAAGCACCACCCTCCTTTTGAAGCTTCCAGTCTGTTTTTCGAACTCAATCAGCATGACAGAGTGATGTCCAGCCTTGTCCTCCTCAATACTCACACCTGTGTTAACGAGAGAATCACTGACATGATGTCAGCTGGTACTTTTGTGTCAGGACTGAAATGCAGTGGAAATGTTTTTTGGGGGATTCAGTTCATTTGCATGGCAAAGTGGGACTTTGCAATTAATTGCAATTCATCTGATCACTCTTCATAACATTCTGGAGTATATGCAAATTGCCATCATACAAACTGAGGCAGCAGACTGAAAATATATATTTGTGTCATTCTCAAAACTTTTGGCCACGACTGTACACAGGTAAATACACCTTAATTTAACAAGCCTGGATGCTACATATACATACACAGGTAAAAACAGAGAGAGAGGGGAGGGGGAGAGAGGAGTGAGGAAAGAGGAGAGGAGTGGGGAGAGAGGGCATAGAGGGGATTGGGGAGAGTGGAGAGGAGTGGGGAGAGAGGGCATAGAGGAGAGTGCAGAGGAGTGGGGAGAGAGAGCAGAGAGGGGATTGAGGAGAGTGGAGAGGAGTGGGGAGAGAGGGCAGAGAGGGGATTGGGGAGAGTGGAGAGGAGTGGGGAGAGAGGGCAGAGAGGGGATTGGGGAGAGTGGAGAGGAGTGGGGAGAGAAGGGAGGGGGAGAGAGGAGAGAGCAGAGGGGGAGGAGAGGAGATGAGGGTAGAAATGACTAAGGGATTACCATGGTCAGCCATCTTGGTCTCCTGGGTTGTGGTTGGCTCCAGTCTGGGTCCAGTTGCCAGTGGTAATCATAGAGAACTGGCATGGTGTGGTTTGGCTGCTGGCAAAGGAAATGGCACGTAGACATACAAACACTGCCACACACACACACACATATATGCATATGCAGACATCACAGATACACACACACACACACACATACACACATACACACACACACACACACACACACACACACACACACACACACACACACACACACACACACACACACACACACACACACACACACACACACACACACACATACACACACACACACACATACACATACACACACACACACACACACACACACACACACACACACACACACTGGGGACAGCTGGTATCACTAATCAACTTGTGTTGGGGAGAGGAAACGACCAGACCTAATTAAGTCAACACACCCAATACTGCTGCCACTACTGGAATACACACACCACACACACACACACACACACACACACACACACACACACACACACACACACACACACACACACACACACACACACACACACACACACACACACACACACACACACACACACACACACACACAGGGCAGAGTGGCTAGAGAAAAGGAAACTGTGTGTATTTACACATCCCTATTCACATGTAAAGCTGTTTCTATGGCATATTCTGGACATCCTGCTTTTCTCTCTTTCCCTCTCTCTCTCTCTTTTATACGAGTTCATTTCCATGTATCACCATTCATCAAAAAGGCTTCAAGCCCTTCCTCCAGGCAGAGTTGTAATCCTGTAATCCTGTCTGTTAGGGGCTGTAAAGAGCTGTGAGGTGCTAGCAGGCTTCTGGCTGTAGATTGGGTTTGTGTTCCAAATGGCACCCTATTCCCTATATAGTGCACTACTTTTGACCAGAGCCCTACGGGTCCTGATTAAAGGTAGTCCTCTATATAGGTAATAGGATGCTATTTGGGACTCATTTTGAAGGTGCATGATGACGAACATCTCTTCTCACTCAGAAGTGAATCCTCTCCTCTTCAGAATGCAGCCCCCACTGCTTAGCAACCTCTTAGCAACCGCTTATCACTACTGATATTAAAAGACCCTGCTGCTGGAGCACATAAAAAATTGAATTTTATTGGTCGCATGCACATATTTTGCAGATATTATCGCAGGCTCAGCGAGCTGATTATTTTTTTTAGCTCCAACAGTGCATTTACACCTAACAATACAAAACAGTAAACACAAATCCCCAAAATATTAAAAGAAAGAAATTACAAAATGTCAGAACAAGTAATGTCAGAGTTCGGGAATATAAATACATATACACTGAGTGTACAAAACATTAGCAACACCTGCTCTTTCCATGACAGACTGACCAGGTGAATCCAGGTGAAAGATATGATCCCTTATTGATGTCACCTGTTAAATCCACTTCAATCAGTGTAGATGAAGGGGAGGAGACGGGTTAAAGAAGGATGTTTTAACCTTGAGACCATTGAGACATGGATGGTGTGTGTGTGTCATTCAGATGGTGAATGGGCAAGACACAATATTTAAGTGCCTATGAACTGGTATGGTAGTAGGTGCAACGGTTTGAGTGTTTCAACAACTGCAATGCTGCTGGGTTTCTCATGCTTAACAGTTTTCCGTGTGTATCAAGAGTACCTACCCAAAGGACATCCAGCCAACTTGACACAACTGTGGGAAGCATTTGAGTCAACATGGGACAACATCCCTGTGGAACACTTTCAACACCTTGTACAGTCCATGTCCTGCTGATTTGAGGCTGTTCTGAGGGTAAAGGCAAGCGATGCAACTCAACATTAAGGTGTTCCTAATGTGTTGTACACTCAGTGTATATATGTATATATTTACAGTTGAAATCGGAAGTTTACGTACACCTTAGCCAAATACATTTAAACTCAGTTTTTCACAATTCCTGATATTTAATCCAAATAAAAATTCCCTTGCTTAGGTCAGTTAGGATCACCACTTTATTTTAAGAATGTGAAATGTCAGAATAATAGTAGAGAGAATTATTTATTTCACCTTTTATTTATTTCATCACATTCCCAGTGGGTCAGAAGTTTACATACACTCAAATAGTATTTGGTAACATTGCCTTTAAATTGTTTAACTGGAGTCAAAAGTTTCAAGTAGCCTTCCACAAGCTTCCAACAATAAGTTGAGTGAATTTTGGCCCATTCCTCCTGACAGAGTTGCTGTAACTGAGTCAGGTTTGTAGGCCTCCTTGCTCACACACGCTTTTTCAGTTCTGCCCACAAATGTTCTATAGGCTTGAGGTCAGGGCTTTGTGATGGCCACTCCAGTACCTTGAATTTGTTGTCCTTAAGCCATTTTGTCACAACCTTATGCTTGGGGTCATTGTCCATTTGGAAGACACATTTGCAACCAAGCTTTAACTTCCTGACTGATGTCTTGAGATGTTGCTTCAATATATTCACATAATTTTCCCTCCTGATGATGCCATCTATTTTGTGAAGTGCACCAGTCCCTCCTGCAGCAAAGCACCCCCACAACATGATGCTGTCACCCCCGTGCTTCATTGTTCGGATGGTGTTCTTCTTCTTGCAAGCCTCCCCCTTTTCCTCCAAACATGATGATGGTCATTATGGCCAAACAGTTCTATTTTTGTTTCATCAGACCAGAAGACATTTCTCCAAAAGGTACGACACTCTTGGCATTCTCTCAACCAGATTCACCTGGAATGCTTTTCCAACAGTCTTGAAGGAGTTCCCGCACATTTGTTGGCTGCTTCTCCTTCCCTCTACAGTCCAACTCATCCCAAACCATCTCAATTGGGTTGATGTCGGGTATTTGTGGCAGCCAGGTCATTGGTAAAATTTATTTTGTGTAATTTCTTTACTTCTTAATGCATTGGAGTCAATCAATTGTGTTGTGACAAGGTATTTGTTTTTAAGCTTTATTTAATTCACAATGACAGCCTTGGAACAGTGGGTTAACTGCCTTGTTCAGCGGCAGAAGGACATATTTGTACCTTGTCAGTTCGGGGACTCGATCTAGCAACCTTTGGTTCCTGGCCAAATGCTCTAACCACTAGGCTACCTGCCTCCCCAGGTAGGGGTGGTATACAGAAGATAGCCCTATTTGGTAAAATACCAAGTCCATATTATGGCAAGAACAGCTCTAATAAGCAACGAGAAACAACAGTCCATCATTACTTTAAGACATGAAGGTCAGTCAATCCACAACTTTTGACTGGTACTTTATAAGTATATATTTGTGTGTATAGACAGAATGGACATTATGTCAATTGAAATGGTGTGTACAGTAGTAATATGGGATGAACCTTGACAAGAATACAGTATATTCATACAAAGTGGGTAAAACAGTATATAAACATAATTAAAGTGACCTGTGTTCAATGACTATGTACTGTATATAGGGCAGCAGTCTCTAAGGTGCAAGGTAGAGTACCGGGTGGTACCCGGCTAGTAACAGTGACTAAGTTCAGTGCAGGGCACTGGGTGGAGGCCAGCTAGTGGTGACTATTTAACAGTGGCCTGAAGACAGAAGCTGTTTATCAGTATCTCAGTCCCAGCTTTGATGCGGTTACCGATGGTGCAATTGCCGTACCAGGCAGTGATACAGCCTGACAGGATGCTCTCATTGGTGCATCTGTAGAGGTCTGTGAGAGACTTAAGAGCCAAGCCGAATGTCTTCTGCCTCCTGAGGTTGACGATGCTGTTGTGCCTTCTTCACGACACTGTCTGTGTGAAGGGACCATTTCAGGTTGTCTTTGATATGCACAAGGAACTTGAAGCTGTTCACCTTCTCCACTGCGGCCTGCCAATGCAGATGGGGATGTGCCTTCTCTGCTGTCTTCTGAAGTTCACGATCAGCTCCTTCATTTTGTTGATGTTGGAGGAGAGATTATTTTCCTGGCACAACTCTGCCAGGGCTCTCACCTCCTCCCTATAGGCTGTCTCATTGTTGTTAATCAAGCCTACAACTGTTGTTGTTTGCAAACTTGATGATTGAATTGGAGATGTGCGTTGCCCCGCAGTAATAGGTGAACAGGGAGTCCAGGAGGGAGCTGAGCACTCACCCTTGTGGGGCCCCCATGTTAAGGGTCAGCATTGCGCAAGTATTGTTGCCTACCTTCACTAACCTGGGGTCGGCCCATCAGGATGTTCAGGACCCAGTTGCACAAAGAGGGATTCAGACCCAGCGCCCCGATCTTAGTGATAAGCTTGGAGGGCATTATGATGTTGAATGCTGAGTTGTAGTCAATGAACAGCATTCTTACATAGGTATTCCTCTTGTCCACATGGGGTAGTGTGCAGTGCCATGGCGATAACGTCATCCGTGATCTGTTGGGGCGGTATGCAAACTGAAGTGGGTCTAGAGTGTCAGGTACGGTGGAGGTGATATGATCATTGACTAGCCTCTCAAAGCACTTCATGATGACAGAAGTGAGTGCTACGGGGCAATAGTCATGTAGTTCAGCTACCTTCACTTTCTTGGGTACAAGAACAATGGTGGACATGTTGAAGCAAGTGGGGACAACAGACTGGAATAGGGATTGATTGAATATGCCCGTAAACACTCTAGCAAGCTGGTCTGCGCATGCTCTGAGGACTTGGCATGGGATGGCCTCTGGCTCACCAGCCTTGCGAGGGTTAACACGTTTAAATGTCTTACTCACGTCTGCCACGGAGAACGAGAACTCACAGGCCTTATGAGTGGCGGTAGCCCGCGTCGGCGTCTCTGTGTTTTCCTCGAAGCAGGGACACGCACATTTACACACACACATATACACACATACAAAAACCAATACCATCCCTCTCTCCTCTCTCCTCCTTCCTCTCTCTCTCTCTCTCTCTCTCTCTCTCTCTCTCTCCTCTCTCTCTCTCTCCCCTTTCTCTCTCTCTCTCTCTCTCTCTCTCTCTCTCTCTCTCTCTCTCTCTCTCTCTCTCTCTCTCTCTCTCTCTTCTCTCTCTCTCCCCTCTCTCTCCCTCTCTCTCCTCTCTCTCTCTCTCTCCCCCTCTCTCCTCTCTCTCCCCCCTCTCTCGCTCCTCTCTCTCTCTCCTCTCTCTCTCTCCCCTCTCTCTCTCTCTCCTCTCTCTCTCTCTCCTCTCTCTCTCCTCTCCCCTCTCTATCTCTCTCTCTCTCCCTCTCTCTCTCCTCTCTCTCTCTCCCCTCTCTCTCTCTCCTGTCTCTCTCTCTCCTAACCCCTCTCTCTCTCTCTCTCTCTCTCTCTCCCCTCTCTCTCTCTCTCTCTCTCTCTCTCTGACATTAAGTTTAGTATTTCTGGGCTCAGTACTGATTAGGTATGTGTGAAGCATCAGTCAGCAGTCCGCAGTCATCAGTCAGCAGGGCTGGGGATGCTGTTAGGACAGGACAGGGACAGGAGAAGACTCAAGTACAGCAACAGAATATTAACAGGCTGAAAGTGAGTCCCAAATGGCTCCCTATTCCCTATGTAAAGTCCATAGGACCTGGTCAAAAGTAGTGCACTACATGTGCCATTTAACTGCCATTCTCTCAAAGTTCTATCGGACTAGTATTCCACAGGCGGGTGGAGAGAGCAAGACGTTGTTTGTCATTTTTATATCGGGCGGAACTGCGAAATGAAAGGACTTCAATCTGTACCTGTATTACTGCCATTAGTATCAATGTGTAGCATATAGTAGATGGACCTAAGAAGCACACACACACACACACAAATACACACACACACAGAATCTCTTTGTCTCTGTCTCTCTCTCTGTGTCAATTCAATTTCAATTTAAGGGCTTTATTGGCATGAAACATTTACATTGCCAAAACAAGTGAAGTAGATTATAAACAACAGCAAAAAGGTACTGTACATTGCATTCTGATAAGTTCAAAAATAATACATTCATTACAAATGTCATATTATGTGCAAATGGTTAAAAGTACAAAATGGAATATAAATCAAATGAAATATGGGTTGTATTTAGAATGGTGTTTGTTCTTCACTGGTTGCCCTTTTCTTGTGGCAACATGTCACAATTCTTGCTGCTGTGATGGCACACTGTGGAATTTCACCCAGTAGATATGGGAGTTTATCAAAATTGGGTTTGTTTTCAAATTATTTGTGGATCTTTGTAATCTGAGGGAAATATGTGCCTCTAATATGGTCATACATTTGGCAGGAGGTTAGGAAGTGCAGCTCAGTTTCCACCTCATTTTGTGAGCAGTGTGCACATAGCCTGTCTTCTCTTGAGAGCCATGTCTGCATACGGCGACCTTTCTCAATATCAAGGCTATGCTCACTGAGTCTGTACAAAGTCAAAGCTTTCTTTAAGTTTGGGTCAGTCACAGTGGTCAGGTATTCTGCCTGCTCTGTTTTTTTTGTTAAATCTTTCCAATGTGTTAAATAATTACAATACCAGTCAAAGGTTTGGGCACACCTACTCATTCAAGGGTTTTTCTTTATTTTGACTATTTTATACATTGTAGAATAATAGTGAAGACTTCAAAACTATGAAATAACCCATAGAGAATCACATGGTAAGCAAAATAAAATAAAATAGGAAGGCTATTTCCACCGCTCTAATGACCATTGCTTGTGTTTCATGGCCAAAGCAAGTCCCGTCTTCTTATTGGTGTCCTTTAGTAGTGGTTTCTTTGCAGCAATTCAAACCTGAAGGCCTGATTCAACTGTCTCCTCTGGACAGTTGATGTTGAGATGTGTCTGTTACTTGAACTCTGTGAAGCATTTATTTGGGTTTAAAAAGTTAAAAACTTCCGGCAACGACAGAGATGGCCGCCTCGCTTCGCGTTCCTAGGAAACTATGCAGTATTTTGTATTTTAGATACATAGATGATAGGATAGAGGGATAGATACAGTACATAGAGAATTGGAGGATAGGATAGAGGGATAGATACAGTACATAGAGAATTGGAGGATAGGATAGAGGGATATATACATAGAGAATAGGAGGATAGGATAGAGGGATATATACATAGAGAATAGGAGGATAGGATAGAGGGATAGATACATAGAGAATAGGAGGATAGGATAGAGGGATATATACATAGAGAATTGGAGGATAGGATAGAGGGATAGATACATAGAGAATAGGAGGATAGGATAGAGGGATAGATACATAGAGAATAGGAGGATAGGATAGAGGGATAGATACATAGAGAATAGGAGGATAGGATAGAGGGATATATACATAGAGAATTGGAGGATAGGATAGAGGGATATATACATAGAGAATAGGAGGATAGGATAGAGGGATAGATACATAGAGAATAGGAGGATAGGATAGAGGGATATATACATAGAGAATAGGAGGATAGGATAGAGGGATATATACATAGAGAATAGGAGGATAGGATAGAGGGATAGATACATAGAGAATAGGAGGATAGGATAGAGGGATAGATACATAGAGAATAGGAGGATAGGATAGAGGGTAATAAACATAGATGACAGGATAGAGGGATATATACATAGATGATAGGATAGAGGGATATATACATAGTGGATAGGATAGAGGGATAGATACATAGAGAATAGGAGGATAGGATAGAGGGATAGATACATAGAGAATAGGAGGATAGGATAGAGGGTAATAAACATAGATGACAGGATAGAGGGATATATACATAGATGATAGGATAGAGGGATAGATACATAGAGAATAGGAGGATAGGATAGAGGGATAGATACAGAGATGATAGGATAGAGGGATATATACATAGATGATAGGATAGAGGGATATGTACATAGATGATAGGATAGAGGGATAGATACATAGATGACAGGATAGAGGGATAGATACATAGATGATAGGATAGAGGGATAGATACATATATGATAGGATAGAGGGATATATACATAGATGATAGGATAGAGGGATAGATACATAGATGATAGGATAGAGGGATAGATACATAGATGACAGGATAGAGGGATAGATACATAGATGATAGGATAGAGGGATAGATACATAGATGACAGGATAGAGGGATAGATACATAGATGATAGGATAGAGGGATATATACATAGATGATAGGATAGAGGGATAGATACATAGATGACAGGATAGAGGGATAGATACATAGATGATAGGATAGAGGGATAGATACATATATGATAGGATAGAGGGATATATACATAGATGATAGGATAGAGGGATAGATACATAGATGATAGGATAGAGGGATAGATACATAGATGACAGGATAGAGGGATAGATACATAGATGATAGGATAGAGGGATAGATACATAGATGACAGGATAGAGGGATAGATACATAGATGATAGGATAGAGGGATAGATACATATATGATAGGATAGAGGGATAGATACATATATGACAGGATAGAGGGATAGATACATATATGATAGGATAGAGGGATATATACATAGATGATAGGATAGAGGGATAGATACATAGATGATAGGATAGAGGGATAGATACATATATGATAGGATAGAGGGATATATACATAGATGATAGGATAGAGGGATAGATACATAGATGATAGGATAGAGGGATAGATACATAGATGACAGGATAGAGGGATAGATACATACATGACAGGATAGAGGGATAGATACATAGATGATAGGATAGAGGGATAGATACATAGATGATAGGATAGAGGGATAGATACATAGATGACAGGATAGAGGGATAGATACATAGATGACAGGATAGAGGGATAGATACATAGATGACAGGATAGAGGGATAGATACATAGATGACAGGATAGAGGGATAGATACATAGATGACAGGATAGAGGGATAGATACATAGATGACAGGATAGAGGGATAGATACATAGATGATAGGATAGAGGGATAGATACTGAGATGATAGGATAGAGGGATAGAGGGATAGAGGGATATATACATAGATGATAGGATAGAGGGATATATACATAGATGATAGGATAGAGGGATAGATACATAGATGATAGGATAGAGGGATAGATACATAGATGACAGGATAGAGGGATAGATACATAGATGATAGGATAGAGGGATAGATACATATATGATAGGATAGAGGGATATATACATAGATGATAGGATAGAGGGATAGATACATAGATGATAGGATAGATGGATAGATACATAGATGATAGGATAGAGGGATAGATACAGAGAGGATAGTAGGATATGATAGAGGGATAGATACAGAGAGGATAGGAGGATATGATAGAGGGATAGATACATAGATGATAGGATAGAGGGATAGATACATAGATGATAGGATAGAGGGATAGATAACACTTTCGGCGCCGACAGAGATGGCCGCCTCGCTTTGCATTCCTAGGAAACTATGCAGTATTTTGTTTTTTTTACGTGTTATTTCTTACATTGGTACCCCAGGTAATCTTAGGTTTCATTACATACAGTCGGGAGGAACTACTGAATATAAGAGCAACGTCAACTCAGCATCATTACGACCAGGAATATGACTTTCGCGAAGAGGATCCTGTGTTTTGCCTTCCACCCAGGACAATGGATCGGATCCCAGCCGGCGAACCAACGTCGCCGTAAAAGGGGAAATGAAGCGGTCTTCTGGTCAGGTTCCGGAGACGGGCACATCGCACACCACTCCCTAGTATACTACTCGCCAATGACCAGTCTCTTGACAACAAGGTTGATGAAATCCGAGCAAGGGTAACATTCCAGAGGGACATCAGAGACTGTAACGTTCTTTGCATCACGGAAACATGGCTCACTCGAGACACGCTATCGGAGTCGGTGCAGCCAGCTGGTTTCTTCACGCATCGTGCCGACAGAAACAAGCATATTTCTGGTAAGAAGAGGGGCGGGGGGTATGCCTTATGATTAACGAGACATGGTGTGATCACAACAACATACAGGAACTCATGTCCTTCTGTTCACCAGACTTAGAATTCCTCACAATCAAATATCAACCGCATTATCTACCAAGAGAATTCTCTTCAATTATAATCACAGCCGCATATATTCCCCCCCAAGCAGACACATCGATGGCCCTGAACAAACTTTATTTGACTCTATGTAAACTGGAAACCACATATCATGAGGCTGCTTTCATTGTAGCTGGGGATTGTAACAAGGCTAATCTGAAAGCAAGACTCCCTAAATTCTTTCAGCATATCGATTGTGCTACCAGGGCTGGTAAAACCCTGGATCATTGTTATTCTAACTTCCGCGACGCATATAAGGCCCTCCCCCGCCCTCCTTTTGGAAAAGCTGACCACGACTCCATTTTGTTGCTCCCAGCCTATAGACAGAGACTAAAACAGGAAGCTGCCGCACTCAGGTCTGTTCAACGCTGCTCCGACCAATCTTATTCCATGCTTCAAGACTGCTTCGATCACGTGGATTGGGATATGTTTCCCGCATTGCGTCCAACAACAACATTGACGAATATGCTGATTCGGTGAGCGAGTTCATTAGCAAGTGCATCGGCGATGTCGTACCCACAGCGACTGTGAAAACATTCCCAAAGTGGAAACCGTGGATTAATGGCAGCATTCGCGCAAAACTGAAAGCGCAAAGCACTGCTTTTAACCAGGGCAAGGTGACCGGAAACATGACCGAATACAAACAGTGTAGCTATTCCCTCCGCAAGGCAATCAAACAAGCTAAGCGTCAGTATAGAGACAAAGTAGAGTTGCAATTCAACGGCTCAGACACAAGAGGTATGTGGCAGGGTCAACAGTCAATCACGGATTACAAAAAGAAAACCAGCCCCGTCGCGGACCAGGATGTCTTGCTCCCAGACAGACTAAATAACTTCTTTACTCGCTTTGAGGACAATACAGTGCCACTGACACGGCCCACTACCAAAACCTGCGGACTCTCCTTCACTGCAGCCGACATGAGTAAAACATTTAAATGTGTTAACCCTCGCAAGGCTGCAGGCCCAGACGGCATCCCCAGCCACATCCTCATAGCAACCTCAGGAGGCTGAAGAAATTTGGCTTGTCACCAAAAACACTCTCAAACATTTACAGAAGCACAATCAAGGTCATCCTGTCGGGCTGTATCACAGCCTGGTATGGCAACTGCTCCGCCCACAACCGTAAGGCTCTCCAGAGGGTAATGAGGTCTGCACAACGCATCACCGGGGGCAAACTACCTGCCCTCCAGGACACCTACACCACCCGATGTCACAGGATGGCCATATAGATCATCAAGGACAACAACCACCCAAGCCACTGCCTGTTCACCCTGCTATCATCCAGAAGGCGAGGTCAGTACTGGTGCATCAAAGCAGGGCCCGTGAGACTGAAAAACAGCTTCTATCTCAAGGCCATCAGACTGTTTAACAGCCACCACTAACATTGAGTGGCTGCTGCCAACATCCTGACTCAACTCCAGCCACTTTAATAATGGAAAATTGATGTAAAAACTGTATCACTAGTCACTTTAAACAATGCCACTTAATATAATGTTTACATACCCTACATTACTCATCTCATATGTATATACTGTCCTCTATACCATCTACTGCATCTTGCCATCTTTATGTAATACATGTTTCACTAGCCACTTTAAACAATGCCACTTATATGTTTACATACCCTACATTACTCATCTCATATGTATATACTGTACTCGATACCATCTACTGCATCTTGCCTATGCCATTATGTACCATCACTCATTCATATATCTTTGTCTACATATTCTTTATTCCTTTACACTTGTGTGTAAGGTAGTTGTGGAATTATTAGGTTAGATTACTCGTTGGGTATTACTGCATTGTCGGAACTAGAAGCACAAGTATTTCACTGCACTCACATTAACATCTGCTAACCATGTGTATGTGACAAATACAATTTGATTTGTTTTGATCTGAGGTGCAGTCAACTCTAATGAACTTATCCTCTGCAGCAGAGGTAACTCTAGGTCTTCTGTTCCTGTGGCGGTCCTCATGAGAGCCAGTTTCATCATAGCGCTTGATGGTTTTTGCGACTGCACTTGTTCTTGAAATGTTCCGTATTGACAGACCTTTTTGTCTTAAAGTAGTGATGTCATTTCTCTTTACTTATTTGAACTGCTCCTGCCATAATATGAACTTGGTATTTTACCAAATAGGGCTATATTTCTTATACCCCTACCTTGTCACAACAGAAATGATTGACTCAATAGAAAAAAAAGTTAACTTTTAACAAGGCACACCTGTTAATTCAAATGCATTCCAGGTGACTACCTCATGAAGCTGGTTGAGGGAACGACAAGAGTGTGCAACGCTGTCATCAAGGCATTGGGTGACTACTCTGAAAAATTACAAATCTAAAATATATTTTCATTTGTTACCATTTTTTGTTGACTAAATCATTCCATATCTGTTATTTTATCGTTTTGAAGTCTTCACTATTTTTCTACCATGTCTAAAATAGTAAAAATAAAGACAAGTCCTTGAATAAGTAAGTGTGTCCAAAATCTTGACTGATACTGTATCTTTGTGTTTTCTCATGATTTGGTTGGGTGTAATTGTGTTGTTGTCCTGGGGCTCTGTGGGGTCTGTTTGTGTTTGTGAACAGAGCCCCAGGACCAGCTTGCTTAGGGGACTCTTCTCCAGATTTATTTCTCTGTAGATCGATGGCTTTGTTGTGGGAGGTTTGTGAATCACTTCCTTTTAGGTGGTTGTAGAACTTTTAGGTGGTTGTAGAACTTTTCTGGATTTTTATAATTAGTGTGTATCAGCCATATTCTGCTCTGCATGCATTATTTGGTGTTTGACATTGTACACAGAGGATGTTTTTGCAGAATTCTGCATGCAGAGTCTCAATCTGGAGTTTGTCCCATTTTGTGAATTATAGGTTGGTGAACGGACCCCAGACCTCAGAACTGTAAAGAGCAATGTGTTCTATAACTGATTCAAGTATTTTTAGGCAGGCAGATCCTAATTGGTATGTCGAATTTTATGTTCCTTTTAATGGCATAGAAGTCCCTTGCCTTGTCTCACAAATCGTTCACAGCTTTTTGGCAGTTACCTGTGGCGCTGATGTTTAGGCCGAGGTATGTATCGTTTTTTTGTGCTCTAGGGCAACAGTGTCTAGATGGAATTTGTATTTGAGAACCTGGTGACTGGACCTTTTTTGGAACACCATTATTTTTGTCTTACTGAGATTAACTGTCAGGGCCTAGGTCTGACATCATTTGTGCAGAAGATCTAGGTGCTGCTGTAGGGCCTCCTTGATTGGGGGCAGAAGCAACAGATCATCAGCAAACAATAGACATTTGACTTCGGATTCTATATGGTGAGGCCTGGTGTTGCAGACTGTTCTAGTGTGGGGCTTAACCTGCATCCCTGTCTCACCCCACCCCTTTGGAAAGAAATGTGTGTTTTTTGCCAATTCTAACCGCACACTTGTTTGTGTACATGAATTTTATAATGTCATTTGTTTTTCCCCAAACACCACTTTCTATCAATTTGTAGAGCAAACCTTCATGTCAAATTGAGTCAGAAGCTTTTTGAAATCAACAAAACATGAGAATACTTTGCCTTTGTTTTGGTTTGTTTGTTTGTTGATTAGGGTGTGTAGGGTGAATACGTGGTCTGTTGTACGGCAATTTGGTAAAAAGCCAATTTGACATTTGCTCAGTACATTGTTTTCACTGAGGAAATGTACGAGTCTGCTGTTAATGATAATGCAGAGGATTTTCCCAGGTTGCTGTTGATGCATATCCCACAGTAGTTATCTGTGTAAAATTTGTCTCCACTTTTGGATTGGGGTGATCAGTCCTTGGTCCCAAATATTGGGGAAGATGCCAGAGCTAAAGATGATGTTAAAGAGTTTAACAATAGCCAATTGAAATTTGTAGTCTGTATATTCTATCATTTCATTGAGGATACCATGAACACCACAGGCCTTTTTGGGTTGGAGGGTTTGTATTTTGTCTTGAAGTTCATTCAATGTAATTGGAGAATCCAGTGGGTTCTGGCAGCCTTTAATAGTTGATTCTAAGATTTGTATTTGATCATGTATATGTTTTTGCTGCATGTTCTTTGTTATAGAGCCAAAAAGCTTGGAGAAGTGGTTTACCCATCCATCTCCATTTTGGATAGATAAATCTTCCTGTTGTTACTTGTTTAGTGTTTTCCAATTTTCCCAGAAGTGGTCTGTCCCTCTCTCGCGCTCTTTCTCTCTCGCGCTCTTTCTCTCTCGCACTCTCTCTCACTCTCTCTGTCTCACACAAACACACACACACACACACACACACAATAACAGTGGAGTGCAGTAGCGAGGATGTCTATTACTCTCTCTAATTCAATCCTTTATTGAGCTACTGTTGATTAAAACTCTGGTAGAGATGGGGAGCATTCTTTCTCACACACACTCAGTTTACTCTCGGATACAGTATCTACAGCCAGTCACAGGTCCTTTAGAAAGTCCATATTAAGGGGATATTCAAATTAGATGTAGGGTTTAAGCCCTCTCTCCCCCTTCCTGCTAAATGGAATGGCAGGAAGGAATTGGAACGTACAGATGGTGGAATGCCTCATTCTAATCTACACTAAAGATCAGTATTTGATTTATGATGATTATAGGATTTTTCATTTTGCGCTTTTATGATGGGCCTAGTAATTTTACTGTAATCTTAAATCCTAGATTAGTTGTATTTTTGGTATTATCATAGTGAAATGTCATATTTATGTACATTAATTGGTAAAATTCTCAAATTCAATAGTCAGGCTTTCCTGTATAAAAAACAAGTGATATTTTATAGGTCTGAGAGAGAGAGAGAGAGAGAGAGAGAGAGAGAGATGAGATTATCAGAGGTGGAACAAATGTTCTTACAGGAGGTTAAGTGTTCTTGTTCGTGATTCATACTACAGGGAGATAGATTACTGGCTGTCTGACCTCTCATCCATCCTCCTCCTCATACCCTCCTCCTCCTCTTCCCCTTCTCCTCCCATCATCCTCCTCCTATCCTTCCCCCTTCCTCCTCCATCTCGCCTCCTCCCATTCCTCCTCCCCTCTTCTTCCCCTTCCTCTTCCTCCTACCAACCTCCTTCCCTCCTCCAGCTCTCCTCCGTCCCTCCCTAACTCATAGACATCTCCTACCCTCTAGTCCTGTGGATGGTGGTGTGACTTTATGAAACTCCCATGAGTATTGATCCTGATGATGGAGCTGATCGAGGTGATTGGGAGGTCAATTCTGACAGTTGCTGATTCTAAAGTTTATGATGTATTAATGTAGGTATGTTTTACTGGTTAGGATTTAGTAGTTTTGTGATGTGATTTATTTATGATTCACTTTATCTCTATCTTGCCCTCTCTCTCTCTTGCTCTTTTTCACACGCATACACACACACACACACACAAACGCACACACACTCGCACACACACACACAAACACACATGCGCACGCGGGCACACACACACACACACACACAGAGAGAGAGAGAGAGACTACGTAGTTGTTCATATCTAAAAGGCTCTTGACTTTACTAACATTTAATATCTTCTGAAAAACCATAGCCCCTCAGTCGGTTAGTGTAATAAGCAGGAATATAGGTTTTTACGGTGACCATATTACCGCCACACCGGCGGACACAGTAATTATGCTTCTCCAAGCTCTGATGCTGCTGATGGTCTAGGTAGCCTACCGAACCTGCTAACTGCCTGGCACTCAGGACTCTATTGTCCCTCTAATCACTCTGACATCAATGCAAATGTATTCTACAACGGATTCAAACACTTGATCTAATCACGAGAGCCCATGAGCTCCTGCTGCGTCACATTTATATAGGCTTGGCAATTGCGTGAGAAAACAGAGTGATGGCCTGTATTAACATTCCTAATATTAAGCACATTGCTTCTCTTTATAACAGGAGTACCTGGCTGGCATGAAAATGAACCACGTGAAAAGCATCCTCCGTTCGCTTTTTAAATGAATAGATGACATGTATTTTTCCGCAGCCCCTTTAGTATATGTGTCACGTGTGGCCCTCTCCGGTCTCTTGGTCACCAGTCTGCTCGTTATGGCGCACACCTGTCACCATCGTTACTCGCACCTGCGCATCATCAGACACACCTGGACTCCATCACCTCACTGATTACCTTCCCTTTATATGTCTCTCCCTTGGGTTCCTTCTCTTTATATCTCTCTCCCTTTGGTTCCTTCTCTTTATATCTCTCTCCCTTTGGTTCCTTCTCTTTATATCTCTCTCCCTTTGGTTCCTTCTCTTTATATCTCTCTCCCTTTGGTTCCTTCTCTTTATATCTCTCTCCCTTTGGTTCCTTCTCTTTATATCTCTCTCCCTTTGGTTCCTTCTCTTTATATCTCTCTCCCTTTGGTTCCTTCTCTTTATATCTCTCTCCCTTTGGTTCCTTCTCTTTATATGTCTCTCCCTTGGGTTCCTTCTCTTTATATCTCTCTCCCTTTGGTTCCTTCTCTTTATATCTCTCTCCCTTTGGTTCCTTCTCTTTATATCTCTCTCCCTTTGGTTCCTTCTCTTTATATGTATCTCCCTTTGGTTCCTTCTCTTTATATCTCTCTCCCTTTGGTTCCTTCTCTTTATATCTCTCTCCCTTTGGTTCCTTCTCTTTATATCTCTCTCCCTTTGGTTCCTTCTCTTTATATCTCTCTCCCTTTGGTTCCTTCTCTTTATATGTCTCTCCCTTGGGTTCCTTCTCTTTATATCTCTCTCCCTTTGGTTCCTTCTCTTTATATCTCTCTCCCTTTGGTTCCTTCTCTTTATATCTCTCTCCCTTTGGTTCCTTCTCTTTATATGTATCTCCCTTTGGTTCCTTCTCTTTATATCTCTCTCCCTTTGGTTCCTTCTCTTTATATCTCTCTCCCTTTGGTTCCTTCTCTTTATATCTCTCTCCCTTTGGTTCCTTCTCTGTATATGTCTCTCCCTTTGGTTCCTTCTCTTTATATCTCTCTCCCTTTGGTTCCTTCTCTTTATATCTCTCTCCCTTTGGTTCTTTCTCTTTATATCTCTCTCCCTTTGGTTCCTTCTCTTTATATGTATCTCCCTTTGGTTCCTTCTCTTTATATCTCTCTCCCTTTGGTTCCTTCTCTTTATATCTCTCTCCCTTTGGTTCCTTCTCTTTATATCTATATCCCTTTGGTTCCTTCTCTTTATATCTCTCTCCCTTTGGTTCCTTCTCTTTATATCTATATCCCTTTGGTTCCTTCTCTTTATATCTCTCTCCCTTTGGTTCCTTCTCTTTATATCTATATCCCTTTGGTTCCTTCTCTTTATATCTATATCCCTTTGGTTCCTTCTCTTTATATCTCTCTCCCTTTGGTTCCTTCTCTTTATATCTCTCTCCCTTTGGTTCCTTCTCTTTATATCTCTCTCCCTTTGGTTCCTTCTCTTTATATGTATCTCCCTTTGGTTCCTTCTCTTTATATCTATATCCCTTTGGTTCCTTCTCTTTATATCTCTCTCCCTTTGGTTCCTTCTCTTTATATCTATATCCCTTTGGTTCTTTCTCTTTATATCTCTCTCCCTTTGGTTCCTTCTCTTTATATGTATCTCCCTTTGGTTCCTTCTCTTTATATCTATATCCCTTTGGTTCCTTCTCTTTATATCTATCTCCCTTTGGTTCCTTCTCTTTATATCTATATCCCTTTGGTTCTTTCTCTTTATATCTCTCTCCCTTTGGTTCCTTCTCTTTATATGTATCTCCCTTTGGTTCCTTCTCTTTATATCTATATCCCTTTGGTTCCTTCTCTTTATATGTCTCTCCTTTTGGTTTTGGTTCCTTCCCCAGGCGTTATTGTTTCTGTTCCAGTGTCATGTCTGTGCGTTGTTCGTGTTTTCTTGTTCGTTATTATGTTAACGTTTATTTATTAAAACATTCACTCCCTGAACTTGCTTCCCGACCCTCAGCGCACACGTTACAATATGTAAAGACAAGATTAAATCAAGAATAGTCTGATGGGTGACTATATTAACCTATCACTTGTGAATGACACATTATCACTTGTGAATGATACATTATTACTTGTGAATGATATATTATCACTTGTGAATACTAATTTGTTCTTGACTGACTTGCCTATATAAATAAGAGTTAACTTGTGAATTATATGGTATATTATATGGTATCACTTGTGAATAGTACATTATCACTTGTGAATAATACATTATCACTTGTGAATGATGCCCAGTTAAAGGCTAACAGTGAATGATTTATTTGTGTGACTTGTTATAATCATAGTGGCACATCTCCTGTAGCCTAGCCCATAGGCCTATATGTTTTGATAAGGTCTGCATCACAACTAAAGTGGCCACATAACTTCTTCAAATAAAGCACAGTAAACCACTTTACAATGGGTATAGAGCCTAACTGTGTGCATTGTTGCTGCACTTATAATGTGAAGAAATAGCTTATCAATGTGAATGTTCTCATCTGTTGCATCAGGCTAATTGCTTAAGCAGTTTTTGTGTTTTTAGTGGTTGTATTCATTTGGGATCTAGCGCATCCCACAACTGTCCAGGACTGTATTTGGAAAATACATTTCTTGCACAGAATATAATAGGTAAACATCTGTACTATGGGGGATAGTAGATTGACATTGGCTAGTGCTTTTGCTGTTCGGTAGACCTACTCATGTTGTTGAATGACGAAAAGTAAATGTGGACAATTCATCCAATATGTTAAATATTTGCCTTGGAATTGGATAAGAACGCACACAGTTGTGTCCCCAATGTGTCTGTCTTCTCTTGTAGCCTTTCACGGAGAGCCATGTGAGCGAGGCATGTTTCAGCACGCAGCCGGGAGAAGGGAATTATAATTATAATACTCTGCCCAAGGGCACAACAGCCACTGGCCACAAAAGGCATGGATTTATTTAGGGGGCATTACAGTCACACAAGTGGATGCAGCCGGAAAATTAGAGGCATTAAGTGCTTGTCAAATTATGAATGAGAGACTGATGGAGTGTGTACAGCCTGCACAAAGAAAACAAAGCAGAGCTCATGCCTTACATACAACTTTTTTCAAATCATCTTTAGAGTGGCATCCTGCAGCTTTAGAATGTGTTAAAAATCAAAACACACAGGCCAACGTTTGTATCACAGGTAAAGTTGCATAAATAACTTTCAATGAAGCATATAGGAGGACCTGTTTCTTTGTTAGCCATTCAACACAGAACAGCTGCATGTGTTCACTCCCTCAAATCGTTTGGAGAAAACATCCTTTATATATTAATCAGCTTTGTTCAATTGTATTCTTCAGACAATAAAATCATGTAAAAATAATGCCATGTAATTCTAAGCAAATCTTGTCTGCTAAATGAAACTTGTGTAGCCCACAGGCATATGGCATAGCCAGATCAGGGCCTAACATTTACATTTGACATTTAGTCATTTAGCAGATGCTCTTATCCAGAGTGATTTACAGTTAGTGCATTCATCTTAAAGTAGCTAGGTGGGTCAACCACATTTCATAGGCATATGAAGTACATTTTTCCTCAATAACGCAGCTATCAGTAGAGTCAGAGCTAGAAGGGGTTGGTCAAGTGCAAGTGCTGCTTAAGTGTTATTTTTTATATATATTTTTTGGGGGGGTGGGGGGGTCGTAGTGATGAGGAGGATTGATACTGAGGTAGGGGTTCAGATGTTTTTGGTAGGGACTGGGTAGGGTAGGGACTCTGTTGTCCTAGCTTCAGGGGGATGATGGGTAGGGACTCTGTTGTCCTAGCTTCAGAGGGAAGATAGGTAGGGACTCTGTTGTCCTAGCTTCAGAGGGAAGTTGGGTAGGGACTCTGTTGTCCTAGCTTCAGGGGGAAGATGGGTAGGGACTCTGTTGTCCTCGCTTTAGAGGTAAGATGGGTAGGGACTCTGTTGTCCTAGCTTCAGGGGGAAGATGGGTAGGGACTCTGTTGTCCTAGCTTCAGGGGGAAGATGGGTAGGGACTCTGTTGTCCTAGCTTCAGAGGGAAGATGGGTAGTGACTCTGTTGTCCTAGCTTCAGAGGGAAGATGGGTAGTGACTCTGTTGTCCTCGCTTCAGAGGTAAGATGGTTCCAACATTGGTGTGTCAGGACAGAGAAGAGCTTGGACTGGGCTGAACGGGAGCTGCCCTCTCGTAGGGGTGGGAGGGCCAAGAGACATGAGGTGGCAGAACGGGTTGGTTCCTCTTGCTGTTCCATAGGTAAGCACCGTAGTCTTGTAGTGGATACGAGCTTCAACTGGAAGTCGGTGGAGTGTGAGAAGGAGCGAGGTGACATGAGAGAACTTGGGAAAGTTGAAAACCAGGCAGGCTGCTGCTTTGTGGATAAGTTTCAGGTGTTTGATGGTACAACCAGGGAGCTCAGCCGACAGCCAGTTGCAGTAGTGCAGACAGGAGAGGACAAATGCCTGGATTAGGACCTGCGCCGCTTCCTGTGTGAGGCAGGGTCATACTCTACAGATGTTGTAGAGCATGAACCTGGAGGATCGGGTCACTGCGTTGATGTTTGCAAAGAACGACAGGGTGTTGTCTAGGGTCATGCCAAGATTCTTTGCACTCTGGGAGGGTGACACTGTGGAGTTGCCAACCGTGATGGAGAGGTCTTTGAGCGGGCAGGCCTTTGCTGGGAGATAGAGCAGTTCCGTCTTGTCGAGGTTGAACTTGAGGTGGTGGGCCAACATCCAAGTGGAGATCTATGCCAGGCACGCAGAGATGCTTGTCACTACCTGAGTGTCTGAAGGGGGAAGGAGAATAGTAGTTTATTGTCATCCGCATAGGAATGATAGGAGAGACCATGTGGAGAAATGACAGAGCAGAGTGAGAGGGCCTAGAATCAAGCCCTGGGAGACACCAGTAGTGAGAGTATGTGGTGCAGGCAAAGATCCTCTCCACGTCACCTGGTCGGAGCGGCCTGCCAAGTAAAATGCAATCCAAGTGTTTGCATACCCTGAGACCAGCCCAGCCCTGAAAGGGTGGAGAGGAGGAAAGAGGTCAGGGCATAGGGTAGTTTGGTGTGAGTGAGACCACTGGAATCAATAGGCTGAGTGAATGAGTAGCAGACGTCATCAACCAAAGTGGTTGACAAAGTAGTCCGCAGAGAGGGAGGAGGGAGGGGGTGGAAGATTAAGTAGGGAGGAGAAGGTGGAAAAGAGTTTCCTATGATTAGAGGCAGAAGCTTGACATCTAGAGGGATAGAAAGTGCCTTTAGCAGCAGATACAGAGAAGGTAGAGAAGAGGGAGTGAAAGGATAATAGATCCTCCGGATGTTTAGTTGTCCTCTAATTTTGCTCAGTTGCCCGCAGCCCTGTTCTGTAAGCTCGCAATGAGTCACTCAGCCACAGAGCAGGAGGGGAGGGCCGAACCGGCCGGGAGGAAAGGGGACAGTCCGAGTCATAGGATGCATAAAGGGAGGAGAGTAGGGTTGAAGAGGCAGAATCAGGAGACAGGAGGGAGAAGAATTTAGCAGAAGACAGATGATGGAAGAGGAGAGAGTAGTGGGAGAGAGAGAGTGAAGATTGCGATGGCGCATGACCATCTGGGTAGGGGCTGGGTGGTTAGGTGTGGGATGAATGGGAGGCAGAAAAGGAAACAAAGTAGTGATCAGAGATCTGGGGGGGCGATGTTGCAGTGAGATTAGTATGCGAGCAGCTTCTTGTAAAGATGAGGTCAAGTGTATTGCCTACCTTGTTAGTTGGAGGGGAAAGGGTGAGGTCCAAATAGGCAAGGAGGGGAAAGAGCGAGTTGGGAATAAATTCATCAAATGCAGACGTCGGGAGGTTGAAGTTCATCATCAGGAAATTAGCTTATCAAGGTGTCAAGCTCATTGAGGAACTCTCCAAGGGCACCTGGTGGACAATATATTACAATAATGTTAAGCTTGAGTGGACAAGTGACAGTGAAAGCATGAATTAAATTGAGATGGACAGGTGAGAGAGGGAGAAAAGAGAAAATCTCAATTTAGGAGAAATGAGTAAACCTGTGCCACCACATGACAACCAGATGATCTTGGACTATGAGAGAAAACATAGTCAGATGAAGAAAGAGGTGCTGGAGTAACAGTGTTCTCTGGGGTGATCCATGTCTCCATCAGATCCAATAATCGTAATCGTGATTCGTGCATCGTACGGCTTTTATTTTGTCGTAGCCATATTTTGATTGACGTCGTGTCAAAAACGTCACTACGCCGGAAGTGTTGGAAAGATTAAAATCCTCTTCAGTGACAGCAGCGGTTTGGTACATTGTATTTTTTTGTCTCCGGAAGGGCAACATAGGCTGAGATGAACTCTGCGTTCTTGACTGCAGATTGGTAGTTCCAAAGGCACCACTTAAAGCAGATGGCCCAAGCTAGCAAAACGAAAGTACTAGAACAGATAAAGACAAAACAATGATACTTCACACTCATGGAGATCTAAGGAGTCCTCTAGCTATAGAATGAACATAAGGACAACTCAGATTATTGTCCATGTTCACCCACTGCTGCATGGCCAAACACGACTCCAACACCATCATTAAGTTTGCTGATGACACAACAGTGGTAGGCCTGATCACCGACAACAATGAGACAGTCTATAGGGAGGAGGTCAGAGACCTGGAAGTGTGATGGGCCGAACAGGCCCCCATCAACATCAACAGGGCTGTAGTGTAGTGGGTCGAGAGTTTCAAGTTCTATGATGTCCACATCACCAACGAACTATCATAGTCCAAACATACCAAGAAAGTCGTGAAGAGGGCACGACAACACCTTTTCCCCCTCAGGATACTGAAAAGATCTGGCGTAGATCCCCAGATCCTCAAAAGGTTCTACAGCTGCACCATCGAGAGCATCCTGACCGGTTGCATCACCTCCTGGTGTGGTAACTGCTCGGTATCTAACTTAAGGCGCTACAGAGCGTAGTGCGAATGGCCCAGTACATCACTGGGGCCAAGCTTCCTGCCATCCAGGACCTATGTAACAGGCAGTGTCAGAGGAAAGCCCAGAAAACCTCTTATCTTAGCCTACTTGGCAAATATTTTCTTCTTCTTGAACTGCACTGTTGGTTAAGGGCTTGTAAGTAAGCATTTCACGGTAAGGTCTATACTTGTTGTGTTCGGCGCATGTGGCAAATAAAGTTTGATTTGATTTGATGTTATTATGTTCTTCGGAAATATATCAATATTTTCTTCACCTCATGTTTCTTTAGACCTGTCTAAAATAAACAATGGATTTATTGTGATGGTGTAGGAAAATACGCCAAATAAAAATGTGATTCACATTTTCTAACAGTCCATTTAGTAAGGCCCGCGTCCATAGAGACACCTATCAGCTCTCCTGGTAGTACGGCTACTACCAGCAGTACTACACCTACACCTGTCCACGACACAAGTTGTTCTGCGTCCATGAACACGTCCATAGAGACACCTATCAGCTCTAGTGGTAGTACGGCTACTACCAGCAGTACTACACCTACACCTGTCCACGACACAAGTTGTTCTGCGTCCATGAACACGTCCATAGAGACACCTATCAGCTCTAGTGGTAGTACGGCTACTACCAGCAGTACTACACCTGCACCTGTCCACGACACAAGTTGTTCTGCGTCCATGAACACGTCCATAGAGACACTTACCAGCTCTCTTGGTAGTACGGCTACTACCAGCAGTACTACACCTACACCTGTCCACGACACAAGTTGTACTGCGTCCATGAACACGTCCATAGAGTCACATACCAGCTCTCCTGGTAGTACGGCTACTGCCAGCAGTACTACACCTGCACCTGTCGACGACACAAGTTGTTCTGCGTCCATGAACACGTCCATAGAGACACCTATCAGCTCTAGTGGTAGTACGGCTACTACCAGCAGTACTACACCTGCACCTGTCCACGACACAAGTTGTTCTGCGTCCATGAACACGTCCATAGAGTCACATACCAGCTCTCCTGGTAGTACGGCTACTACCAGCAGTACTACACCTACACCTGTCCAGGACACAAGTTGTTCTGCATCCATGAACACGTCCATAGAGTCACATACCAGCTCTCCTGGTAGTACGGCTACTACCAGCAGTACTACACCTACACCTGTCCACGACACAAGTTGTTCTGCGTCTATGAACACATCCATAGAGACACATATCAGCTCTAGTGGTAGTACGGCTACTGCCAGCAGTACTACACCTACACCTGTCGACGACACAAATTGTTCTGCTTCCACGAGCACATCAAATGCAAGCATCAGTAATTCTACATTTGTTGTTAGCCCGGCTTGCATGGACACTGACTGCTGTGAATCTGATGCAGCTGAAGAGCTACTGCCCCCTTACCCTGGAAAACACCGAACAACAGATAGGGACGTTGGACCATCGAAGAAGTGCAATTATGATGAGAACTACATTGATATTTTTAAAGTATATTTTTAAAGTACAGGACAGCTTTGTGACATCAAATTAACTTTGGTAGTCAAGATGTGTTGGTATCTCTAGTGATGGTGCAAAGCCATGACAGGGAGACCGAGTGGAGTGGTAACGCGCGTGTAAGCAGTTACTCCCAACACCACTTGGGTGCACTGCAGCATCCACTGAGAGGCTTTTGCTGCCAAGGGAATGACTGATGGCTTGAAAACCGTTTTGGACACTACAGTGAGAATGGACAAGGCCCCTGAACTCTCGTGTATTTTCTGCACTGTGCAACGATATGGGTAGCGACCATGTAACGCCTTTACAACATGTGCTGGTTATCAAGGGGAAAAGTATTAACAAGTGTTTTAAATTGAGATACGAGCTTAAAGTTTTCTTTACTGACCTGACATTTTCACTCGTCTGACCTCTTGCATGATGATGAGATTCTCAGACCACTGGCCTATCTGGGGGATGTTTTTTCTCGCCTGAATGATCTGAATCTAGGATTACAGGGACTCTCTGCAACTATATTCAATGTGTGGGACATAATTGAGGCTATTATTAAGAAGTTTGAGCTCTTCTCTGTCTGCATTAATTACGACAACAAACGGTCTTTCTATCATTGTATCATTTTTTGTGTGCAAATGAACTCAAGTTTATGGACAATGTCAAATGTCATTTAGCAAAGCACCTGAGTGAACAGGGTGTACAATTACGCAGGTACTTTCCTGAAACGGATGACACAAACAACTGGATTTGTTATCCCTTTCATGCCCTGCCTCCAGGCCACTAACCGATATCTGAACAAGAGAGCCTCATCGAAATTGCAACAAGCGGTTCTGTGAAAATTGAATTTAATCCGAAGTCACTGCCAGATTTCTGGATAGGGCTGCGCTCAGAGTATCCTGCCTTGGAAAATCGCGCTGTTAAGACATGGATGCCCTTTGCAACCACGTACCTATGTGAGAGTGGATTCTCGGCCCTCACAAGCATGAAAACTAAATACAGGCATAGACTGTGTGTGGAAATGATTTAAGACTGAGACTCTCTCCAATACAACCCAACATTGCAGAGTTATGTGCATCCTTTCAAGCAAACCCTTCTCATTAACCTGTGCTGAGTTATTCACAATTTTCGATTAACAAATAAGGTTTTACATGTAAGATGGTTAAATAAAGAGAAACATTATTGATCATTATTAGGTTAGTATTTGTGCCCTGTTCCTATAAGAGCTCTTTGTCACTTCCCACGAGCCGGGTTGTGACAAAAACTCACACGTGCTAGGCTTATAATGATGAAAAAACAAAAACATTTGAGAGTAAACCCTGGTGCTAGAGGGGGTACGCAGCTGGAGGTTGAATGTTTGAAGGGGTACGAGACTATAACAAGTTTGGGAACCACTGGTGTAGGCTATATTGCATGGGTTTATTATATATATGTTTTATGTAGATTTTGCATCAAAGGCTGGTAGGCTGTGTGTGAAGCCAGGAGTGTGTTTATGTTAAATGTGTTTATGTTAATTAACGGTCAATTACCGTGAGACCGGCAGTTATTTGCTTGACAATCACCGGCTGACAAAATGTCATGACCTCCACAGCCCTACGCAGAACTAATCCAGGTCTGAATCCTACTTAAGACTTAAAGGGGTCAGAGAAGACTAAATTATGTCAACTGTTATTCCTCTGTAATAATTGAAGATGTGACCTTCTCATTGTTTTGGCGTGATTCATATATTTACCAGCTGCCTGTACTGACATTTCACTGTCTGACATAATCTCTTTCTCATCTCCCTCTTTTCTCAACCTCTCCAGTCTCCCATTTGCCGTGGTCAAAATCTCTCTTCACTTATTTTTCCTTCTCTCTGTCCAAATCATTGTATTAAATGGAAACAGCAAAAAGAGAGGGAGAAGTGGAGGGAAAGAAAGAAAGAAAGAAAGAAAGAAAGAAAGAGATGGAGAGAAAGAAAGAATGATATATACAGTAGAGAGAGAAAGAGAGAATGATAGAGATTATCCACACTTCATTGTACATCTGTGATGTGTGTTTTCTGTCTGGGCATCTATCATAAAGAACCTGGCAGGCCTACAGTAGCAGGACCACAGTTTGTCCACCGTCTCTCCAGTGGCATGCTTGTTTCTGGGGGCCAGTGGGTCAAGCTGTCTCCTCAGATTTGAGGCGAGCTGTGCTTACACCCCCAGGAAACACCCTGGCTGGGGCCTACGGGGCCAACAGACGGCAAGCAGAGAGAGACACACTCACAGAGTCTGTTCACACACATACTTCATAAGGTTTTCTTCTCTGAGGACAATCAGCTGCTGGTCTGTTCTGTTTCTCCTGCGGCTGCTTTTATCGGTGGGTTTTCTACTGTATGAGAGTTTCCTCTGGCCAGAGAATAGAGGAATATAGAATAAAAGAATAGAGAATAGAGGAATATAGAATAGAGGAATAGAGAATAGAAGAATAGAGAATAGAAGAATATAGAATAAAGGAATAGAGAATAGAAGAATATAGAATAGAAGAATAGAGAATAGAATAATAGGGAATAGAGGAATAGAGAATAGAAGAATATGGAATAGAGGAATAGAAGAATATAGAATAGAGGAATAGAGAATAGAATAATACGGAATAGAGGAACAGAGAATAAAGGAATAAAGGGATAGAGAACAGAAAAATAGAGAATAGAGAATAGAAAAATAGAGGAATAGAGAATAGAAAAATAGAGGAGTAGATGAACAGAGAATAGAGAAATAGAGGATAGAGGAACAGAGAATTGAGGAATAGAGGGATAGAGAACAGAAAAATAGAGGAACGGAGAATAGAAGAATAGAGGAATAGAGGAACAGGGAATAGAGAATGGAGAATTGAGGAATAGATAATAGAGAATGGAGAATTGAGGAATAGATAATAGAGAAATAGAAAATGGAGGAAAGAGAAATAGAGAATAGAGGAATAAAGGGATAGAGAACAGAAAAATAGAGAATTGAGAAATAGATTAATAGAGAATAGAGGAATAGATAATATAAGAATAGAGAAATAGAGGAACAGAGAATTGAGGAATAGAGGGATAGAGAACAGAAAAATAGATAAATAGAGGAATATAGGAATAGAGAATAGAATAGAGAATAGAAGAATAGAGAAATGAGGAATGAAGAATAGAGGAACAGAGAATAGAAGAACAGAGGAACAGAGAATAGAGAATTGAGGAATAGATAATAGAGAAATAGAAAATGGAGGAAAGAGAAACAGAGAATAGAGGAATAAAGGGATAGAGAACAGAAAAATTGATAATAGAGTAATAAAGAATAGAAGAATAGAGGAATGAAGAATATAGAATAGAGGAATATAGAATAGAGGAATAGATGAACAGAGAATAGAGAATTGAGGATTAGAGAAATAGAGGAACAGAGAATTGAGGGATAGAGGGATAGAGAACAGAAAAATAGAGGAACGGAGAATAGAAGAATAGAGGAACAGGGAATAGAGAATGGAGAATTGAGGAATAGATAATAGAGAATGGAGAATTGAGGAATAGATAATAGAGAAATAGAAAATGGAGGAAAGAGAAATAGAGAATAGAGAAACAGAGAATAGAGGAATAAAGGGATAGAGAACAGAAAAATAGAGAATTGAGAAATAGATTAATAGAGAATAGAGGAATAGATAATATAAGAATAGAGAAATAGAGGAACAGAGAATTGAGGAATAGAGGGATAGAGAACAGAAAAATAGATAAATAGAGGAATATAGGAATAGAGAATAGAATAGAGAATAGAAGAATAGAGAAATGAGGAATGAAGAATAGAGGAACAGAGAATAGAAGAACAGAGGAACAGAGAATAGAGAATTGAGGAATAGATAATAGAGAAATAGAAAATGGAGGAAAGAGAAACAGAGAATAGAGGAATAAAGGGATAGAGAACAGAAAAATTGATAATAGAGTAATAAAGAATAGAAGAATAGAGGAATGAAGAATATAGAATAGAGGAATATAGAATAGATGAACAGAGAATAGAGAATTGAGGATTAGAGAAATAGAGGAACAGAGAATTGAGGGATAGAGGGATAGAGAACAGAAAAATAGAGATATAGAGGAATGGAGAATAGAAAAAAATAATAGAGGAATAGAGAATAGAAGAATAGAAAATTAGAGAATTGAGGAATGAAGAATGGAGGAATAGAGAATAGAGGAATATAAAATAGAGGAACAGAGAATAGAAGAATAGAGGAACAGAGAATAGAGGAATATAAAATAGAGGAACAGAGAATAGAAGAATAGAGGAACAGAGAATAGAGCATATAGGAATAGAGAATAGAGAAACAGAGAATAGAGAATAGAAGAGAAGGGGAGTGAAAGAGAGAAAATGAGAGACTGAGAGAGAGAGAGACTGCAGGGGATGGGAAAGAGAAGGTGGGGAAAGAGAAAGTTGGGAGAATGGGAAAGTGGGAGAAAGGTTCAGAGGGATAATTCCAGCCTTGGACTGCTCTGTTCATACTCTTATGTTTAAATATGCATGTTAAAGCTTAGCTTATTCAATTACCATCACTATGAGTTCTGTCAGTGTTCTCAGAGTGATATTACTATCTCTCTCTCTCTCTCCCTCTCTCTCCCTCTCTCTTCCTCTCTCTTCCTCTCTCTCTCTCTCTCTCTCTGTCTCTCTCTCTCTCTCTCTCTCTCTCTCTCTTCCTCTCTCCGCAGCGTTGAATGAGCCCACTATAGATTACGGCTTCCAGAGGTTACAGAAAGTCATCCCCAGACATCCAGGAGACCAGGAGAGACTACCTAAGGTCAGCACACACACATACACACATTCACACTCATACCCACCACACACATACACCCATACACACATGCACATACACACACACACACACACACACACATACACACACCCACAAAGAAAGGAAGGAAGAGGAGTGGGAGGAGAGCAGGGGGAGGAGAGGGGGAGAGAAAGAGTAGGGAAGTAGAGGGGGAGGAGGAGAAGGGGGAGGGGAGGTATACAGGCGTCCATCATGGTTCAGTCAGTCAGCTGAGGAGTCAGTGGATCGAAGAACTGTCCAGCTGAGTGTTCTTACTGAAGCTTGATTGGTCGTCCAGCACTGAAAGACAGCAGGGGAGGGTAGAGAGAACAGGTGTGGGAGGTTAAGAGAGAAATCACCTCTCGCTCACTCTGGGTCATGTCTGGTGGTGAGGTCTGTGGAACAAATCAGCACTCATACCCTGGGATACTTGATACGTATGGCCCCTGGTCTTTAGACTAACAACCTCCTGTATCTCCTCCCCTCCACTCTCTCTCCCTCCCCCCTCTGTTTCCCTCCTCCAATAAATGAACAGTGGTAGATAGGTACACTCTTAGAAAAAAGTGTTCTTTCTAGAACCTAAAATTGTTCTTTGACTGTCCGCATAGGAGAACCCTTTGGAGAACCCTTTTTGGTTCCAGGTAGAACCCTTTTTGGTTCCATGTAGGATTCCCAGAGGGTTCTACATGGAATC
>NC_088243.1:80733741-80973741 GCF_036934945.1 Oncorhynchus masou masou
CACCTCAACACAATATAAAGAGAGACCTAAGACAACACCTCAACACAATATAAAGAGAGACCTAAGACAACACCTCAACACAATATAAAGAGAGACCTAAGACAACACCACAACACAATATAAAGAGAGACCTAAGACAACACCTCAACACAATATAAAGAGAGACCTAAGACAACACCTCAACACAATATAAAGAGAGACTAAGACAACACCTCAACACAATATAAAGAGAGACCTAAGACAACACCACAAAACAATATAAAGAGAGACCTAAGACAACACCACAACACAATATAAAGAGAGACTAAGACAACACCTCAACACAATATAAAGAGAGACCTAAGACAACACCACAACACAATATAAAGAGAGACCTAAGACAACACCTCAACACAATATAAAGAGAGACCTAAGACAACACCTCAACACAATATAAAGAGAGACCTAAGACAACACCTCAACACAATATAAAGAGAGACCTAAGACAACACCACAACACAATATAAAGAGAGACCTAAGACAACACCACAACACAATATAAAGAGAGACCTAAGACATCACCTCAACACAATATAAAGAGAGACCTAAGACAACACCACAACACAATATAAAGAGAGACCTAAGACAACACCACAACACAATATAAAGAGAGACCTAAGACAACAACACAACACAATATAAAGAGAGACCTAAGACAACACCTCACACACAATATAAAGAGAGACCTAAGACATCACCTCAACACAATATAAAGAGAGACCTAAGACAACAACACAAAACAATATAAAGAGAGACCTAAGACAACACCTCAACACAATATAAAGAGAGACCTAAGACATCACCTCAACACAATATAAAGAGAGACCTAAGACAACAACACAAAACAATATAAAGAGAGACCTAAGACAACACCTCAACACAATATAAAGAGAGACCTAAGACATCACCTCAACACAATATAAAGAGAGACCTAAGACAACACCTCAACACAATATAAAGAGAGACTAAGACAGCACATAAACACAATATAAAGAGAGACCTAAGACAACAACACAAAACAATATAAAGAGAGACCTAAGACAACACCTCAACACAATATAAAGAGAGACCTAAGACAGCACATAAACACAATATAAAGAGAGACCTAAGACAACAACACAAAACAATATAAAGAGAGACCTAAGACAACACCTCAACACAATATAAAGAGAGACCTAAGACACCACAACACAATATAAAGAGAGACTAAGACAACACCACAACACAATATAAAGAGAGACCTAAGACAGCACATAAACACACTATAAAGAGAGACCTAAGACAACACCACAACACAATATAAAGAGAGACCTAAGACAACACCACAACACAATATAAAGAGAGACTAAGACAACAACACAACACAATATAAAGAGAGACCTAAGACAAAACCAAGATGGCGTAGCAGTCGGACGTGTGTTTTTGTCTTTTCCCGTCCTGTCCCATGTTTATATCGTTTTCTTCATGTATATATTCTTCACTTTTCATCTACGGACTGAATATACTTTCCTATAACCCACCTCAACCAATGTGGTACGGATCTGCTATTTTTATACTTTAGAACCAGAACCCCCATCAGAAGCTCGCCTGCTAACTGGCTACTAGCTAGTAGTCAGTTAGCCACTTCTAGCGGTCCTCACCATTATCTCGGACATCAGCCAACCTCAACTCGGTCAATTCCTGCCAGTCTGTACAGCGTGATATCAGCCCAGAGCATATTGGACTGCTTTTTCTCTACAAAATCTCAGGATTCCCAGCGCAAGCTCTGAACCTTTACACCGGATCATTGCAGCTCGCTAACTAGCTACATCTCTGTCCCGAAGCAAGGACCAGTTAGGCTGGTGCTAGCCTCGAGCTAGGCCCATCTCCCGGCGAGCCAAAGAGGTCCACCAGCCAATTCTTGGGCTACAATACCTCTTTTGTCAACTGGCCTGGACGCTTTAATGCCGACACGGAGCCCCGCTGATCCATCACGACTGGTCTGCCGACACGGAGCCCCGCTGATCCATCACGACTGGTCTGCCGACGTAACCGTCAAAGGCTCTTCCATTGCGATGTCCACGGATGCCCATCTGCTAGCCACGGCCCGCTAGCTGTCAGAATCGCCATTTCACCAGCTCACCGAGCGACTACGGAATTGGCTGCCTGACTCTTCTAGTGCTACTCTTTGGACCTTATGATCACTCGGCTACACATGCCTCTCCCCAATGTCAATATGCCGTGTCTATTGCTGTTTTGGTTAGTGATTATTGCCATGTTTCACTGTAGAGCCCATATCCCTGTCCAATATGCCTTAGATAGCCCTTTTGTTCCAACCCCCACACTGGCTTAACTGGTGCCTCTAGAGACAAACGACCTTGTGAAGATGCAGGAGGAAACAGGTACAAAAGTATTTATATCCACAGTAAAACTAGTCCTATATCGACATAACCTGAAAGACCGCTCAGCAAGGAAGAAGCCACTGCTCAAAAACCGCCATAAAAAGCCAGACCACGGTTTGCAACTGCACATGGGGACAAAGATCGTACCTTTTGGAGAAATGTCCTCTGGTCTGATGAAACAAAAATAGAACTGTTTGGCTATAATGAACATCGTTATGTTTGGAGGAAAAAGGGGGAGGCTTGCAAGCCGAAGAACACCATCCCAATTGTGAAGCACGGGGGTGGCAGGAGGGACTGGTGCACTTCACAAAGTAGATGGCATCATAAAGACGGAAAAGTATTTGGATATATTGAAGCAACATCTCAAGACATCAGTCAGGAAGTTAAAGCTTGGTCGCAAATGGGTCTTCCAGATGGACAATGACCCCAAGCATACTTCCAAAGTTGTGGCAAAATGGCTTAAGGACAGCAAAGTCAATGTATTGGAGTGGCCATCACAAAGCACATCACAAAGTGTGCGGGCTAGGAGGTCTACAAACCTGACTCAGTTCTTTTATCTCTGTTAGGGGGAATGGGCCAAAATTCACCCAGCTTATTGTGGGAAGCTTGTGGAAGGCTACCCGAAAGGTTTGACCAAAGTTTAAAAACATTAAAGGCAATACTACCATGTAAAGTATGTAAACTTCTGACCCACTGGAATGTGATAAATAAATACTATTATTCTGACATTTCACATTCTTAAAATAAAGTGGTGATCCTAACTGACCTAAAACAGGGAATTTTTACTTGGAGTAAATGTCAGGAATTGTGAAAAATGTAAATGTAAATGTAAACGTATTTGGCTAAAGTGTATGTGAACTTCCGACGTCAACTGTACATGTTTCAAGCAGACCACCATAGTCCCTGTGCCCAAGGAAGCGAAGGTAACCTGTCTAAATGATTACCGCCTCGTGGCACCCACGTCGGTAGCCATGAAGTGCTTTGAAAGGCTGGTCATGGCTCACATCAACAGCATCAACAGACCAACTCCAATTTGCATACCGCCTCAATATATCCACAGGTGATGCAATCGCAATCACAGTCCACACTGCCCTTTCTCACCTGGAAAAAAGGAACACCTATGTGAGAATGCTGTTCATTGACTACAGCTCAGCGTTCAACACCATAGTGCCCACAAAGCTCATCACTAAACTAAGGACCCTGGGACTCAACACCTCCCTCTGCACCTGGATCGTGGACTTCTTGACGGGCCGCCCCCAGGTGGTAAGAGTAGGCAACAACATGTCTGCCACGCTGATCCTTAACACTGGGGCCTCTCAGGGTTGTGTACTTAGTCCCCTCCTGTATTCCCTGTTCACCTATGACTGCCCATGATGGCCTATAGGGAGGAGATCAGAGAACTGGCAGTGTGATTCCAGGACAACAGCCTCTCCCTCAATGTGAGCAAGACAAAGGAGTTGATTGTGGACTACAGGAAAGGCTGGCCGAACAGGCCCCCATTAACATCGACGGGGCTGTAGTGTAACGGGTCAACAGTTTCAAGTTCCTTGGTGTCCACATCACCAACACAATATCATGGTTCAAACATACCAAGACAGTCGTAATGAGGGCAAGACAAAACCTTTTCTCACTCGGGAGAAAATATTTGGCATGGGTCCCCAGATCCTCAAAAGGTTCTACAGCTGCACCATCGAGAGCATCCTGACCGGTTGCATCACCGCCTGGTATGGCAAATGCTTGGCATCGGCCCAAGCTTCCTGCCATCCAAGACCTATGTAAAAGGCGATGTCAGATGAAAGCCCAGAAAATTGTCGGAGACTCCAGTCACCCAAGTTACAGACTGTTCTCTGCTACCGCACGGCACGCGGTACCGGAGCGCCAAGTCTAGGACCAAAAGGCTCCTCAACAGCTTCTACCCCCAAGCCATAAGACTGCTGAACACTTCATAAAAATCCCCACCAGACAATTTACATTGACTCCCCCTTCTACACTGCTGTTACTCTCTGGGTTTTTTTCTAGGGCGTGGATCAGCTTAATATTGTGGAAAGATTGTTGCTTCCATCAATGTAATTGTCTGCATAATTTCCAATCCCCCATATCTTTCGTAGGTAAATATATATCCATATAAATATACATACATACCCATACATATACATATGCATACATAAACATTCATATATATACACATATATACATACAGTACATACATACATGCACATAGCTATATACAGTGGGGCAAAAAAGTGTTTAGTCAGCCGCCAATTGTGCAAGTTCTCCCACTTAAAAAGATGAGATAGGCCTGTAATTTTCATCATAGGTACACTTCAACTATGACAGACAAAATGAGAAAAAGAAATCCAGAAAATCACATTGTAGATTTTTTTATGAATTTATTTGCAAATTATGGTGGAAAATAAGTATTTGGTCTTGGTTTGAAGAAATCAACTGTGGGAGCAATTATTAGGAAATGGAAGACATGCAAGACCACTGATAATTTCCCTCGATCTGAGGCTCCATGCAAGATCTCACCCTGTGGGGTCAAAATGATCACAAGAACGGTGAGCAAAAAATCCCAGAACCACACGGTGGGACCTAGTGAATGACTTGCAGAGAGCTGGGACCAAAGTAACAAAGCCTACCATCAGTAACACTCTACGCCGCCAGGTACTCAAATCCTGCAGTGCCAGATGTGTCCCCCTGCATAAGCCATGTACATGTCCAGGCCTGTCTGAAGTTTGCTAGAGAGCATTTGGATGATCCAGAAGAAGATTAGGAGAATGTCATATGGTCAGATGAAACCAAAATAGAACTTTTTGGTAAAAACTCAACTCATTGTGTTTGGAGGACAAAGAATGCTGAGTTGCATCCAAAGAACACCATCATACCTGCTGTGAAGCACGGGAGTGGAAACATCATGCTTTGGGGCTGTTTTTCTTCAAAGGGACCAGGACGACTGATCCGTGTAAAGGAAAGAATGAATGGGGCCATGTATCGTGAGATTTTGAGTGAAAACCTCCTTCCATCAGCAAGGGCATTGAAGATGAAATGTGGCTGGGTCTTTCAGCATGACAATGATCCCAAACACACCGCCCGGGCAACGAAGGAGTGGCTTCGTAAGAAGCATTTCAAGGTCCTGGAGTGGCCTAGCCAGTCTCCAGATCTCAACCCCATAGAAAATCTTTTGAGGGAGTTGAAAGTCTGTGTTGCCCAGCAACAGCCCCAAAACATCACTGCTCTAGAGGAGATCTGCATGGAGAAATGGGCCAAAATACCAGCAACAGTGTGTGAAAACCTTGTGAAGACTTACAGAAAACGTTTGACCTCTGTCATTGCCAACAAAGGGTATTGAGATAAACTTTTGTTATTGACCAAATACTTATTTTCCACCATATAATTTGCCAATAAATTCATTAAAAATCCTAAAAATCCTGGATTTTCTTTTCTCATTCTGTCTGTCATAGTCGAAGTGTACCTATGATGAAAATTACAGGCCTCTCATCTTTTTAAGTGGGAGAACTTGCACAATTAGTGGCTGATTAAATACTTTTTTGCCCCACTGTAGATATACATATTTCTTTTAGACTATACCTTTATTATTTCCCGCAAACCCTACCACCCTTCCCCCAATTGGAGTAAACTAATAAACAATAACACTTTTGCTTCTACCTTCAGTTCATGCATATTTTTCACATTTTACAGACACAATCTATTTTACAATAGCTATATTGTGTTTGTTTTTAGTCCTTCCTCTATTTCTGATGTCCATCCAGTTTGATTTCTATTTGTAACTGTGCTATTTCACCACATTTCTGAACATACAGTATATACATTTTACAGACCCCGTATGTTTTACATTGGTTATCTTGTTATTAGTCCCACCCTTCAGCTCCATTCAAGCCCTCCCATTTATCTCTCGACACCATCCATTTTGGATTTCTACTTTCAACTGTGCTGTCATGCTTCACAAAAGTACTGAACCTTTCTATTCTCATAGCTGCTACAGATTGTAAATTAAAGATACAATTTTTTTCTAAAATAATTATTATATTATTGATTGATTGACTATGGCCTTTCAAATCACCATTATTGCTATCTGCAGCATTAGTTCTAGGCAAATGTTGCAATTCTTCAGCCATTCCTGAACCTGTAACCAAAAACGAGCTACTTATGGACAGTACCAAAATAAATGATCTAATGACTCTGCCTCCTCACAGCAAAATTTGCAGAGCTGGTAAGATTGTATCCCCCATATATATATAGCATTATATTGGTTGCAAGAATGTTGTATAGTAATTTAAATTGAAAAAAGTTGAAGTTTTGAATCCAGAGTTGTTTTGCGTGTCAGTTCATAAACCATGCGCCATGGAATGGGTACGTCAAAAATCTCTTCACAACTATTTTGCAGTTTAAATGGCACAGCTGTCAATTTGTTTTAAATGAAATTGGTATATGTTTTTATGTATGACACTTTTCTTTAACCATTTATGTTCTTTAATGCAGGGCCAACATACAAGTTCCATACCTTTTTCCCCTTCTACTTGCCTCTTCCATTTTTGTGGTAATGCTGCAATTAGTTGGTTGTAATTTTGGGTAGAGAAGACATTTCCATTTGTCTGTGTTAGCTGCATGTGTGACACATTTGAAGTCAGAAGTTTACATACACCTTAGCCAAATACAGTGCCTTGCGAAAGTATTCGGCCCCCTTGAACTTTGCGACCTTTTGCCACATATCAGGCTTCAAAGATAAAGATATAAAACTGTATTTTTTTGTGAAGAATCAACAACAAGTGGGACACAATCATGAAGTGGAACAACATTTATTGGATATTTCAAACTTTTTTAACAAATCAAAAACTGAAAAATTGGGCTTGCAAAATTATTCAGCCCCCTTAAGTTAATACTTTGTAGCGCCACCTTTTGCTGCGATTACAGCTGTAAGTCGCTTGGGGTATGTCTCTATCAGTTTTGCACATCGAGAGACTGAAATTTTTTCCCATTCCTCCTTGCAAAACAGCTCGAGCTCAGTGAGGTTGGATGGAGAGCATTTGTGAACAGCAGTTTTCAGTTCTTTCCACAGATTCTCAATTGGATTCAGGTCTGGACTTTGACTTGGCCATTCTAACACCTGGATATGTTTATTTTTGAACCATTCCATTGTAGATTTTGCTTTGTGTTTTGTATCATTGTCTTGTTGGAAGACAAATCTCCGTCCCAGTCTCAGGTCTTTTGCAGACTCCATCAGGTTTTCTTCCAGAATGGTCCTGTATTTGGCTCCATCCATCTTCCCATCAATTTTAGCCATCTTCCCTGTCCCTGCTGAAGAAAAGCAGGCCCAAACCATGATGCTGCCACCACCATGTTTGACAGTGGGGATGGTGTGGTCAGGGTGATGAGCTGTGTTGCTTTTACGCCAAACATAACGTTTTGCATTGTTGCCAAAAAGTTCAATTTTGGTTTCATCTGACCAGAGCACCTTCTTCCACATGTTTGGTGTGTCTCCCAGGTGGCTTGTGGCAAACTTTAAACAACAATTTTTATGGATATCTTTAAGAAATGGCTTTCTTCTTGCCACTCTTCCATAAAGGCCAGATTTGTGCAATATACAACTGATTGTTGTCCTATGGACAGAGTCTCCCACCTCAGCTGTAGATCTCTGCAGTTCATCCAGAGTGATCATGGGCCTCTTGGCTGCATCTCTGATCAGTCTTCTCCTTGTATGAGCTGGAAGTTTAGAGGGACGGCCAGGTCTTGGTAGATTTGCAGTGGTCTGATACTCCTTCCATTTCAATATTATCGCTTGCACAGTGCTCCTTGGGATGTTTAAAGCTTGGGAAAACTTTTTGTATCCAAATCCGGCTTTAAACTTCTTCACAACAGTATCTCGGACCTGCCTGGTGTGTTCCTTGTTCTTCATGATGCTCTCTGCGCTTTTAACGGACCTCTGAGACTATCACAGTGGAGGTGCATATATACGGAGACTTGATTACACACAGGTGGATTGTATTTATCATTATTAGTCATTTAGGTCAACATTGGATCATTCAGAGATCCTCACTGAACTTCTGGAGAGAGTTTGCTGCACTGAAAGTAAAGGGGCTGAATAATTGTGCACGCCCAATTTTTCAGTTTTTGATTTGTTAAAAAAGTTTGAAATATCCAATAAATGTCGTTCCACTTCATGATTGTGTCCCACTTGTTGTTGATTCTTCACAAAAAAATACAGTTTTATATCTTTATGTTTGAAGCCTGAAATGTGGCAAAAGGTCGCAAAGTTCAAGGGGGCCGAATACTTTCGCAAGGCACTGTACATTTAAACTCAGCTTTTCACAATTCCTGACATTTAATCCTAGTAAAATTCTCTGTTTTAGGTCAGTTAGGATCACCACTTTATTTTAAGAATGTGAAATGTCAGTATAATAGTGGAGAGAATTATTTATTTCAGCTTTTATTTCTTTCATCACATTCCCAGTGGGTCAGAAGTTTACATACACTCAGTTAGTATTTGGTAGCATTGCCTTTAAATTGCTTAACGTGGGTCAAACCTTTCGGGTAGCCTTCCACAAGCTTCCCACAATAAGTTGGGTGAATTTTGGCCCATTCCTCCTGACAGAGCTGGTGTAACTGAGACAGGTTGTAGGCCTCCTTGCTCGCACACGCTTTTTGAGTTCTGCCCAGAAATGTTCTATAGGATTGAGGTCAGGGCTTTGTGATGGCCACTCCAATACATTGACTTTGTTGTCCTTAAGCCATTTTTCCACAACTTTGGAAGTATGCTTGGGGTCATTGTCCATTTGGAAGACCCATTTGTGACCAAGCTTTAACTTCCTGACTGATGTCTTGAGATGTTGCTTCAATATATCCACATCATTTTCCGTCTTCATGATTCCATCTATTTTGTGAAGTGCACCAGTCCCTCCTGCCACCCCCGTGCTTCACGATTGGGATGGTGTTCTTCAGCTTGCAAACCTCCCCCTTTTTCCTCCAAACGTAACGATGGTCATTATGGCCAAACAGTTCTATTTTTGTTTCATCAGACCAGAGGACATTTCTCCAAAAGGTATGATCTTTGTCCCCATGTGCAGTTTCAAACAGTAGTGGCTTTTTTATAGCAGTTTTTTATACCTTTTTTAAACATTTTTTCTCAATTGGTATATTTGAGTTTAACAATAATATTTGTTGTATTATTTGTTCTCTCTTTTCAGGTGGATTAAACTGGAATTGCAACCAACTTTCTAAGGCTTGTTTAAAAAATAAATATTTTGGAGATGATTTCCTTTTCAAACAACTGAAAGTGAGCAGGTTGTAATCTGAATAAAGGGGAAAATGCCATTCTTGAACATGGGGTGAGACATTCCTACCAATTTACTAGAGAACCAGTTTGGATTTAAGTCTACATGCCTTTAGTGAGAGGTGCTTTATTATTTAATTTAATTTTAATTTCTGCCATCCAAATTCATATTCATTACATAAATAGGCCCTTGTCTGGCTTGCCATTCCAAATCAAATTGAATCTTTTTTGTTCATATAATTTAAAAAGCAGGTCACTAGGTGTAGGCAAAACCATAAGCAGATAGGTCAGCTGTGATATGACTGAAGAGTTAAGGGTGATTTTCCACAAATAGACTATTATTTTCTTTTCCATGGTAGCAAGATCTTATCTATTTTTGCTAACTTTCTATAAAAAGTATTGGAGTGAGATAATGTATTTCTCTTGGGACATGTATACCAAGTATGTCCACATCTCCGTCAGGCCATTTTATTGGTAAACTACACGGTAATGTAAAATTTGCAAGTTTTTTTTCGTGATCCGATATGTAATATCATAATTTGTTTTTAATCCAGAGAGGTTAGCAAAAGTATCTTGATCCTCTGTAATGCTGTGGAGGGATTCTAATTGTGGTTTTAAAAGAAAACATGTATCATCAGCATACAATGACACCTTTGTTTTTAAGCCACGGATTTATAATCCCTTAATATTATTATATTATTGTTGGATCTAATTTTAACAGCTAACATTGCAATGGAAATAATATATAGATATGCCGATAGTGGACAACCTTGTTTTACTCCTCTTGACGGTTTAAAACATTCTGAGATGTAGCCATTATTTACTATTTTACACCTAGGGTTACTATACATATCTTTAACCCATTTTAAAAGAGATTCCCAAAAATGAAATATTCTAGGCATTTATATATAAACTCCAGTCATACTTTATCAGAAGCCTTTTCAAAATCAGCTATGAAAACCAGTCCTAGTGTCACGGATATTTCATAGTGTTCTATTGTTTCCAGTACTTGTCTTACATTATCTCCAATGTGTCATCCATGTAAGAAACCTGTCTGATTAAGATCAATAATATCTGAGAATACTTTTTCAATTCTATGCACTAGCTATAATTTTTGCATCACAACACTGAAGTGTAAGAGGCCTCCATTTTTTGAAATGGACTGGATCTTTATATATATATATATATATATACCACTTGGTCCTGTTTCAGTAATAATGATATCAGACCATCTTGTTGCGTGTCTGATAATCTACCGTTTATATAGGAGTGGTTAAAACATGCTAATAATGGTCCTCTGAGAATACCAAAAAAGTTTGGTATACTTCCACTGGTATGTCATCCAGCCCTGGAGTTTTCCCAGCCTTAAAGGCTTTAATTGCATCATGACGTTCCTCCTCTGTAATTTGGTTTTCACATGAGTCTTCCTGTATAGATGTTCATTTTACATTATTATTAGGAAAAAATCCATACAATTAGCTTTGGTTAGTGGAGATAGAGGAGATTGAAACGAAAACATATTCTTAAAGTAGTTTATTTCCTCATTCAAAATATCATTTGGTGATACATGCTTGACTCCATCATTTGTAACAAGTTTCTATAAAAACAAATTGGTAGATTTTCTATATTGAAGATTGAAAAATAAATTTGTGCATTTTTCCCCATATACCATACAGTTCGCTTTATTTTTAGAATATATTACACTGGATCTTTCTTGAATAAGTTCCTCCATTTCTTTTTGTTTTTCCTCTAACTTATTCTGTGTCTCTATGGTACAGTTGTTTTTGCTATCTAACTGTACTGTTTGTCCTTCAATTTCCTTTGTTAATATGGACTCTTAATCTAAATTGCTTTTGTTTTATAGATGAGTACTGAATTGCATGGCCTCTAAAGGCACATTTATAAGTGTCCCATACAATAAGGGGATCTGCTGTACCTACAGTGGGGCAAAAAAAGTATTTAGTCAGCCACCAATTGTGCAAGTTCTCCCACTTAAAAATATAAGAGAGGCCTGTAATTTTCATCATAGGTACACTTCAACTATGACAGACGACAAAATGAAAAAAAATCCAGAAAATCACATTGTAGGATTTTTAATGAATTTATTTGCAAATTATGGTTTGTCATTTTTCATCAAGTAGGCTTTGATTAAATTTCCAATATGATCGCCCACGTGGAAATTCTGTAAGAGTAATATATATGCCAATTATGTGATGATCCGACCGCATTCGGTCCACTATCAACACTTTTTAAAGTTTTGGTGCCAGAGAGAATGACATAAGAAAGCAATCAAGAGGACTGTCATGCCCTGGTCTTAGTATTTTGTGTTTTCTTTATCTATTTGGTCAGGTCAGGGTGTGACATGGGTTTTGGTATGTGGTGTGTTTTGTATTGTTTTTTTTTCACATGTATTGGGATGGTAGCTTAGTGGGGTGTTCTAGGTGAATCTATGGCTGTCTGGAGTGGTTCTCAATCAGAGGCAGGTGTTTATCGTTGTCTCTGATTGGGAACCATATTTAGGCAGCCATATTCTTTGAGTGTTTCGTGGGTGATTGTCCTTATGTCCTTTTCCTGGCCTTGTTTGGTGTTAGGTTACACCAGTATAGGCTGTTTTCGTGTTACGGTTTTTGATTCCTGTTTACTTTTGTTTATTAAACATGGATGGCAATCTACATGCCGCATTTTGGTCCGACTCTCCTTTGCACAAAGAAAACCGTAACAAGGACTAGCTTGATTAAGCCTACGCCATGTATATCTCACGAGGTTAGGTTATTTAAGCCTCCATATATCCACACACAGTTTTGTGTTATTATCCAGATTGAAGGTTATCACCCACCAGATTGTGTAGTGCTAATATTTAGTCTAATTTACCGATTTTGAATATTATGTTTTTATTTAATCTTGAGGTGCTCTACATAACTACGTTCAGTCCGCCATCGTCCTTCTCTTTTAGCTGTTGGTTTGTTACCTATGCATAGTCAGTTCATCCCCACCTACATGTACAGATTACCGGTGCCCCCTGTATAATGCCTTGTTATTCTTATTGTTTGTTACCTATGCATAGTCAGTTCATCCCCACCTACATGTACAGATTACCGGTGTACCGGTGCCCCCTGTATAATGCCTTGTTATTCTTATTGTTTGTTACCTATGCATAGTCAGTTCATCCCCACCTACATGTACAGATTACCGGTGTACCCTGTATAATGCCTCGTTATTCTTATTGTTTGTTACCTATGCATAGTCAGTTCATCCCCACCTACATGTACAGATTACCGGTGTACCCTGTATAATGCCTTGTTATTCTTATTGTTTGTTACCTATACATAGTCAGTTCATCCCCACCTACATGTACAGATTACCGGTGTCCCCTGTATAATGCCTTGTTATTCTTATTGTTTGTTACCTATGCATAGTCAGTTCATCCCCACCTACATGTACAGATTACCGGTGCCCCCTGTATAATGCCTTGTTATTCTTATTGTTTGTTACCTATGCATAGTCAGTTCATCCCCACCTACATGTACAGATTACCGGTGTCCCCTGTATAATGCCTTGTTATTCTTATTGTTTGTTACCTATGCATAGTCAGTTCATCCCCACCTACATGTACAGATTACCGGTGCCCCCTGTATAATGCCTTGTTATTCTTATTGTTTGTTACCTATGCATAGTCAGTTCATCCCCACCTACATGTACAGATTACCGGTGTCCCCTGTATAATGCCTTGTTATTCTTATTGTTTGTTACCTATGCATAGTCAGTTCATCCCCACCTACATGTACAGATTACCGGTGCCCCCTGTATAATGCCTTGTTATTCTTATTGTTTGTTACCTATGCATAGTCAGTTCATCCCCACCTACATGTACAGATTACCGGTGTCCCCTGTATAATGCCTTGTTATTCTTATTGTTTGTTACCTATGCATAGTCAGTTCATCCCCACCTACATGTACAGATTACCGGTGCCCCCTGTATAATGCCTTGTTATTCTTATTGTTTGTTACCTATGCATAGTCAGTTCATCCCCACCTACATGTACAGATTACCGGTGTCCCCTGTATAATGCCTCGTTATTGTTATTCTTATTGTGTTACTTTTTATTATTACTTATCTTAGCCTACTTGGTAAGTATCTTCTTCTTGAACTGCACTGTTGGTTAAGGGCTTGTAAGTAAGCATTTCACGGTAAGGTCTACACTTGTTGTGTTCGGCGCATGTGGCAAATAAGGTTTGATTTGATTTAAAGAGAGACCTAAGACAACACCACAACATGGTAGCAACACAACATGGCAGCAACACATGACAACACAGCATGGTACCAACATTGTTAGGCACAGACAACAGCACAAAGGGCAAAAAGGTAGAGACAACAATGCATCACGCGAAGCAGCCACATCTGTCAGTAAGACTGTCAATGACTGGGTCTTTGAATGTAGAGATAAAACTGACCAGCTCGTTCCAGTCGCTAGCTGCAGCAAACTGAAAAGAGGAGTGACGTGTGTGCTTTGGAGACTGTCTTGATTTAACCTTAGCCTGCAGCTTGGATATGTGCTTAGAGAAGGACAGGGTACTATCTAGCCATACTCTCAAGAACATGTATGAGGTGACTACCTCAAGCTCTAAACCCTCAGAGGTAGTAATCACACCTGTGGGGAGGGGGGCATTCTTCTTACAGAACCACAAGAACTTTGCTTTGGAGGTGTTCAGAACAAGGTTAAGGGCAGAGAGCTTGTTGGACACAGAAAGCTTTGTTGTGGAGCGTTTAAAATAAAATCCAGGGAGGGTTCTGCTGCGTATAGGACTGTATCATCTACATATAAATGGATGAGAGAGCTTCCTACTGGCTGAGCTATGTTGCTGATGTAAATTGAGAAGAGGGTGGGGCCTAGGATCAAGCCTTGGGGTACTCCCTTGGTGACAGGCAGTGACTTTACACACTGCACTCTTTGAGAGATGTAGTTAGAAGAAAATAAACAACTCAGCCTTATAGAATAACTTTATTGCATTTAATTATATTATTTTCTATTCCATTAAATGGAATCTGACATGCCTCTCTCTGTCAGGAGATGATTTTGAAGCGGGCAGCTGACATGGCAGAGGTGTTGTATACGACGGTGCCACGCGGCCACAACCAGCTGTTAGGCAGCAGCTCCGTCCACGCCAGCATGATGGCCGTCAACTCCTTCCCCGGATCAGAGGTCACACAGACAGCCAATCAGGGTGAGCCAAAACATAGGAACCAGGATGTTAAATGGTTTTGTGTAATGTATGAAAACTACTTATAACTGTTTTATATTTTTGTCTCATTCTCTCTCTCTTTTTTCTCTTTATTTATCTCTCTCTTTCATAATTCTCTCTTTCTCTCTCCTCTCTCTTCCCCCCCATCCCCACCTCCTCTCTGTATCACTCTCTCCCCCCTCCTCTCTCGCTCTCTCTCCTCCCTCCTCTGTCTCCCCTCTCCCTCCCTACCTCTAGGTTACAGTAGGAGTAGCAGCAGTGCATCTCCTCATGGTTATGTCCCCAGCACCACTCCACAGCAGACCAGCTACAGCTCTGTTTCCACTAGCATGAACGGCTACACTGACTCTGGCATGACCACGCTAGGAACCTCACCCAACTTCCTCAACGGGTCAGCCGCCAACTCACCCTACGCTAGTGAGTACCACACTACACTGTCCACACTACACACTAAAACCTCCACACTATGTACCCTATACCATTGAGTGCCACAATGAACCCTCCACACTATACCCTGTGCCCTACATGCTATGCCTTGCGATAAAAAGAGAGAGCTATGGGTGAGAGAAATGTACAATGAAAAAGAAAGGGGCGGTGAAAGACCATTGGTTTCTTTAAGAGCGTCCTGTATGTCTATAATGGCTGCTCTCATTCTCTCTCCTCCTCCCCCAGTAGTCTATAATGGCTATTTTCATTATCTCTCCTCCTCCCCCCTACATTAAAGACGCTTAATTAAATCAATAAACTAATTGCAGGAGAAGCAATTCAATCCCAGCTCTTTAATTCTCTTGAATGTTAACACGTATTTTAACATGCTCAAATGGACCATCGATGACAGCAGACACTTTCAATCAAACACACACACACACACACATACTCACACACACATACACACATACACACACACTCCTGGAAGAGTAATGGGAGTGATTGTCTAATTAGTGTGGTCTCGTTAAGAGTCATTTTTGAGAAACAGGTCACTGCCATTTGGACAGGCAGAGCTATGAAATGTAACTGAGGGTATTTTGTGTTTTGGGAACCTATGTCTTGTAATATACCCACACTGTTCCCATAACCTAATGAAATGTTCTGGGAACATTTAAAAGGCTGCTCTGTCAACATTCTGGCAACATCAAAGGTTTGGTGCACCCTGATACAAACATTAACTGAATGTGGCACAACTGGACAGTTTTAGTGTTTTGGGAACCTCTCTCTTGTCAGATCCCCCACAACGTTCCCATAACCTAAATAATCATTCTGGGAACCTTTAAAGAACAGATTAAATGTGTTCCAGGAACGTTCTTGCAACATCAGGTGAATGTTTTTTTAGTCCCCTAAAATAAAGTGTTGAATCAACCGCATAACTGGACAGTTTTTGTGTGTTTTGGGAAGATATATTTTGTGATGTTCCCACCAGGCTGTTAGTACAACCTAATGAAACATTCTGGGAACCATTAAAAAGAGCAGACGAAACAACATTTTTGCAACATCAGGCGAACGTTTGATAAAAACATTGTATAATCATCAGCTTGACTGGACAGTTTGGTATTATGAGAACATTTGCTTCAACCTAGCGAATGTCCTGGGAACTTTCACAGAACCAATTTTGGTTTGCTGGGAAAACATTACTGGTGTGTTGTGTTATTACATTACCAGGAAACCAAATAACAACTTTTTAGGGATGTTATGTGGTGGTTGTTACAGATGTTGTGCATTTTAGTGAATGTTAGGAGAACATTCCAAGGATATTTAATTTTAATCGGGAAAAAAATATATATGTATATTTTTTAAATGATATCATCATAATTTTTAAATAAAGCCATAACTAGAATTTAATAGGAATCTTAGCTAATGTTCTGGGAATAGCTAATGTCCCAGTCTACTGGGTTATCTGTAATACCTATAACAGCTGAACTGAGTCCTGTTGTCTATAATATCTATAACAGCTGAACTGAGTCCTGTTGTCTATAATATCTATAACAGCTGAACTGAGTCCTGTTGTCTATAATATCTATAACAGCTGAACTGAGTCCTGTTGTCTGTAAGATATATAACAGCTGAACTGAGTCCTGTTGTCTATAATATCTATAACAGCTGAACTGAGTCCTGTTGTCTATAATATCTATAACAGCTGAACTGAGTCCTGTTGTCTGTAAGATATATAACAGCTGAACTGAGTCCTGTTGTCATCTGTTGACCAGTCCCCTTCTGTTCCTCTCGCCTCCCCCTCCTCTGTTCCCATCCCTCTCTCTAATCCTGCCTCTATTCTCCTCGTTCCTCCTTTCTTTCCTGCCCTTCCCCTCAATCCTCTCCCTGCCCCTTCTCTCCTACCTCTCTCTCTCTCCTACCTCTCCCTCTCTCTCCCCCTCTCTCTCCCCCTCTCTCCTACCTATCCCTCCACTCTCACTCTCTCCTCCGCCCTCGTCTCTCTCCCTCCTCCTCTCGATCTTTCTCTCTCCTCCAGTCGTTCCCTCCAGTCCCATCATGGCCTCCACCACCAATCTTCCCTCTAATTGCAGTAGTTCTTCGGGCATCTTCTCCTTCTCTCCGGCCAACATGGTGTCTGCTGCAGTCAAACAGAAGAGCGCCTTCGCCCCCGTCGTACGGCCGCAGACCTCCCCTCCACTCACCTGCACCAACACTATTGCTAACGGACTGCAAGGTAAGCTAGCATGTTGGCCAGTTAACATGCTAGTGAGGCAGTAATTTGTCTATGGAAAGTTAGCCAATTAGTCTATGGCTTGTTGGTGAGTTAGCTAGAGTCAAGCCAACTCTATACCTCTCTTGATACCCCCTATCCCCTTTTATAATAATGTTGTGGTTTTGTTTACCCTTCTCTCCCTATTTCCCCTCTTCGTCTTCTTCTCCCCCCTCTTTCTATCTCCCTCTCTTCCTCCCCTCCAGTAGATCAGTCCTTTGTGGACTCCCCCTCCAGCTCTCTTCAGGGTCTGGCCTTCTCCTGAAGTATGTAGGGTTAGTATGTAATCACCCATCAAACCTTCTCCTGAAGTATGTAAACTCTCTCTCTCTCTTCATGTAATCACCCATCAACCCTTCTCCTGAAGTATGTAATCTCTCTCTCTCTCTCTCTCTCTCTCTCTCTTCATGTAATCACCCATCAACCCTTCTCCTGAAGTATGTAATCTCTCTCTCTCTCTCTCTCTCTTCATGTAATCACCCATCAACCCTTCTCCTGAAGTATGTAATCTCTCTCTCTCTCTCTCTCTCTTCATGTAATCACCCATCAACCCTTCTCCTGAAGTATGTAATCTCTCTCTCTCTCTCTCTCTCTTCATGTAATCACCCATCAACCCTTCTCCTGAAGTATGTAATCTCTCTCTCTCTCTCTCTTCATGTAATCACCCATCAACCCTTCTCCTGAAGTATGTAATCTCTCTCTCTCTCTCTCTTCATGTAATCACCCATCAACCCTTCTCCTGAAGTATGTAATCTCTCTCTCTCTCTCTCTTCATGTAATCACCCATCAACCCTTCTCCTGAAGTATGTAATCTCTCTCTCTCTCTCTCTTCATGTAATCACCCATCAACCCTTCTCCTGAAGTATGTAATCTCTCTCTCTCTCTCTCTTCATGTAATCACCCATCAACCCTTCTCCTGAAGTATGTAATCTCTCTCTCTCTCTCTCTTCATGTAATCACCCATTATATTGGTTCACTCCATCCACCATCACTTCCTCTCCACAGGGGTTTTTCTCATCTTTCCTTGTCCACGGGACTTCCCTTTCTCTGTATTTGTCTTCTTCTAGTCCAGTTGTTTCTCATATGATCAGAGGAAGCCAGTGGTGTGTTGTGTTGGCCACTGCTTTAGTCTGCCATAAGGTCTATCCACTGCTTTAGTCTGCCATAAGGTCTATCCACTGCTTTAGTCTGCCATAAGGTCTATCCACTGCTTTAGTCTGCCATAAGGTCTATCCACTGCTTTAGTCTGCCATAAGGTCCATACAGATTGATATAGGTGCTCTCTCTCTCTCTCTCTTCCTCTCTTCCTCTCTCCTTTCGCCTCTCCTCTCTCTTCCTCTCTCTTCTCTTCCTCTCTTCCTCTCTCCTCTCTTCTATTCCTCTCTACATGTTGATGACAGCTAACCACAGCTACCTGTCCATTGGTGTGCTGCTCAGACACACAGACACACAGAATCACACACACACAGCTCCTTCTTTAATCCCACAGAGCTGGAGACATTTAGGACATAAGCAGAGAATTAGTGGAGTGGTTTATTAAGGTAGGGTTTGAGAGGGAGAATAAGGGAAGTTAAGGAGAGAGGTTGATTAAGGTAGGGTTTGAGAGAGAGAGAGAGAGAGAGAGAGAGAGAGAGAGAGAGAGATCTTTGTACACCAGATGCTGGAACACATTTGCCGTTATGTGACTGTTCTGATGACGGATGAAACCCAGACTGACCTTCCTCTCTCTGTGTTTCTCTCTCTCTCTTTTTCTCTCTTTCTCTCTGTCTCTGTCTCACTCCTTTTCCTCTCTTCCCACAAACAGTGATTCCTGGGATGATTGATCCATCCATGTAGATCTGTGAACGTTGAGGATTCGGGAATGTTGACAGGGAGAGAACCTGTCTGACGTGTCCCTGTGTCACACTCCAACCCTCTGGACCTGAATAGAACACTGAACTCTCAATTGTTAAACTCAGGCCTTTATAGAAGGAATCTCATTGGAAGGAAGAAGGAGGAAGAAAACAACAAACATAACATTTGTTGATGTCATTTCCTTCCTGGTGAATTTGTGAACCTTCTCAGACACACATTGGAGTCGAATAATATGGTTATTTAAATTGAATTTAATCGAACTGAATTGAATCAAACTGAATTGAATGTAATTTAATTGAGGAAGGAATGTAAGATGTCTCATGACCGTGTCCACATCACAAATGAGTGACAATATTACTGACCTCATGACAAAAGCATTTATTTGTATGCGTATTTATTGGTATAATGTTTAAGTTATATTGTTTAAGATCTATTGTATGCCTTCCTACAGACTGTGACACATTCACATAGCACTGAAGCTGATTGGCTATAAGGGTTTGTGTAAGTAGATAGCTCTGACATGACTGGATAGGAGTTAACATGTGTTGTAACTAAGCTGTCTTGTATCAGTTTACATTTAGTAACTGTAAACAAACACTGTATAGCCTCGAACACAGTTCAAATGATAATGGCCATATCATGATGCATCCATAGTCATGTGTAGGAATTTGAGAGTGGTTACATTTCCCCATCTCTCAGCTTTTTACTAAAACACAAGGATTCAAACACACAGAGCTGAAAGATAACTTCTACAATTTTGACAAAGATTTTTGCTGCTAACTTATCACAGAAATATAATATGAGATGTGCAATTCTCTTTTAATTTCAATCAGAAAACACATTTGATGAAATATCAGATTAGAATGACAATTGATGTAACATATTTGTGTCTATAAATATAAAAATTATGGGTTTATTATTTGATTTATTTGACTTTGTTTTTACCAAAGTTATACTTCTAAATATAATATAAACATTAATATGTCTTAAGGCAGCTCTCGACACAGATGGTCATTTCACTGTCAAGCTCTCATCATCTATACTTTGCAAAAATGAGAATCACGGATTTGGATACAAAACAGGGATTTCTGTATAAAGTTCTCATTGAAATAATGTATTTATCTTTTGGATGTGTACATTTTGCATTGCTTCTTGACCTAAATTCTAGCTTGTTCTGTGTTAGTTTATAAGTGTCTAGAGTTATGTTTTGTCACCCACTATGTAAATGTGATCTCACAGGTTTTATTTTGTATCTGTATTGGTGCTGTATTGTCTAGACATGTTTCCATTTGTTTTTTCTCATCCCAAAATGTTATCTATTCTTTATTTTATTTTGTAGGTTAATAAAAGTAGAGTTTTTCCTGATTTGAAAATGTTTTTTAAAATGTTATGTCCAAAAGCAGCATCTTATTCTGATAGCAGTTGGTTTGGATTTCCACCAACTGTCGTTTTCTAATCTAAACTCCAAGTCCAAACATCAGTCCATGCTCGACCCTGGTTTCCACTTTACACTATTCACACACACTCAGACACTTGATTCACCGAAGTCAACCGTTTCCTCCTCTCCCTCTCCTCCACCTCTTCTTCTCCTTCTCTATCTTTCTCTCTATTGGTCTGTTTTTCTCTCTATTGGTCAGTTTTTCTCTCTTTCTCTCTATTGGTCTGTTTTTCTCTTTCCCTCTCTCTATTGGTCCGTTTTTCTCTCTATTGGTCCGTTTTTCTCTCTCCCTCTCTATTGGTCTATTTTTCTCTCTCTCTATTGGTCTGTTTTTCTTTCTCTCTCTCTATTGGTCCATTTCTCTCTCTCTATTGGTCTGTTTTTCTCTCTCTCTATTGTTCCATTTTCTCTCTCTCTATTGGTCTGTTTTCTCTCTCTCTCTCTATTGGTCTGTTTTTCTCGACCTTTCTCACTTATTGGTCCGTTCTTTCTCGAGGAGGGGTTGGCGTGAGGCTTTCACCATGCTGTTCAGATCGAGGAGGGGTTGGCGTGAGGCCTTCACCATGCTGTTCGAGGAGAGGTTGGCGTGAGGCCTTCACCATGCTGTTCGAGGAGGGGTTGGTGTGAGGCCTTCACCATGCTGTTGGAGGAGTGGTTGGCGTGAGGCTTTCACCATGCTGTTCAGATCGAGGAGGGGTTGGCGTGAGGCCTTCATCATGCTGTTAGAGGAGGGGTTGGCGTGAGGCCTTCACCATGCTGTTCGAGGAGGGGATGGTGTGAGGCCTTCACCATACTGTTCAGATCGGGGAGGGGTTGGAGTGAGACCTTCACCATGCTGTTCGAGGAGGGGTTGGTGTGAGGCTTTCACCATGCTGTTCAGATCGAGGAGGGGTTGGCATAAGGCCTTCACCATGCTGTTCAGATCGGGGAGAGGCTGGCGTGAGACCTTCACCATGCTGTTCGAGGAGGGGTTGGCGTGAGGCCATCACCATGCAGTTCAGATCGGGGGGGGTTGGCGTGAGGCCTTCACCAAGCTGTTCAGATCGAGGGAGGTTGGCGTGAGGCCTTCACCATGCTGCTTGAGGAGGGGTTGGCATGAGGCTTTCACCATGCTGTTCGAGGAGAGGTTGGTGTGAGGCTTTCACCATGCTGTTCGAGGAGGGGTTGGCGTGGGGCTTTCACCATGCTGCTCGAGGAGGGGTTGGCGTGAGGCTTTCACCATGCTGCTCGAGGAGGGGTTGGCGTGAGGCCTTCACCATGCTGTTCGAGGAGCGGTTGGCATGAGGCCTTCACCATGCTGTTCGAGGAGGGGTTGGCGTGAGGCTTTCACCATGCTGTTCAGATCGAGGAAGGGTTGGCATGAGGCTTTCACTATGCTGTTCAGATCGAGGATGGGTTGGCATGAGGCTTTCACCATGCTGTTCAGATCGAGGAAGGGTTGGCATGAGGCTTTCACCATGCTGTTCAGATCGAGGATGGGTTGGCGTGAGGCTTTCACCATGCTGTTCAGATCGAGGGGGGGTTGGCGTGAGGCTTTCACCATGCTGTTCAGATCGAGGGGGGTTGGCGTGAGGACTTCACCATGCTGTTCGAGGAGGGGTTGGCGTGAGGCCTTCAACATGCTGTTCGAGGAGGGGTTGGCGTGAGGCCTTCACCATGCTGTTCAGATCGAGGAGTGGTTGGCGTGAGGCTTTCACCACGCTGTTCGAGGAGGGGTTGGCGTGAGGCCTTCACCATGCTGTTCAGATCGAGGAGGGGTTGGCGTGAGGCTTTCACCATGCTGTTCGAGGAGCGGTTGGCGTGAGGCAATTCACCATGCTGTTCGAGGAGTGGTTGGCGTGAGGCTTTCACCATGCTGTTCAGATCGAGGAGGGGTTGGCGTGAGGCTTTCACCATGCTGTTCAGATCGAGGGGGGTTGGCGTGAGACCTTCACCATGCTGTTCGAGGAGGGGTTGGCGTGAGGCTTTCACTATGCTGTTCAGATCGAGGAGGGGTTGGCGTGAGGCTTTCACCATGCTGTTCAGATCGAGGGGGGTTGGCGTGAGACTTTCACCATGCTGTTCGAGGAGCGGTTGGCGTGAGGCCTTCACCATGCTGTTCAGATCGAGGAGGGGTTGACGTGAGGCTTTCACCATGCTGTTCGAGGAGCGGTTGGCGTGAGGCCTTCACCATGCTGTTCAGATCGAGGAGGGGTTGGCGTGAGGCTTTCACCATGCTGTTCAGATCGAGGGGGGTTGGCGTGAGGCTTTCACCATGCTGTTCGAGGAGGGGTTGGCGTGAGGACTTCACCATGCTGTTCGAGGAGGGGTTGGCGTGAGGCCTTCACCATGCTGTTCGAGGAGGGGTTGGCGTGAGGCCTTCACCATGCTGTTCAGATCGAGGAGGGGTTGGCGTGAGGCTTTCACCATGCTGTTCGAGGAGCGGTTGGCGTGAGGCAATTCACCATGCTGTTCGAGGAGTGGTTGGCGTGAGGCTTTCACCATGCTGTTCAGATCGAGGGGGGTTGGCGTGAGACTTTCACCATGCTGTTCGAGGAGCGGTTGGCGTGAGGCCTTCACCATGCTGTTCAGATCGAGGAGGGGTTGACGTGAGGCTTTCACCATGCTGTTCGAGGAGCGGTTGGCGTGAGGCCTTCACCATGCTGTTCAGATCGAGGAGGGGTTGGCGTGAGGCTTTCACCATGCTGTTCAGATCGAGGGGGGTTGGCGTGAGGCTTTCACCATGCTGTTCAGATCGGGGAGGGGTTGGCGTGAGACCTTCACCATGCTGTTCAGATCGAGGAGGGGTTGGCGTGAGGCTTTCACCATGCTGTTCAGATCGGGGAGGGGTTGGCGTGAGACCTTCACCATGCTGTTCAGATCGAGGAGGGGTTGGCGTGAGGCTTTCACCATGCTGTTCAGATCGGGGAGGGGTTGGCGTGAGACCTTCACCATGCAGTTCGAGGAGGGGTTGGTGTGAGGCCTTCACCATGCTGTTCAGATCGGGGAGGGGTTGGCGTGAGACCTTCACCATGCTGTTCGAGGAGGGGTTGGCGTGAGGCCTTCACCAAGCTGTTCAGATCGAGGGAGGTTCTCGTGAGGCCTTCACCATGCTGCTTGAGGAGGGGTTGGCGTGAGGCTTTCACCATGCTGTTCGAGGAGAGGTTGGCGTGAGGCCTTCACCATGCTGCTCGAGGAGCGGTTGGCATGAGGCCTTCTCCATGCTGTTCGAGGAGCGGTTGGCGTGAGGCTTTCACCATGCTGTTCGAGGAGGGGTTGGCGTGAGGCCTTCACCATGCTGCTCGAGGAGCGGTTGGCATGAGGCCTTCTCCATGCTGTTCGAGGAGCGGTTGGCGTGAGGCTTTCACCATGCTGTTCGAGGAGGGGTTGGCATGAGGCTTTCACCATGCTGTTCAGATCGAGGAGGGGTTGGCGTGAGGCTTTCACCATGCTGTTCGAGGAGGGGTTGGCGTGAGGCTTTCACCATGCTGTTCAGATCGAGGGGGGTTGGCGTGAGGCTTTCACCATGCTGTTCGAGGAGGGGTTGGCGTGAGGCCTTCACCATGCTGTTCGAGGAGGGGTTGGTGTGAGGCCTTCACCATGCTGTTCAGATCGGGGAGGGGTTGGCGTGAGACCTTCACCATGCTCTTCAGATCGGGGAGGGGTTGGCGTGAGACCTTCACCATGCAGTTCGAGGAGGGGTTGGTGTGAGGTCTTCACCATGCTGTTCAGATCGGGGAGGGGTTGGCGTGAGACCTTCACCATGCTGTTCGAGGAGGGGTTGGCGTGAGGCCTTCACCAAGCTGTTCAGATCGAGGGAGGTTCTCGTGAGGCTTTCACCATGCTGTTCGAGGAGAGGTTGGCGTGAGGCCTTCACCATGCTGCTCGAGGAGCGGTTGGCATGAGGCCTTCTCCATGCTGTTCGAGGAGCGGTTGGCGTGAGGCTTTCACCATGCTGTTCGAGGAGGGGTTGGCATGAGGCTTTCACCATGCTGTTCAGATCGAGGAGGGGTTGGTGTGAGGCCTTCACCATGCTGTTCGAGGAGGGGTTGGCGTGAGGCCTTCACCAAGCTGTTCAGATCGAGGAGGGGTTGGCGTGAGACTTTCAACATGCTGTTCAGATCGAGGAGGGGTTGGCGTGAGGCTTTCACCATGCTGTTCGAGGAGGGGTTGGCGTGAGGCCTTCACCATGCTCTTCAGATCGGGGAGGTGTTGGCGTGAGACCTTCACCATGCAGTTCGAGGAGGGGTTGGTGTGAGGCCTTCACCATGCTGTTCAGATCGGGGAGGGGTTGGCGTGAGACCTTCACCATGCTGTTCGAGGAGGGGTTGGCGTGAGGCCTTCACCAAGCTGTTCAGATCGAGGGAGGTTCTCGTGAGGCCTTCACCATGCTGCTTGAGGAGGGGTTGGCGTGAGGCTTTCACCATGCTGTTCGAGGAGAGGTTGGCGTGAGGCCTTCAACATGCTGCTCGAGGAGCTGTTGGCATGAGGCCTTCTCCATGCTGTTCGAGGAGCGGTTGGCGTGAGGCTTTCACCATGCTGTTCAGATCGAGGAGGGTTTGGCTTTATGCTTTCACCATGCTGTTCAGATCGAGGAGGGTTTGGAGTGAGGCTTTCACCATGCTGTTCTGATCGAGGAGCGGTTGGCGTGAGGCCTTCACCATGCTGTTCAGATCGAGGGGGGTTGGCGTGAGGCCTTCACCAAGCTGTTCAGATCGAGGGAGGTTCTCGTGAGGCCTTCACCATGCTGCTTGAGGAGGGGTTGGCGTGAGGCTTTCACCATGCTGCTCGAGGAGCGGTTGGCGTGAGGCCTTCACCATGCTGTTCAGATCGAGGGGGGTTGGCGTGAGGCCTTCATCAAGCTGTTCAGATCGAGGGAGGTTGGCGTGAGGCCTTCACCATGCTGCTTGAGGAGGGGTTGGCATGAGACTTTCACCATGCTGTTCGAGGAGGGGTTGGCGTGAGGCCTTCACCATGCTGTTCAGATCGAGGGGGGTTGGCGTGAGGCCTTCACCAAGCTGTTCAGATCGAGGGAGGTTGGCGTGAGGCCTTTCACCATGCTGCTTGAGGAGGGGTTGGCATGAGACTTTCACCATGCTGTTCGAGGAGAGGTTGGCGTGAGGCCTTCACCATGCTGCTCGAGGAGCGGTTGGCATGATGCCTTCACCATGCTGTTTAGATCGAGGAGGGGTTGGCGTGAGGCTTTCACCATGCTGTTCAGATCAAGGAGGGGTTGGTGTGAGGCCTTCACCATGCTGTTCAGATCGAGGAAAGGTTGGCGTGAGGCTTTCACCATGCTGTTCAGATCGAGGAGGGTTTGGCGTGAGGCTTTCACCATGCTGTTCAGATCGAGGAAGGGTTGGCGTGAGGCCTTCACCATGCTGTTCAGATCGAGGAGGGGTTGGCGTGAGTCCTTCACCATGCTGTTCAGATTGGGGAGGGGTTGGCGTGAGACCTTCACCATGCTGTTCGAGGAGGGGTTGGCGTGAGGCCTTCACCATGCTGTTTAGATCGAGGAGGGGTTGGCGTGAGGCCTTCACCATGCTGTTCAGATTGGGGAGGGGTTGGCGTGAGACCTTCACCATGCTGTTCGAGGAGGGGTTGGCGTGAGGCCTTCACCATGCTGTTCAGATCGAGGGGGGTTGGCGTGAGGCCTTCACCAAGCTGTTCAGATCGAGGGAGGTTGGCGTGAGGCCTTCACCATGCTGCTTGAGGAGGGGTTGGCATGAGACTTTCACCATGCTGTTCGAGGAGAGGTTGGCGTGAGGCCTTCACCATGCTGCTCGAGGAGCGGTTGGCATGATGCCTTCACCATGCTGTTTAGATCGAGGAGGGGTTGGCGTGAGGCTTTCACCATGCTGTTCAGATCGAGGAGGGGTTGGCGTGAGGCTTTCACCATGCTGTTCAGATCGAGGAAGTGTTGGCGTGAGGCCGTCACCATTCTGTTCAGATCGAGGAGGGGTTGGCGTGAGGCTTTCACCATGCTGTTCAGATCGAGGAAAGGTTGGCGTGAGGCTTTCACCATGCTGTTCAGATCGAGGAGGGGTTGGCGTGAGGCTTTCACCATGCTGTTCAGATCGAGGAGGGTTTGGCGTGAGGCCTTCACCATGCTGCTCGAGGAGCGGTTGGCATGAGGCCTTCACCATGCTGTTTAGATCGAGGAGGGGTTGGCGTGAGGCTTTCACCATGCTGTTCAGATCGAGGGGGGTTGGCGTGAGGCCTTCACCATGCTGTTCGAGGAGGGGTTGGCGTGAGGACTTCACCATGCTGTTTAGATCGAGGAGGGGTTGGCGTGAGGCTTTCACCATGCTGTTCAGATCGAGGAGGGTTTTGCGTGAGGCTTTCACCATGCTGTTCAGATCGAGGAAGTGTTGGCCTGAGGCCGTCACCATTCTGTTCAGATCGAGGAGGGGTTGGTGTGAGGCCTTCACCATGCTGTTCAGATCGAGGAAAGGTTGGCGTGAGGCTTTCACCATGCTGTTCAGATCGAGGAGGGGTTGGCGTGAGGCTTTCACCATGCTGTTCAGATCGAGGAGGGTTTGGCTTGAGGCTTTCACCATGCTGTTCAGATCGAGGAAGGGTTGGTGTGAGGCCTTCACATGCTGTTTAGATCGAGGAGGGGTTGGCGTGAGGCTTTCACCATGCTGCTCGAGGAGCGGTTGGCATGAGGCCTTCACCATGCTGTTTAGATCGAGGAGGGGTTGGCGTGAGGCTTTCACCATGCTGTTCAGATCGAGGAGGGGTTGGCGTGAGGCCTTCTCCATGCTGTTCAGATCGAGGAGCGGTTGGCGTGAGGCTTTCACCATGCTGTTCAGATCGAGGAGGGTTTTGCGTGAGGCTTTCACCATGCTGTTCAGATCGAAGAAGTTTTGGCGTGAGGCCGTCACCATTCTTTTCAGATCGAGGAGGGGTTGGTGTGAGGCCTTCACCATGCTGTTCAGATCGAGGAAAGGTTGGCGTGAGGCTTTCACCATGCTGTTCAGATCGAGGAGGGGTTGGCGTGAGACTTTCACCATGCTGTTCAGATCGAGGAGGGTTTGGCGTGAGGCTTTCACCATGCTGTTCAGATCGAGGAATGGTTGGTGTGAGGCCTTCACATGCTGTTTAGATCGAGGAGGGGTTGGCGTGAGGCTTTCACCATGCTGTTCAGATCGAGGGGTGTTGGCGTGAGGCCTTCACCATGCTGTTCAGATCGAGGGGGGTTGGCGTGAGGCCTTCACCATGCTGCTCGAGGAGGGGTTGGCGTGAGGCTTTCACCATGCTGTTCGAGGAGGGGTTGGCGTGAGGCCTTCAACATGCTGTTCGAGGAGGGGTTGGCATGATGCCTTCACCATGCTGTTCAGATCGAGGAGGGGTTGGCGTGAGGCTTTCACCACGCTGTTCGAGGAGGGGTTGGCGTGAGGCCTTCATCATGCTGTTCAGATCGAGGAGGGGTTGGCGTGAGGCTTTCACCATGCTGTTCGAGGAGCGGTTGGCGTGAGGCCTTCACCATGCTGTTCAGATCGAGGAAAGGTTGGCGTGAGGCTTTCACCATGCTGTTCAGATTGAGGAGGGTTTGGCGTGAGGCTTTCACCATGCTGTTCAGATCGAGGAGGGTTTGGCGTGAGGCTTTCACCATGCTGTTCAGATCGAGGAAGGGTTGGCGTGAGGCCTTCACCATGCTGTTCAGATCGAGGAGGGGTTGGCGTGAGTCCTTCACCATGCTGTTCAGATTGGGGAGGGGTTGGCGTGAGACCTTCACCATGCTGTTCGAGGAGGGGTTGGCGTGAGGCCTTCACCATGCTGTTCAGATCGAGGGTGGTTGGCGTGAGGCCTTCACCAAGCTGTTCAGATCGAGGGAGGTTGGCGTGAGGCCTTCACCATGCTGCTTGAGGAGGGGTTGGCATGAGGCTTTCACCATGCTGTTCGAGGAGAGGTTGGCGTGAGGCCTTCACCATGCTGCTCGAGGAGCGGTTGGCATGAGGCCTTCACCATGCTGTTTAGATCGAGGAGGGGTTGGCGTGAGACCTTCACCATGCTGTTCGAGGAGGGGTTGGCGTGAGGCCTTCACCATGCTGTTCAGATCGAGGAGGGGTTGGCGTGAGGCCTTCACCATGCTGTTCAGATCGAGGGGGTTGGCGTGAGGCCTTCACCATGCTGTTCGAGGAGGGGTTGGTGTGAGGCCTTCACCATGCTGTTCAGATCGAGGAAAGGTTGGCGTGAGGCTTTCACCATGCTGTTCAGATCGAGGAGGGGTTGGCGTGAGGCTTTCACCATGCTGTTCAGATCGAGGAGCGTTTGGCGTGAGGCTTTCACCATGCTGTTCAGATCGAGGAAGGGTTGTCGTGAGGCCTTCACCATGCTGTTCAGATCGAGGAGGGGTTGGTGTGAGGCCTTCACCATTCTGTTCATATCGAGGAGGAGTTGTCGTGAGGCCTTCACCATGCTGTTCAGATCGAGGAGGGGTTGGTGTGAGGCCTTCACTATGCTGTTCCGATCGAGGAGGGGTTGTCGTGAGGCCTTCACCATGCTGTTCGAGGAGGGGTTGGCATGAGGCTTTCACCATGCTGTTCAGATCGAGGAGGGGTTGGTGTGAGGCTTCACCATGCTGTTCAGATCGGGTAGGGGTTAGAGTGAGGCCTTCACCATGCTGTTCAGATCAAGGGGGGGTTGGTGTGAGGCTTTCACCATGCTGTTCAGATCGGGTAGGGGTTAGAGTGAGGCCTTCACCATGCTGTTCGAGGAGGGGTTTGCGTGAGGCTTTCACCATGCTGTTCAGATCGAGGAGGGTTTGATGTCTGTTTCAAGTGAATTAACCTCTATTTGGAAACATTGCTTTGTACAGCACTTCATCGTAATTATAAAGTTTTGTATTGATGAGACAAAAACAGCCAAACCAAATAGCTGGTGTCTTTTTTCACTCTGGTGTGTCTGAATACGCTGGTTAGTTAGGGGAAGTGCATTAAAATAACATCTACTGTATGGATTGTTATCATTTTTTAAATTAAAATTCAGCTCTAAAATTACTTTTGGACATTAAATTTACAATATGACTGTAAATGAAAGTGATCTCGTCTGTGACCTTCTCACTGTCCTATGTTGTGTTTTGGGAAGAGTTCTCTGTGTCCTCAACAACTTGATCTCACCAGCTCAAGATGATATTTGACATTTATCCAATGGGTTTAGGAACGTTGAAATATGATAATTCCATGTTCATTGTTCTCTGTGATTATGTACTTTGCATACCAGGTGTCAATTCAACACAATGAGGAACAAGGAGCCAGAGCCAGACCGTATTGACCAGCTTCCTAAACCTATTAGTTAATGATGATTCTGGAGTTATTAATCACATATTGCACACATCCACCACAATTCATTCAGTCATATGCATTTGCAATTGTCAGCAGAAAATTATCCGTTTTTTATCGTTTGCATATTTAAATTCAGGAGGCTGTGTTGGGATAAACTTGTTTAAAAAGACAGATCGAAGGATTCTGCAGACCTCACAGTGTTCCTGGGTCTCCACAGTTACTCCAGGGTTCCGGAATGCAAAAAGACAGATCGAAGGATTCTGCAGACCTCACAGTGTTCCTGGGTCTCCACAGTTATTCCAGGGTTCCGGAATGCAAAAAGACAGATCGAAGGATTCTGCAGACCTCACAGTGTTCCTGGGTCTCCACAGTTACTCCAGGGTTCTGGAATGCAAAAAGACAGAACAAAGGATTCTGCAGACCTCACAGTGTTCCTGGGTCTCCACAGTTACTCCAGGGTTCCGGAATGCAAAAAGACAGATCGAAGGATTCTGCAGACCTCACAGTGTTCCTGGGTCTCCACAGTTATTCCAGGGTTCCGGAATGCAAAAAGACAGATCGAAGGATTCTGCAGACCTCACAGTGTTCCTGGGTCTCCACAGTTACTCCAGGGTTCTGGAATGCAAAAAGACAGAACAAAGGATTCTGCAGACCTCACAGTGTTCCTGGGTCTCCACAGTTACTCCAGGGTTCCGGAATGCAAAAAGACAGATCGAAGGATTCTGCAGACCTCACAGTGTTCCTGTGTCTCCACAGTTACTCCAGGGTTCCGAAATGCAAAAAGGGAGATGGACCAGGAAGCACTAATGAAATGCAACCTGGGATCGTTAGACAGTGTTTGTGTGTACCATTGGGTACTAACTGGATAAGTGTAGCCTGTGGTCTCAGCACTGGAAGGGTTGTTGGATCTAGCCACAGAGCTGATTGTCTGCTGACACAGTAAAGTGAGTTGTAGACACACTGAGATGTTAGCAGTAAAGGGAAGTCAATTGAATGATGGGGGTTACAGACTTAATATTGGGTTCACTTTGACTTTGTCCTGGGGCTTAATGATTTTAATTAGAGTAGTGACTCGTGTGGCTCAAGGGAGTCGGCTTCTCCTGGATTCAGCATGAAGTGAAACACACACACACACACACACAAAGGTGTGGTTTTCTTTTTTTTTCTTTTTTTTCTTAAATATTTTTGCTAGATAAAACATTAAGACATTGCACATTTTTGCCCGCCCGACCTACCCCCATCCACCATTTTTGTACCCCCCCAACCCAGAATGCCTTAAAACACATTTTTAAAAGTCATTAAGTTACGTTTTTATAAGCTAAAGCAAAAAGTATACTAATCTGGAGGAAGGTGATCCTATAGGTCTACTGTATACAGCAGTAACCTCAAGGGGTGGGGCCAAGAATACTAATCTGGAGGAAGGTGATCCTATAGGTCTACTGTATACAGCAGTAACCTCAAGGGGTGGGGCCAAGAACACTAATCTGGAGGAAGGTGATCCTATAGGTCTACTGTATACAGCAGTAACCTCAAGGGGTGGGGCCAAGAATACTAATCTGGAGGAAGGTGATCCTATAGGTCTACTGTATACAGCAGTAACCTCAAGGGGTTGGGCCAAGAATACTAATCTGGAGGAAGGTGATCCTATAGGTCTACTGTATACAGCAGTAACCTCAAGGGGAGGGGCCAAGAATACTAATCTGGAGGAAGGTGATCCTATAGGTCTACTGTATACAGCAGTAACCTCAAGGGGTGGGGCCAAGAACACTAATCTGGAGGAAGGTGATCCTATAGGTCTACTGTATACAGCAGTAACCTCAAGGGGTGGGGCCAAGAATACTAATCTGGAGGAAGGTGATCCTATAGGTCTACTGTATACAGCAGTAACCTCAAGGGGTGGGGCCAAGAATACTAATCTGGAGGAAGGTGGTCCTATAGGTCTACTGTATACAGCAGCAACCTCAAGGGGAGGGGCCAAGAGTACTAATCTGGAGGAAATGTATGGAGCTGATCAAAATAGGAAATCATCTGGTCCCAGGTGGAATAACATTTGTTGGTTGACCCTCAAATGGTATACTTTCTTTTTTCTAATTTTAGGAATAGCATAAAATCTTCTAGCCAAAGAAAGGCTAACGGAGGATTGACAGATTTTCAATACAATAACATCCTTCTGAGGACTAACATGGAGGCAAAGGCAATGGCATCTCGTTGTCTATTGGACAGGGAAGGACTTCTGGTACTTCAAAAATAGTTATTTCTGCAATAGGCTGCAACTCTATATGAAATGTCTCAGAAAGGGTTTTGAATATAGTTGACCAGTAATCTACCAGATGTGGAAAGGACCAGAACATACGAGTCTTTTACACCTGTCACATGTACCATCAAAATTGAGTAGAATTCTGGATAATCTTAAATTACTGAAATGGATACAGTTAAGTAGTGTACCTTACACTGTACAAGGTTGAGCCGGGCACAAGAAGAGCTTCCATTTATCCTGAGGAAGGCACTCTTCCAGACTTCCTCAGAGATCTCTCCACCAAGTTCCTTTTCCCACTCAGATCGCATTTTAATTGATGGGTTATCAAGGGACATTACTATAAAAAAAGATATATGACATGAGTCCCTTTAGTTGAAATGGTGTTTTCAAAAGGGCATCCAAACCCAATCGGGTGGTAGAAATGCAAAGGTGGGGCTTTGAGTGTGAATAAGCTGACAAATTTGGAAATGCCTACATAAACGTGAATGGGGTAGATTACATTTTAAAGTGAAGTTGTCAAAATTGGCAAAGGTGCCGTCAATATAGAAGTAATAAAACTTAGTAAGGCCATTTCTCTGCCACATCCTAAAAGCTGAATCCAGTTCAGCTGGAAGGAAGAGGTGATTATTACATACAGGCCCTTGAATACAGAAATCACAGAATTGACGGAATTCGGTCCACATTTTAAGAGTAGTAATAACAATTGGAATAGATGTGTAGCATGAAGCTGAGAGAGGAAGAACGGAGGTGACTAAAGCTGAGAGGGGGAGAACGGAGATGACTAAAGCTGAGAGGGCGAGAACGGAGATGACTAAAGCTGAGAGGGGGAGAACGGAGATGACTAAAGCTGAGAGGGGGAGAATGGAGGTGACTAAAGCTGAGAGGGGGAGAACGGAGATGACTAAAGCTGAGAGGGGGAGAACGGAGATGACTAAAGCTGAGAGGGGAGAACGGAGGTGACTAAAGCTGAGAGGGGAGAACGGAGATGACTAAAGCTGAGAGGGGGAGAACGGAGATGACTAAAGCTGAGAGGGGGAGAACGGAGATGACTAAAGCTGAGAGGGGGAGAACGGAGATGACTAAAGCTGAGAGGGGGAGAACGGAGATGACTAAAGCTGAGAGGGGGAGAACGGAGATGACTAAAGCTGAGAGGGGGAGAACGGAGATGACTAAAGCTGAGAGGGGAGAACGGAGATGACTAAAGCTGAGAGGGGGAGAACGGAGATGACTAAAGCTGAGAGGGGGAGAACGGAGATGACTAAAGCTGAGAGGGGGAGAACGGAGATGACTAAAGCTGAGAGGGGGAGAACGGAGATGACTAAAGCTGAGAGGGGGAGAACGGAGTTGACTAAAGCTGAGAGGGGGAGAACGGAGATGACTAAAGCTGAGAGGGGGAGAACGGAGATGACTAAAGCTGAGAGGGGGAGAACGGAGATGACTAAAGCTGAGAGGGGGAGAACGGAGATGACTAAAGCTGACAGAGGAAGAGAATGGAGATGACTAAAGCTGAGAGGGGGAGAACGGAGTTGACTAAAGCTGAGAGGGGGAGAACGGAGATGACTAAAGCTGAGAGGGGGAGAACGGAGATGACTAAAGCTGAGAGAGGAAGAGAATGGAGGTGACTAAAGCTGACAGAGGAAGAGAATGGAGATGACTAAAGCTGAGAGGGGGAGAACGGAGTTGACTAAAGCTGAGAGGGGGAGAACGGAGATGACTAAAGCTGAGAGGGGGAGAACGGAGATGACTAAAGCTGAGAGGGGAGAACGGAGATGACTAAAGCTGAGAGGGGAGAACGGAGATGACTAAAGCTGAGAGGGGAGAACGGAGATGACTAAAGCTGAGAGGGGGAGAACGGAGATGACTAAAGCTGAGAGGGGAGAACGGAGATGACTAAAGCTGAGAGGGAGAGAACGGAGATGACTAAAGCTGAGAGGGGGAGAACGGAGATGACTAAAGCTGAGAGGGGAGAACGGAGATGACTAAAGCTGAGAGGGGGAGAACGGAGTTGACTAAAGCTGAGAGGGGGAGAACGGAGATGACTAAAGCTGAGAGGGGAGAACGGAGATGACTAAAGCTGAGAGGGGGAGAACGGAGATGACTAAAGCTGAGAGGGGGAGAACGGAGATGACTAAAGCTGAGAGGGGGAGAACGGAGATGACTAAAGCTGAGAGGGGGAGAACGGAGTTGACTAAAGCTGAGAGGGGGACAACGGAGATGACTAAAGCTGAGAGGGGGAGAACGGAGATGACTAAAGCTGAGAGGGGGAGAACGGAGATGACTAAAGCTGAGAGGGGGAGAACGGAGTTGACTAAAGCTGAGAGGGGGAGAACGGAGATGACTAAAGCTGAGAGGGGGAGAACGGAGATGACTAAAGCTGAGAGGGGAGAACGGAGATGACTAAAGCTGAGAGGGGGAGAACGGAGATGACTAAAGCTGAGAGGGGGAGAACGGAGATGACTAAAGCTGAGAGGGGGAGAACGGAGATGACTAAAGCTGAGAGAGGAAGAGAATGGAGGTGACTAAAGCTGACAGAGGAAGAGAATGGAGATGACTAAAGCTGAGAGGGGGAGAACGGAGTTGACTAAAGCTGAGAGGGGGAGAACGGAGATGACTAAAGCTGAGAGGGGGAGAATGGAGATGACTAAAGCTGAGAGAGGAAGAGAATGGAGGTGACTAAAGCTGACAGAGGAAGAGAATGGAGATGACTAAAGCTGAGAGGGGGAGAACGGAGTTGACTAAAGCTGAGAGGGGGAGAACGGAGTTGACTAAAGCTGAGAGGGGGAGAACGGAGATGACTAAAGCTGAGAGGGGGAGAACGGAGATGACTAAAGCTGAGAGGGGGAGAACGGAGATGACTAAAGCTGAGTGGGGGAGAACGGAGATGACTAAAGCTGAGAAGGGGAGAACGGAGATGACTAAAGCTGAGAGGGGGAGAACGGAGATGACTAAAGCTGAGAGGGGGAGAACGGAGTTGACTAAAGCTGAGAGGGGAGAACGGAGATGACTAAAGCTGAGAGGGGGAGAACGGAGATGACTAAAGCTGAGAGGGGGAGAACGGAGATGACTAAAGCTGAGAGGTGGAGAACGGAGTTGACTAAAGCTGAGAGGGGGAGAACGGAGATGACTAAAGCTGAGAGGGGGAGAACGGAGATGACAAAAGCTGAGAGGGGGAGAACGGAGATGACTAAAGCTGAGAGGGGGAGAACGGAGATGACTAAAGCTGAGAGGGGGAGAACGGAGATGACTAAAGCTAACAGAGGAAGAGAATGGAGGTGACTAAAGCTGACAGAGGAAGAGAATGGAGATGACTAAAGCTGACAGAGGAAGAGAATGGAGATGACTGAAGCTGACAGAGGAAGATAATGGAGATGACTAAAGCTGACAGAGGAAGAGAATGGAGATGACTGAAGCTGACAGAGGAAGAGAATGGAGATGACTAAAGCTGACAGAGGAAGAGAATGGAGATGACTAAAGCTGACAGAGGAAGAGAATGGAGATGACTGAAGCTGACAGAGGAAGAGAATGGAGATGACTGAAGCTGACAGAGGAAGATAATGGAGATGACTAAAGCTGACAGAGGAATAGAATGGAGATGACTGAAGCTGACAGAGGAAGAGAATGGAGATGACTGAAGCTGACAGAGGAAGAGAATGGAGATGACTAAAGCTGACAGAGGAAGAGAATGGAGATGACTGAAGCTGACAGAGGAAGAGAATGGAGATGACTGAAGCTGACAGAGGAAGATAATGGAGATGACTAAAGCTGACAGAGGAAGATAAAAAGGAGTCAGTTTCAGTTTGACACCAGTCAGTTTCTGGAGTGTGAAGCCAGTTGCAGCCCAGTAATAACACATAGCGTTAGGAGAGGATCATCCTCTGTGTGTTCTATCTCTCTGGAAGGTCAGGTTTTCTTTGTGTTTGTGTGTGCTCCTTTCACATTGCTGTGACTTAACAATGGGAGTCTCTGTGTGATCATTGATTCAGAAAGACCTGGTATATCAACAGTAATTCCTGCTGGTAATTGACTGTGCGTTGCACTAATGAGAGGTGTGGGTGGGGGCGGGGGGAGTTATCTCTCTCTGTAATAAGTGTGTTCAATAAGAGGGGGAGGTGAGGGGGTGAGTTAGCTAATGGATTTTAGAGAGGCAGAGATGGAGGGATGGATTTCACCCGGTGCGAACAGAGAGATGGAGAGGGGGAGGAGGTCTGTGAACTGAGTGACGAGTGGGCATTTAGAACACTTATCTTTATTGTTTAGCTGGAATGACAACACCAGATAGATAGCCTGTCCTCTCTATCTATCTCTAGCTCCCTCTTTATCTCTCTCTATCTCTCCCACTCTCTCCCTCTCTTGTCCATCTGACAATGAAAGTGACTACAGAACAACAGATAACCATTTAAGTGAGTTTACTAATGATAAAAGCGAACAATAAATGGTAATTTGTTTATTTGTTTATTAAAAGGTAGAAGGTATACTAGTGTATATTAGTGTGAGAAGTTTATATAAAATAGGTACTATTATGATAATAGCATTGTATCGTAAACAATCCAAAAATATTATACTCTATCGGGATAGATGTAGAAAGATAGAGGTCTATAGGGATAGATGTAGATATATATAAGTCTATAGGGATAGATGTAGAAAGATAGAAGTCTGGGATAGATATAGACAGATAGAAGTCTGTAGGGATAGATGTAGAAAGATAGAAGTATATAGGGATAGATGTAGAAAGATAGAAGTATATAGGGATAGATGTAGAAAGATAGAAGTATATAGGGATAGATGTAGAAAGATAGAAGTCTGGGATAGATATAGACAGATAGAAGTCTATAGGGATAGATGTAGAAAGATAGAAGTATATAGGGATAGATGTAGAAAGATAGAAGTATATAGGGATAGATGTAGAAAGAAGTCTGGGAAAGATATAGACAGATAGAAGTCTATAGGGATATACAGTGCCTTGCGAAAGTATTCGGCCCCCTTGAACTTTGCGACCTTTTGCCACATTTCAGGCTTCAAACATAAAGATATAAAACTGTATTTTTTTTTTGAAGTGGAACGACATTTATTGGATATTTGAAACTTTTTTAACAAATCAAAAACTGAATAATTGGGCGTGCAAAATTATTCAGCCCCCTTAAGATAATACTTTGTAGCGTCACCTTTTGCTGCGATTACAATTGTAAGTCGCTTGGGGCATGTCTCTATCAGTTTTGCACATTGAGAGACTGACATTTTTTCCCATTCCTCCTTGCAAAACATCTCGAGCTCAGTGAGGTTGGATGGAGAGCATTTGTGAACAGCAGTTTTCAGTTCTTTCCACAGATTCTCGATTGGATTCAGGTCTGGACTTTGACTTGGCCATTCTAACACTTGGATATGTTTATTTTTGAACCATTCCATTGTAGATTTTGCTTTATGTTTTGTATCATTGTCTTGTTGGAAGACAAATCTCCGTCCCAGTCTCAGGTCTTTTGCAGACTCCATCAGGTTTTCTTCCAGAATGTTCCTGTATTTGGCTCCATCCATCTTCCCATCAATTTTATCCATCTTCCCTGTCCCTGCTGAAGAAAAGCAGGCCCAAACCATGATGCTGCCACCACCATGTTTGACAGTGGGGATGGTGTGTTCAAGGTGATGAGCTGTGTTGCTTTTACGCCAAACATAACGTTTTGCATTGTTGCCAAAAAGTTAAATTTTGGTTTCATCTGACCAGAGCACCTTCTTCCACATGTTTGGTGTGTCTCCCAGGTGGCTTGTGGCAAACTTTAAATGACACTTTTTATGGATATCTTTAAGAAATGGCTTTCTTCTTGCCACTCTTCCATAAAGGCCAGATGTGTGCAATATACAACTGATTGTTGTCCTATGGACAGAGTCTCCCACCTCAGCTGTAGATCTCTGCAGTTCATCCAGACTGATCATGGGCCTCTTGACTGCATCTCTGATCAGTCTTCTCCTTGTATGAGCTGAAAGTTTAGAGGGACGACCAGGTCTTGGAGATTTGCAGTGGTCTGATACTCCTTCCATTTCAATATTATCGCCTGCACAGTGCTCCTTGGGATGTTTAAAGCTTGGGAAATCTTTTTGTATCCAAATCCGGCTTTAAACTTCTTCACAACAGTATCTCGGACCTGACCTGGTGTGTTCCTTGTTCTTCATGATGCTCTCTGCGCTTTTAACGGACCTCTGAGACTATCACAGTGCAGGTGCATTTATATGGAGACTTGATTACACACAGGTGGATTGTATTTATCATCATTAGTCATTTAGGTCAACATTGGATCATTCAGAGATCCTCACTGAACTTCTGGAGAGAGTTTGCTGCACTGAAAGTGAAGGGGCTAAATAATTTTGCACGCCCAATTATTCAGTTTTTGATTTGTTAAAAAAGTTTGAAATATCCAATAAATGTCGTTCCACTTCATGATTGTGTCCCACTTGTTGTTGATTCTTCACAAAAAAATACAGTTTTATATCTTTATGTTTGAAGCCTGAAATGTGGCAAAAGGTCGCAAAGTTCAAGGGGCCGAATACTTTCGCAAGGCACTGTATGTAGAAAGATAGAAGTCTATAGGGATAGATGTAGACAGATAGAAGTCTATAGGGATATATACAGACAGATAGAAGTCTGTAGGGATAGATGTAGAAGGATAGAAGTCTGGGATAGATATAGACAGAAGTCTATAGGGATAGATATAGACAGAAGTCTGTAGGGATATATGTAGAAAGATAGAAGTCTATAGGGATAGATGTAGACAGATAGAAGTCTATAGGGATAGATGTAGAAAGATAGACTTTATTGTCACTCACACTTGTAATCGTTGATGACATCTGAGCCTAGCCACACATCCACTTTTCATTTAACCCTAATGGGGTTAGGAAGAAGACCAATGACATCACACATGCACGCACGCACGCACGCACTCATGCACACACACACACACACACACACACACACACACACACACACACACACACACACACACACACACACACTTATTGTGCGTTGGATTGACAAAGGCCATCTTTGATTGATGCACCGTGGTGCCTCCACATGTCCTACAGCTCATTCATAGATTTGTGTTTCCTCAGCATCATTAAGTCCTGTTTTATTCCATTATATTTTAATGTGGAACAAGCTAAATTGTGATTAATGTAGTGCATCCGTGAGAGAAAACACAAGATTTGACATTTAATGAGACAATGTGGTGTTTACATGCTGAATATGTAAAAACAAAAATAGCCAGACAAATGAAGGAAAGAAAGTGTAATGAACGAAGCATCAGATCTGATTCCTTCTCATTTCTCTCTTTGTTCAGTCTCTTCACTTACCAACCCAATAAACATAACTGGCCTTTCTGATTAGCACACGCACGCACGCACGCAGCTCTAGGTGTCTACATTTAAGCCTGATCCACCTCTATAAGAATCATTTAAGCCTGATCCATAGCTGTAAGTATCTAATGTAAGGAGAGGTTGGTAAACTTTAATAATAATAATGAATTGGTAGCCACATGCAGAGATAGCTGTTACCACACACACGGGCAGATACACAAAGGCACACACACACACACTCTGTCATTGTAAAGTGGATGGAGCCATGTGGTGGTCACATATTGTTTGCCTGGCCGTGCTACGACAGAAACAAGCTGAGATGGATGGGGACCTGGGACTGATTGGGGTTAGAGAAGAGAAAGAGAGAAAGAGAGAAAGAGGGAGAGACTCTGCATGCAGAAACACCAAATTGAGACTGCATGCAGAATTCTGCTAAAATATCCTCCATGTACAACGTAGAACACCAAATAATGCATGCAGAGCAGAATTAGGCCGATACCCACTAATTATCAAAATCCAGAAAAGAGCCGTTAAATTCTACAACCACCTAAAAGGGGGCGATTCCCAAACCTTCCATAACAAAGCCATCACTTACAGAGAGATGAACCTGGAGAAGACTCCCCTAAGCAAGCTGGTTCTGGGGCTCTGTTCACAAACACAAACAGACCCCACAGAGCCCCAGGACAGCAGCACAGGTAGACCCAATCAAATCATGAGAAAACAAAAAGATAATTACTTGACACATTGGAAAGAATTAACAAAAGAACAGAGCAAACTAGAATGCTATTTGTCCCTAAACAGAGAGTACACAGTGGCAGAATACCTGACCACTGTGACAGACCCAAACCTAAAAACTGTCCCATCCACGGTACGGTTGAGCTAACGTAGGCTAACAATAACATTTCCCAGGACATAGACATATCTGATATTGGCAGAAAGCTTAAATTATTGTTAATCTAACTGCACTGTCCAATTTACAGTAGCTATTACAGTGAAATAATACCATGCTATTGTTTGGGGAGAGTGCACAGTTTTGAACATGAAAAGTTATTAATAAACAAATTAAGCACATTTGGGCAGTCTTGATACAACATTTTGAACAGAATGCAATGGTTCATTGGATCAGTCTAAAATAATGCACATACACTGCTGCCATCTAGTGGCCAAAATCTAAATTGCAGCTGGGCTGGAATAATACAATATGGATTTTCTTTTTTATGTGTGTGCACACTGCCCACAAAATGAGGTGGAAACTGAGCTGCACTTCCTAACCTCCTGCCTTATATATGACCATATTACAGACACATATTTCCCTCAGATTACACAGACCTACAAAGAATTCGAAAACAAATCACATTTTGATAGACCTCCATATCTTCTGGGTGAAATATGTGCAATCACAGCAGTAAGATTTGTGACATGTTACCACAAGAAAAGGGCAACCCGTGAAGAACAAACACCACTGTAAAATACAACCCATATTTATGTTGATTTATTTTCCCTTTCATACTTCAACTATTTGCACTTCGTTACAATACTGTATATAGACATAATATGACATTTGAAATGGCTTTACTCTTTTGTAACTTTTGTTAGTGTAATGTTTACTGTTAATTACTATTGTTTCTTATCTGTTTCACTTGCTTTGGCAATGTAAACATAAAAGATTTGGCATGGGCTCTCAGATCCTCTAAACGTTTTACAGCTGCACCATCCTGACTGGCTGCATCACCTTTGGTATGGCAAATACACTGCCCTTGACCACAAAGCACTATAGAGGTTGGTGCGGACTGCCCAGTACATCACTGGGGCCAAGCTCCCTGCCATCCAGGAACTCTGTATTAGGCGGTGTCAGAGGAAGGCCGAAAAATTACCAAAGGCTCCAGCCACCCAGCCACCCAAGCCATAGACTATTTTAAAACTCTACGTCGTTGGGAAGGGCTCAAAACAAGCATTTCAGGGAAAATTCTACACCAGCTGTATTCGGCGCATGTGACAAATACTATTTTATTTTATTTGTGTGTGTGCAACTGTACAAGCACACACATAAACCTTCCCACTGGTTGAATCAATGTTGTTTCAATGTAATTTGTCAACATATTGTGAAGTCGAATCTACATGGAAAATACATTAGATTTGAAAGAAGTCTAAGTAAACTGTTGTTTTGAGGTGAAATGTCAACCACAGGGTTATGTCACCATGGTAACCAAATGTCAACATAGATAAACCTTGTAGAAAATACACTACATGACCAAAAAGTATGTGGGCACCTGCTCGTCAAACATCTCATTCCAAAATCAGGGGCATTGATATGGAGTTGGTCCCCCCTTTGCTCCAGCCTCCACTCTTCTGGGAAGGATTTCCACTAGATGGTGGAACATTGTTGTGGGGACTTGCTGCCATTCAGCCACAAGAACATTAGTGAGGTTGGGCACTGATGTTGGGCGATAAGGCCTGGCTAGCAGTCGGCGTTCCAATTCATCCCAAAGGTGTTCGATGGGGTTGAGGTTTCGGGCTCTGTGCAGGCCAGTCAGGTTCTTCCACACCGATCTCTACAAAAAACATTTCTGTACTGACCTTGCTTTGTGCACAGGGGCATTGTCTGAATGCTGAAACAGGAAAGAGCCTTCACCAAACTTTAGCCACAAAGCCCAAAGTTGGAAGCACAGAATTGTCCAGAATGTCATTGCATGCTGTAGCGTTAGCATTTCCCTTCACTGGAACTAAGGGGCCTAGCCTGAACCATGAAAAACAGCCCCATACCTTGATTCCTCCTCCACCAAACATTACAGTTGACACTATGTATTGGCGCAGGAAGCTTTCTCCTGGCATCTTCCAAACCCAGATTTGTCTGTCGGACTGCCAGATGGTTGATGCTCGAGAACACGTTTCCACTGCTCCAGAGTCCAATGGTGGTGAGCTTTACACCACTCAAGCCAACGCTTGGCATGTCGCATGGTGATCTTAGGCTTGTGTGCGGCTGCTCGGCCATGGAAACCCATTTCATTGAGCTCCAGAACAGTTATTTTGCTGACTTTGCATCCAGAGGCAGTTTGGAACTCGGTAGTGAGTGTTGCAAACAGACCCCACAGAGCCCCATACCATTTTTCCTCGCTTCAGCACTCGGTGGTCCTGTTCTGTGAGCTTGTGTGGCCTACCACTTCACTGCGGAGCCATTTTTTGCTCCTAGACGTTTCCATTTCACAAGAACAGCACTTACATTTGACCGGGGCAGCTCTAGGAAGGCAGAAATTTGACAAACTGACTTGGTGTAAAGGTGCTATGACGGTGCAACGTTGAAAGTAACTGAGCTCTTCGGTAAGGCCATTCTACTGCCAATGTTTGTCTATGGAGATTGCATGGCTGTGTGCTCGATTGTATACACCTGTCAGCAACAGGTGTGACTAAAATAACCAAATCCACTAATTTGAAGGGGTGTCCACATACTTTTGTATATATAGTGTATGTCGAGTTTGCACCTAAAAATAAGGTCAGATCTTCCCATGTTATATTCACTTTCAGAAAAATAATATAGACTGGGCAGCACCACCTACTGGAGAGTTGATCTGTCTACAGCACCTCCTACTGGAGAGTTGATCTACCTACAGCACCTCCTACTGGAGAGTTGATTCATCTACAGCACATCATACTGGAGAGTTGATCTATCTACAACATCTCCTACTGGAGAGTTGATCCATCTACAGCACCTCCTACTGGAGAGTTGATCCATCTACAGCACCTCCTAATGGAGAGTTGATTTCTCTACACCACCTCCTACTGGAGAGTTGATTCATCTACAGAACCTCCTACTGGAGAGTTGATCTATCTACACCACCTCCTACTGGAGAGTTGATCTACCTACACCACCTCCTACTGGAGAGTTGATCTATCAAATCAAATCAAATCAAATTTATTTATATAGCCCTTCGTACATCAGCTGATATCTCAAAGTGCTGTACAGAAACCCAGCCTAAAACCCCAAACAAATCTATCTACAGCACTTCCTACTGGAGAGTTGATTCATCTACAGAACCTCCTACTGGAGAGTTGATTCATCTACAGCACTTCCTACTGGAGAGTTGATCTACCTACACCACCTCCTACTGGAGAGTTGATCTATCTACACCACCTCCTACTGGAGAGTTGATCCATCTACAGCACTTCCTACTGGAGAGTTGATCTACCTACACCACCTCCTACTGGAGAGTTGATCTATCTACACCACCTCCTACTGGAGAGTTGATCCATCTACAGCACCTCCTACTGGAGAGATGATTCATCTACAGAACCTCCTACTGGAGAGTTGATCCATTTACAGCACCTCCTACTGGAGAGTTGATCTATCTACAGCACTTCCTACTGGAGAGTTGATTCATCTACAGAACCTCCTACTGGAGAGTTGATTCATCTACAGCACTTCCTACTGGAGAGTTGATCTACCTACACCACCTCCTACTGGAGAGTTGATCTATCTACACCACCTCCTACTGGAGAGTTGATCCATCTACAGCACCTCCTACTGGAGAGTTGATCCATCTACAGCACCTCCTACTGGAGAGTTGTTCTATCTACAGCACCTCCTACTGGAGAGTTGATCCATCTACACCACCTCCTACTGGAGAGTTGATCCATTTACAGCACCTCCTACTGGAGAGTTGATTTCTCTACATCACCTCCTACTGGAGAGTTGATTCATCTACAGAACCTCCTACTGGAGAGTTGCTCTATCTACACCACCTCCTACTGGAGAGTTGATCTACCTACACCACCTCCTACTGGAGAGTTGATCTATCTACAGCACTTCCTACTGGAGAGTTGATTCATCTACAGAACCTCCTACTGGAGAGTTGATTCATCTACAGCACTTCCTACTGGAGAGTTGATCTACCTACACCACCTCCTACTGGAGAGTTGATCTATCTACACCACCTCCTACTGGAGAGTTGATCTATCTACAGCACCTCCTACTGGAGAGTTGATCCATCTACACCACCTCCTACTGGAGAGTAGATCTATCTACAGCACTTCCTACTGGAGAGTTGATCTATCTACACCACCTCCTACTCGAGAGTTGATCTATCTACACCACCTCCTACTGGAGAGTTGATTCATCTACAGCACCTCCTACTGGAGAGTTGATCTATCTACACCACCTCCTACTGGAGAGTTGATCCATCTACACCACCTCCTACTGGAGAGTTGATCCATCTACACCACCTCCTACTGGAGAGTTGATCTATCTACACCATCTCCTACTGGAGAGTTGATCTACCTACAGCACTTCCTACTGTAGAGTTGATTCATCTACAGCACCTCCTGCTGGAGAGTTGATTCATCTACAGATATTCATTTGGTCTCCCATCCAGGGTTTTAACCAAGCCCAGCTTAGCTATTTGTCACTGACTATTACCAATGAGCTATTGTGAGAATGATTGATCTAAATAGATACACTATTGCTATTGAAGTCATTCAAATGGGTAGCCTTACCAGAGCAAATTAAATGTAATCATACATTATAAATCATATATAAATCATATATAATCAATATTTAGGCCTATATAGCATTTTACCAAGTCAAATGTTGCTTCAATTAAACCCAGGATTCAACTAAACATTGACAATACAATAGGCCTGGAGTTTCAAGCTCTGGTTGATTTCAAATGTAAGGATTTTTAATGACATTGAATTGTGTTAGGTTGTCAACACAACCAAATATCAACATTTGAAAAAAATCTAAGTTAAAGAACAATATTAAATCAAACTTTATTTAAAGTTCAATTTAGTACTGTTCTTTAACTTGAAAACTGTAATAAAGCCAGACTAAGTCAGTGGTACAGATGGAACTATCCAAGCAGAAGATACTTCTTCAAACGGTGATATTTGGTGCATTGACAACCAAACACAACTCAATATCACTTTTGAAATGACAATAAATAACCTATTAACTTTTCGACCATCTCCAGCTCAACCACAAATAAAAGTTAAAGAATGGGATTAAGCCAATGGTTCAGACGGAACTATCCAAGCAGCAGTTGAGTTGTCAACCAAAAACAATTCAGTACAACTTTTAGAATCCAGTAAAAACTCATTTACAAACTAATGTAACATTCAACCTTAAAATGAGAAACACATCCGTGGCAACATGTTGAGGTTTCTGTAACTATACATTAATATCTTATGTAATCGTATAAAGTATGCATGTTCAATATAGCGTGCATGGGTCATCACAGGTGTCACGCCCTGGTCTAAGTATTTTGTGTTTTTCTTCATGTATTGGGTCAGGCCAGGGTGTGGCATGGAGTTTTTGTATTGTGGTGTGTTTGGTCTTGGGGTTTTGGTGTGTATGTATTTGGGATTGTAGCTAGTGGGGTTATCTAGCAAAGTCTATGGCTGTCTGGAGTGGTTCTCAATCAGAGGCAGGTGCTTATCGTTGTCTCTGATTGGGAACCATATTTAGGCAGCCATATTCTTTGAGTTTGTCATGGGTGATTGTCTTGATGTCCTTAGTCTGTGTTAGTTTGCACCAGTTAAGGCTGTTTCGGTTTTCACTACGTTTATTGTTTTGTAGAGTTTGTGTTTTGGATTCGTGTTACGTTGTGTAAATTAACATGGATCACAATATACACGCTGCAGTTTGGTCCGACTCTCCTTCACCATTAGAAAACCGTGACAACAGGTCTGTGGAGATCTTCACAATTCCTGTAATAATCTGCACAGAACCTCGAATAGCAATGATCACTTGCACCATAAATGATTTATGTAATCTCAACTGCAATCCAGGCCATTTGGTTCTGCTAATACATGAAGCACAGTGATAACACATTAATCTGTTGTATAAATAAGCATCATGTCTATTGTCACCTATTAAAGACAGGGTCAACAGGTACTGTACTTGTGCCAACCTGCAATGATGACCACCTGTTCTGATGTTACACTGGACCGTTCCTTACAAGCTTATAGAAAGAGAAAGTGAAGGTTAAATGGAGGAAGTTAGAGAAACAAACGGACAGAGAACACACACACACACACAGTCAGTCCATTAGAATGGTAGTGTTCTGCTCTGCTGATGATGAGGTGCAAATGGACTGAACATGCCTCCATGCATCAATAACCCCTCACTCCACTTTCACCTCTCTCTCTCTCTCTCTCTCTCCTCTGTGTGATCTCTCTCTCCCCCCTCTGTCTCTCTCCCCCTCTATCTATCTCTCTCCTCTTTCCGTACTCCACCTTTTCCACCTCTCTCTCTGTCTCTCTCTCACTCACTTCCCCTCTCTCCACCCTCTCTCCTGTGTCCATACAACATATCTTCAAACTATTCCACCTCTCTCCTCACTGTGGTCCAAGGTGAGTGGACATGTGTCACTGTCCTTGCTGCTACTAAATGGGAAAAGAGAAAGGACAATTGTAATGTTATCATAGTCTGAGGAAGATGAATCTACACCTTCATGTAGCCATCACAATCCTCTCTCTCCTCTAGCATGGGGTTAAATACCTGCGCCTGTCTGTCCATGCATTTGAACTTGTGTGTGTGTGTGTGTGTGTGATGTGGTCTGAATGGGTTATGTATTCCCTCAGGACCAGTTGGGTAACACAGATCCGAGAGAGAGAGAGAGAGATGGAGGTTAAATGGCCAGACCTGAGTAACAAACACACACACACACACACACACACAAACACAGGTTGCAATGGACAGCATTTGAAGGATCCTAGGAGAGTAAGGGACTTGTGAGAGCGAAACTAACTTTGTCAGTCCACTCTCAGACCCATACCTCTCACACTAGACCCATTACCTGGATGTGTTCATTCTACAACATCAAATAGCTTCCATCCACGGATAATTAAACTAGGGTCAAACTGATACTGAAAACACATAATTAAACTACCAAGGTGCTTTCTAGAACCTTAATAGGTTATTTACCTTTCACCATAGGAGAACCCTTTGAAGAACCCTTTTTGGTTCCAGGAAGACAGCTTTTGTTTCCAGAGGGTTCTACATAGAACCCAAAAGGTTTCTACCTGGAACAAAACAGGGGTTATCCTGTGGGGACAGGACAATAACTATTTTTTAACCCCATTATCTAAGAGTAGGGTCAAACACCTAGTGGACTGCTACTGAAAACAGAATTAAACTAGGGTCAAGCACCTAGTGGACTGCTACTGAAAGCAGTATTAAACTAGGGTCAAACACCTAATGGACTGCTACTAAAAACAGAATTAAACTAGGGTCAAACACCTAATGGACTGCTACTAAAAACAGTATTAAACTAGGGTCAAGCACCTAGTGGACTGCTACTGAAAGCAGTATTAAACTAGGGTCAAACACCTAGTGGACTGCTACTGAAAACACTGAATTAAACTAGGGTCAAACACCTAATGGACTGCTACTGAAAACACTGAATTAAACTAGGGTCAAACACCTAACGGACTGCTACTGAAAGCAGTATTAAACTAGGGTCAAACACCTAAAGGACTGCTACTAAAAACAGAAATAAACTAGGGTCAAACACCTAAAGGACTGCTACTGAAAACAGAAATAAACTAGGGTCAAACACCTAAAGGACTGCTACTGAAAACAGAAATAAACTAGGGTCAAACACCTAATGGACTGCTACTGAAAACACTGAATTAAACTAGGGTCAAACACCTAATGGACTGCTACTGAAAACACTGAATTAAACTAGGGTCAAACACCTAATGGACTGCTACTAAAAACAGTATTAAACTAGGGTCAAACACCTAATGGACTGCTACTGAAAGCAGTATTATACTAGGGTCGCCCTCCACACTGCCCTTTCTGATCTGGAAAAAAGGAACACCTATTATATAGGTCCTGAACTGCCATTCAGGACCTATATAATAGGCGGTGTCAGAAAATTGTCAGAGACTCCAGTCACCCAAGTTATAGACTGTTTTCTCTGCTACGGCATGGCAAGCAAATCTAGGACCAAAAGGCGCCTCAACAGCTTCTACCCCCAAGCCATTATACTGCTGAACAATTCATAAAAATCGCCCCCGGACAATTTGTACACTGCTGCTACTCGCTGTTTGTTTGTTACCTATGCATAGTCACTTCGCACCCACCTACATGTACAGATTACCTCAACTAGCCTGTACCCCTGCACACTGACTCAGTACCGGTGCCCCCTGTATAATGCCTCGTTATTGTCATTCTTATTGTATTACTTTTTATTATTACTTTTCATTTTAGCCCACTTGGTAAATATTTTCTTCTTCTTGAACTGCACTGTTGGTTAAGGGCTTGTAAGTAAGCATTTCACGGTAAAGTCTACACTTGTGGTATTCAGAGCATGTGGCAAAATAAAGTTTGATTTGATATGATTTGCATACCGCCCCAATAGGTCCACAGACGATACAATCGCCATCACACTGCACACTTCCCTATCCCATCTGGACTGCATCTGCGCTGTTTATGACTTCAAACCTATCAACTCCCGAGATGAGGCTGGTGTGACCGAAGTGAAATGGCGAGCTAGTTAGCACGCGCTAATAGCGTTTCAAAATTCACTCGCTCTGAGCCTTGGGGTGGTGGTTTCCCTTGCTCTGCATGGGTAACGCTGCTTCAATGTGGTGGCTATTGTCGTTGTTTTTGCTGGTTCGAGCACAGGGAGGAGTGAGGAGAGGGACGGAAGCTATACTGTTACACTGTCAATATTAAATTGCCTATAAGAACATCCAATAGTCAAAGGTTAATGAAAGACAAATGGTATAGAGGGAAATAGTCCTATAATAACTACAACCTAAAAATTCTTACCTGGGAATATTGAAGACTCATGTCAAAAGGAACCACCAGCTTTCATATGTTCTCATGTTCTGAGCAAGGAACTGAAACGTTAGCTTTCTTACATGGCACATATTGCACTTTTACGTTCTTCTCCAACACTTTGTTTTTGCATTATTTAAACCAAATTGAACATGTTTCATTATCTACTTGAGGCTAAATTGATATTATTGATGTATTATATTAAGTTAAAATAAGTGTTCATTCAGTATTGTTGTATTTGTCATTATTACAAATAAAATAAAATAAATTATTTTTAAATCGTCCGATTAATCGGCATCAGCTTTTTTTGGCCCTCCAATAATCGGTATCATAATCGGTCGACCTCTAATTTCAAGTGAACTTTCAATAACAAGTTTACAATCTGGAACTCTTTTAGGGCAGCGATCTGCCTACACCCGTTGACATTTCACAGGTCAAGGACAGCTCTGGGCTTGACCTCTCTTCCTGATCTTGTGCGATATGATGCTTAGCATGCTTCTGTGTCAGTCAACAGTTCTTGTGGTGTTGCAGGTAAGTATGGTGTATGTTATGCTGTGTGTGTGTGTGTAGTCCATCACGTTCTCTTTCAGGGGAACAGTTCATCTCATCAGTGTGTTGTTCTTCTGTGTTCAGTAGGTGGTGACGATTGCGGCGGTACACAGCTCCTTCTGCGGTGCGGACGTGATATGAACGTTCAGTGTCAGCTGGCTGGATGACAACTGCTGGCTTCTAGAGGCCATGCTCCTGGATTCTAACTGACTCTCCGTCGATCAGTGGTGGCAGTGGTCTAGCTGACCTGTCGTAGTATCGCTTTTGTTGTTGTCTCTGTGCACATTTTCCATGCATTTCCTTGTAGCTGACGACCTCAGGTTGCAGCTGCTGGTTGGTGCTGGGAAGGACTCAGCGAAGCCTGCGGCTCATCAACAGCTGGGCTGGTGATTTGAAGTTGTCAACTGGAGTGTTGCGGTATTGAAGGAGACTGAGGTAGGGGTCTCTCTTGTCTGCTTTTGCTTTAACCATGAATTATTTAGCAATCTGCACAGATTTTTCAGCAAGGCCATTACTTTGAGGGTAATGCAGGCTTGTGGTGACATGTGTGAACTCCCGTGCTTTTGTGAAGGATTCAAACTCAGTTGATTTGTAACAGGGCCCATTGTCAGATATTAAAGTCTCTACAATGCCATGCCTGGCAAAGGCTGCTTTCAGCTTGTGTATCACAGATGCAGATGTGGTGCTGTGAAGCTTGTCGAGTTCGAAGTATCTGCTGTAGTAGTCCACTGTTACGATGTAGTCCTCGTTGTTCCAGGTGAACAGATCGGTTGCCACGACCTGCCAGGGTCGGTCTGGGATACAGTGAGGTAACATTGGCTCTTGTGTTTGAGGGGCGTCGTTCAAGACATATGGCGCATTTACCAACAATGTCCTCTATTTGTTTGCACATTCTGGGCCAAAACAAAATTCCTGTGCTCTCTGTTTGCACTTTTCCATGGCCATATGTCCAGCATGGATCTCTCTCAGTTATCTGAGACTGGTAGGAATAATGCTTTTCTCTCCTTTGAAAATTATTCTGTTGATCTGTGATAGTTCATCACGATGGTTCCAGAATTCTGAGACGCTCTAAGGGCATTTTCTCCTCTCCTCAAGCCATCCATCCTGTAAGACCTTCCTCAGCTGTGCAAGTTGTGAGTCCTTTTCTGTTTCTGCTTGGATCTCCTTCAGTTTTGTGTCACTAACTGGTAAGTTCCTGTACACAGTGTGCACTTGCATGCCCATCCCTTTACTGAGGCTGCTGTCCTTACAGGTAAGACACTTCCTGGAGGGTGTGTCTGCGACAGGGATGTCTTTGCCTGGACGGTGAGTGATTGTGAAGTTGTATTATTGTAGATGAAGGATCATTCTCTGTAGCCTTGGCGGGGCTGTGGCTAGTGGTTTCCTCACGATTGACTCAAGGGGCTTGTGGTCAGATTCCACAATGACTTGTCGTCCATATATGTACTGATGGAAACGTTTACATCCAAACAGAATGGCGTAGAGCTCCTTTTCGATTTGAGCATAGTTGATTTCACAGTCTGTGAGAGATTTGGAAGCGTAGCCGATGGGCTTTCCTTCTTGCAGTAGCACTGCACCTAGTCCATACTTTGACGCGTCCACTTGGAGTCTGAGCTCTTTGTCTGGGTCGTAGTAGGCAAGAATTGGTCCTGGTTCTCTCGTGATCAAGTCTTTCACATTCTGGAAAGCAATGTCGTGTTGCTTGTCCCAGAGAAACTCACTGGACTGCTTTAGCATTTGACGCAGGGGTACATTAGCATTGGAGAGGCTGGGTGCGAACTTGGCTAAGTAGTTGACCATGCCAAGCACTGTTTCCAGCTCTGCACAGTTCTTTGGTGGCTCCATTTCTTTCATGGCTAAGATCTTCTGTGGATCTGGCGTGATTCCAGTCGCTGTGAGAAGACGTCCAGTAGCTGACCTCTGTAGTGCCGACTGTGCTCTTCTCGGGGTTGGGTCGGACTCCTCTCTCACGGGACCATTGCAGCATCACACGGAGGTTTTGGTCGTGCTCCTCTTTGGTTCGACCATAGACAAGGATGTCGTACACAATTGCCACAACTCCGTCGAGGCCTTTGTACACTTCGTTGATCTTTCGCTGAAACTCATCTTGGGTTGAGATAATCCCAAAAGGCAGGCGGCGGAACCTGTAGCGTCCAAACGGTGTGTTGAATGTTGTGAGCTTAGATGACTCTTCTGTGAGCTTGATAGCCCAGTAGCCTGATCTAGCGTCCATGACACTGAAGTAGTGTGCTCCCGCTAGCTTGTGTGTGATGCGATCTAGTGTCGCTAAAGGATAATGGGGGCGTTTGATAGCCTTGTTCAAGTCTCTTGGGTGGAGACATACTCGGAGCTTCCCTGTGCATGGTTTCTCCACCACCACTAACGCGTTTACCCAGTCAGTCGGTTCTGTAACCTTGGTGACTATGTCACATTGCTCCATGCTCTCCAACTCTTTCTTCAGACTGGCACGGAGAGCAAGGGGAATCTTTCTCGGTGGGTAGACCACAGGGGTTGCGTCTGGGTCAAGGTGAATGGTACATTCTCCTGGGAATAATCCTATTCCTGTACAAACATCAGCAAACTCCTCCAGTACGTTGTCTGTCTCTACTGGTGCTGTCACTGATAAAACTAGCTTGATGAGGTCCATGTCTAAACATGCTTTAAGACCTAGCACTGCAGGTGCTCTAGTGTCAACAACATAAAAGTTCAACATCATGTCACTTTCCTTGTATTTGCATTTGAAAGTGCATGTGCCTTTTACTGGGAGCTGTTCACTACCATAACTAGTCAGTCTGCACGTGGTGGGCTGTAGCTCACACTCAGATGTCAAGCTGTGCTACTTATTCAGAGGAATAATGTTTACTTGTGCACCAGTGTCTAGTTTGAACTTAACTTGTGCCTTGTGTTCCTATCTCAATGTCAGCAAAGGCTTGTTCTGTCTCTGATATTTAACATTTCTGTGTCACTGAATCAATAAACAGTTCATCAGCATTTGACATTTCATCTTCATTCACTGTGTGTACTGTTTTTCCACGGTAAGCTCTGCACACTTTTGCAAAGTGATTCCAAGTTCCACATTTAGTACACAGTTTGCCTTTAGCTGGGCAATTTCCTTGTTCGCCATGTACTTTGTATCTACAATATCCACGTTTTGGGGCGTTTTGAGTCTGTGTCGCTCTGTTTTGGAGTTATGTCTCTCTCCGTTCTAAAATGCACTCTCTGTGCACCTGAGGTATGCTTTGATGTCTGCCTGGCTGCTTGCATTGCTTGTTCACGTGATGCGCTGAAATGGTTTTCATCTGAGCCTGTGCTAGCTCATGAGATCTGGCTATGTCGATAGCTTTGTCCAGCATTACCTCAGACCCAACATTCAAAAGTTTCTCTCTCACTCGCGGTGAGTGTATTCCAAATACAATACGGTCCCTGACCATCTCATCCTTGTTTGCATAATCATAGTCTTTCACGAGCAGACGCAGCTCTGTCACAAACTGTTCAAAAGACTCGCTAGCTCCCTGTAATTTCTCATGGAAATTGTACCTAGCGAAAATCGTATTGGTCTTCGGCACAACATATGCTTCAAAACGATCGCAGTACGTTTTCCGTACCTTTGATTCAGCCTCGGTAAGTGTCCATGTGTTGTAAATATCTCTCCCTTTTTCACCTATCCAGAAGAGCAGGTAGTTGCATTTTCCCTCTTCTCCTCTGTCCTTTAAGAGGACCCGTGAACATTAGCTCCACATGCTGTTTGTACTTACGCCATGCATCGGGTAGGCTTGTAGACTCCCAGTCCATTCGAGGTGAAGGAACTCCAGAAAAATCCATCTTGTAAGACCTTTTACTCTGACACCATGTATTGTTTTACACACTTTGTACAAAATAATAAAATGCAGTACTTCAGGATATTTCTTAACGTAGCTCTTTATTAGCTAGCTACAACTGGCATGTTCACTTATCACCAACCAGGATCAAACTGACCATGCCCTAACCATTTGAGTGGTCTTAACCAATCATAGCACAGTATGATATGGCGGTAAAATGCATCCAATTACAATTCAGTATGTTTACACATGAATATTACACATATATTTAGATCATACAAGGGAGAAACCTTATCTTACATTGATCCATTTTTCAGTTAAAGTGCCTGGACCTGCTGTCCTTTCAAATCCAAATATTTCAGTTGGGCAGTTAGGTTCCTGCAAGAACTCCCACCAACTAAGGAGGTTCCTTGATTAAACCCACTTCCTATGGGCTTCTTGGATTAACCTTTTGGGGGCAATTGTCAGTGCCAAGAAACGTAAGGCTCTTCAAAGAACTCTGAGGATCTTAGAGGAACCCTTGTTGAACCCCTCATTTTTAGAGTGTACTACCGTACGACAGGATTTATATCTGCTGTAGCAACAGAGTTTGGGTCTTGTTGAATTGGGTTCTGATGCAGTTATGCTATGCTAGATCTATAGCATTCCTTCTGATGGAGGGTGTGTGTGTTTGTGTGTGCATGTGTGTATATGTCTGTGTTAAAGAGTGTGCATTAATGTGTGTGAGGAAGTGTGTGTGCTTGGTGAGGCTGTTAGGTTGTCATCAGTCTCCTGGGTGACCAGAGGAGAAAGACACATGCTCCTTGAAAAGAGAGCGGGAGGCTGAGAGAGAGAGAACGAGAAAGAGAGACTATAGCTCTCTCCAGGCATCTTGCATTAGTGTGTGTGTGTGTGTGTTTGTGTGTGTGAATGTGTTTCAGGTCAGGTGCATAGTGAGCAGTGTCAAGCCATCATTAGAGCCCCTGTCACCCAGCCTTAGCTGATCTCTCTATAAAGCTCTGTTTTGAATAACCCAGCCACGTCCTGCACTGCTACTGACTAGCGCTGTGAGGGCGCTGACAGAGTGTGTGTGTGTGTGTGTGTCAGGGGTGTTAACAGAGTTAAACTGTCCTGACAAAGACGTTACCCAGCAGCCATAGTACTACTTCGGTTCACCTCTCACCTGTTACCTCTCAGAGTTACTCGAAAACACTATAGTTTTACTTTGCAGTTTACAAGCTGTCATCCAGCTGCTCTCTGGGCACCACCTCTGACTCTCACACTGGTACAGAGTTTATTCAACTCAGGTCATGTCCTAAATGGCACCCTCTTCCTTATATAGTGCACAACTTTTGACCAGGACTGGCACTCTATTCCTTCTATAGTGCATTAATTTTTGACCAGCACTGGCACCCTATTCCTTATATAGTGCACTACTTTTGACCAGGACTGGCACCCTATTCCCTATATAGTGCCCTACTTTTGACCATGGCCCAGTGCACTATGAAGGGAAAAGGTTTACATTTGGGACAAACCCTCAGTTTACATGACTACACTATGGAAAAGGTCTTGTTTTCAGTAGCAGTCCATTAGGTGTTTTGCCTTAGTTTAATTCAGTGTTTCCAGTAGCAGTCCATTAGGTGTTTGGCCTTAGTTTAATTCAGTGTTTTCAGTAGTAGTCCATTAGGTGTTTGGCCCTAGTTTAATTCAGTGTTTTCAGTAGCAGTCCATTAGGTGTTTGGCCTTAGTTTAATTCAGCGTTTTCAGTAGCAGTCCATTAGGTGTTTGGCCCTAGTTTAATTCAGTGTTTTCAGTAGCAGTCCATTAGGTGTTTGGCCTTAGTTTAATTCAGTGTTTTCACTAGCAGTCCATTAGGTGTTTGGCCCTAGTTTAATTCAGCGTTTTCAGTAGCAGTCCATTTGTCACATGTGACTAAGGTGCGCATTCTAGTTTCTTTATTTCTGTGTTTTGTATTTCTATGTTTTGGCCGGGTATGGTTCTCAATCAGGGACAGCTGTCTATCATTGTCTCTGATGGAGAATCATACTTAGGCAGCCATTTTTCCTTTGTATTTTGTGGGAAGTTATCTTTGTTAGTGGCACTATGGCCCTGTTAAGCTTCACGGTCGTGGCTTTGTTTCTTGTTTTGTTGGCGACATTAAAATAAAAGGAAAATGTACGCTCACCACACTGCTCCTTGGTCTCCTTCCGACAACAGCTGTGACACCATTAGGTGTTTGGCACTAGTTTATTTCAGTGTTTTCAGTAGCAGTCTGCCAAGGCAATGGAATTATAAAACTGTTACTCCATAACCTATCAAGTGCTGCTTATGTTGATGCATATCAGGCTGAGGAGAATAAGTGTGGATATAGAATGGTTAATTTAAGGATCCTTACATTTGTATGATGGCATATTGGATGTAATTAGAATAGTAGAATATGGCTTGTCTCTGGTTAGCAGTGTAGTAAAGGATAAACAACACAGGCTGGCTGCCACACAGAGTGGAATTACCTTATTATAATGTTTATATGTGAGACAAAATGTCCGGAGTTGGATCGATGTTTTAAAGATGGAATCCGCAGTAGGGGAAACAACGCCCCACAGCTGTTATTGTTTTTGTTTTGTTGATGAAGCGGAGGTGAGGAGTGGTCTGGAACAAAAACATGATTGTACATTTTCTGATGTTCTGTTGCACGCGCAACGATGTCCGAGGGGGAAAAACAAACAGCTACGTTGTTGTAATATCGCAAATGGACTTGGCAGTTTCACAATTAAGGATTCCAGCTTTAAGGGCTGTTTTAAATACACTGAAAAACACTGAAGTCTGTCCCAAATGGCATCCTATTCCCGATATAGTGCACAACTTTTGACCCAAGACCTATGGGAATAGGATCCCATTTGGGCCGCGTTCTAACAAATCTCCAATCAGTAGTTCTCTACTGCCCTCTACTGCTCAGGTGTCGTCACATTAACACAATTCGGGAAATTCTGAAAAATCTGTGCTGACACACAACTAAATGCCGAAGCCAAACATGGTCATTTTTCCAGGGTGATTCAACTCTACTAAAACAGATTCATTAACGTTAGAGCCGTAGAGTCACTTTGTTTAGGTTTGGCTCTGCATGGGTAAAATATGAATGACTTAGCATATTAGTTAGCTTATTAGTATGCCTCTGACATATTAACCAACCCCAGGGGACCATATCTGCTCTTTTTGAATATATGCTAATTTATTTTTATTTTGGTTTGGATCGTTTTCAATGACTTTTGGGAACAGTGTTTGGATAATTAATAATATAATGAGTGTGTGCATGCTGATTCAGAGTTGTGGGCCCTCTTTATAAAAAGACGATGATAAGGTAGATTAGCATACAAATTAGGAACATTTCGAGCTGGTTTTTAATCAACTATTTTTTTCTCTTCCTCAACCTTGACCAGTTTAAAATAGCCTCTGTCTATTCCCTTGGAGAATGTAAACATTGTTCCAGCTTTTAATTGATATGACTCGAATGATATTGTCCTTCATTCCAAAACTGGTTTCTTTGTTACTTTTAAATTTGTCCTGGGTACTTTAACCTCTGTCCTCTGTCTCCACTCTACCTCTGTCTCCTCTTTGTTTTCACTGCCATCCCTCCTTACTGACTCCTGTCTTCATTCTGTCTTTGCTAGCCACACCTGTAGCTCCAAGCCAGATAAAGTATCACTTAATTTCTCTTATAATAAAGTACAGAGAGAGAAAGAGAGTCAGACAGAGAGAGAGAGAGAGAGAGAGAGGGGGCAAGAGAGCGAGAGAGGGAGAGAATGAGAGAGGGAGGGAGGGAGGGAGAGAATGAGAGGGAGAGAGAGAACAGTAACCTTGGCAAATCCTCTGCATAATCATTAACAGTAGTGAAAACAATTTCAAATTGGCTTTCTATCAAATTACCGTACGACAGACACAAATTCACCCTGCACACCCTAATTGACAAACCAAAAAAACAAAACAAACGCAAAGTCTTCTTGTCTTTCTCGTCCGTTGCTGTTTTCGAAAAGCTTGACTCAAATTGGCATGAGGGTCTCCTATACAAATTGATGGAAAGTGGTGCTGGGGAAAAACATACAACATTATAAAATCCATGTAAACAAAAAACAAGTGTGAGGTTAAAACAAATTTCTTTCCACAAGGTCGTGGGGTGAGACAGGGATGCAGCTTAAGCCACACCCTCTTCTACATATATATCAACGAATTGGGCACTAGAACAGTCTGCAGCACCCGGCACCCCCCAACTAGAATCTAAAGTTAAATGTCTACTGTTTGCTGTTGATCTGGTGCTTCTGTCCCCAACCAAGGTGGGCCTACAGCAGCACCTAGGTCTTCTGCACAGATTCTGTCAGACCTGGGCCCTGAAAGTCAATCTCAGTAAGACAAAAATAATGGTGTTCCAAAAAAGGTCCAGTCGCCTGGACCATGAATACAAATTCCCTCTTGACCACGTTGCCTTAGAGCACACAACAAACTATGCATACCTCGGCCAAAACATCAAATCATGTTATTTGTCACATGCTCCGAATAGAACAAGTGTAGACCTTACAGTCAAATGCTTACTTACAAGCCCTTAATCAACAATGCTTTAAAAGCTTCTTAGGGCTGCAATCCCGTTAACAGAATCGATAGGACAACAGCCAGTGAAAGTGCAGGGTGCCAAATTCAAAAGAACAGAAATCTCATAATTAAAATTCTTCAAACATACATGTATCTTATACCATTTTAAAGGTAATCTTGTTGTTAATCCCGCCACAGTGTCTGATTTCAAATAGGCTTTACAGCAAAGCACCACAAACGATTATGTTAGGTCACCAACAACTCACAGAAAAACACAGACATTTTTCCAGCCAAAGAGAGGAGTCACAAAAAGCACAGATAGAGATAAAATGAATCACTAACCTTTGATGATCTTCATCAGATGACACTCATAGGACTTCATGTTACACTATACATGTATGTTTTGTTTGATAAAGTTCATATTTATATTTAAAAAATCTCAGTATACATTGGCGGGTTACATTCACTAGTTCCAAAAACATCCGGTGATATTGCAGAGAGCCACATCATTTTACAGAAATACTCATTATAAATGTCAATGAAAATACAATTGTTAGACATGGAAATATAGATATACCTCTCCTTAATGCAACCGCTGTGTCAGATTTCAAAAAAACTTTACGGAAGAAGCAAATGATGCAATAATCTGAGAACGGCGCTCAGAAAAAGAAAATAAATAATCCGCCAAAGATTATCCGCCATGTTGGAGTCAACAGAAATCAGAAATAACATTATAAATATTCCGTTACCTTTTATGATCTTCATCAGAATGCACTCCCAGGAATCCTAGTTCCACAATAAATGTTTGATTTGTTCGATAATGTCCATTATTTATGTCCAAGTAGCTACTTTTGTTAGGGCGTTTAGTACACAAATCCAAACGCTCGTGAAGGGCCAGCCGAACGTCGGACAAAAACTTCAAAACGTTATATTACAGGTCGTAGAAACATTTCAAACTAAGTATAGAATCAATCTTTAGGATGTTTTTATCATAAATCTTCAATAATGTTCCAACTGGAGAATTCCATTGTCTGTAGAAAAGCCATGGAACGCAGGTCGCTATCGTGTGAAATGCGCCTGACCAGGACCTGGCTCTCTGCCAGACCACTGACTCAAAGAGCTCTTATCCGGCCCCACATCACAGTAGAAGCCTTATTCGGGTTTCTAAAGACGATAGACATCTAGTGGAAGCCTTATAAAGTGCAACATAACCAATTTCCCACTGTGTATTCAATAGGGGCTGTGTTGAAAATCGACCAACCTCAGATTTCCCACTTCCTGTTTGGATTTCTTCTCAGGTTCTCAGGAGCAGGCCGTTTACTCTGGGCACCTCTGGGGACCTTTCATCCAAGCTACTCAATACTGCTCCTGCAGCCATAATACGATTGATGAAGTTTTTATAAAAAAAGACAAAAAGTGTTAAGTAAAAAATAGATGAGTAGAAAACTGAAAATAAAGTAACAAATAACTAAACAGCAGCAGTAAAATAACAATACGGAGGCTATGTATACAGGTGGTACCAGTATAGAGTCAAAGTGCGGGGATACCGGTTAGTCGAGGTAATTGAGGTTATATGTACATGTAGGTATATTTAAAGTGACTATACAAAGATTATAAACAGAGAGTAGCAGCAGCGTAAAAGAGGGGTCTGGGTAGTCATTTGATTAGCTGTTCAGGAGTTTTATGGCTTAGGGGTAGAAGCTGTTAAGAAGCCTTTTGGACCGAGACTTGATGCTCCAGTACCACTTGCAGTGCGGTAACAGAGAGAACAGTCTATGACTACGGTGGCTAGAGTCTTTGACAATTTATATGGCCTTCCTCTGACACCGCCTGGTATAGAGGTCCTGGATGGCAGGAAGCTTGGCCCCGGTGATGTACTGGGCCGAAGGAACTAACCACTGTAACGCCTTGTGGCCGGAGGCCGAGCAGTTGCCATACCAGGCAGTGATGCAACCAGTGCAACCATGCTTTCGATGGTGCAGCTGTAGAACCTTTTGAGGATCATAGGACCCATGCCAAATCATTTCAGTCTCTTGACGGGGAACAGGCTTTGTCATGCCCTTTTCACGACTGTCTTAGTGTGTTTGGTCCATGATAGTTTGTTGGTGATGTGGACACCAGGTAACTTGAAGCTCTCAACCTGCTCCACTGCAGCTCCGTCGATGATAATGGGGGCGTGCTCGGTCCTTTTCCTGTAGTCCACAATCAGCTCCTTTGTCTTGATCATGTTGAGGGAGAGGTTGTTGTCCTGGCACCACACTGCAAACCTGATGATGGTGTTGGAGTTGGGCCTGGCCATACAGTCATGAGTGAACAAGGAGTACAGGGGGGGACTGAGCACTCACCCCGGAGGGGCCCCAGTGTTGAGGATCAGCATAGTGGATGTGTTATTACCTACCCTTACGACCTGGGGGTGGCCGTCAGGAAGTCCAGGATACATTTGCAGAGGGAGGTGTTTAGTCCCGGGTCCTTAGCTTAGTGATGAGCTTTGAGGGCACTATGGTGTTGAACGCTGTGTTGTGGGTTGTGGGTTGTGCCGTGGGGGAGATCTTTGTGGGCTATACTCGGCCTTGTCTTTGGATGGTAAATTAGTGGTCGAAGATATCCCTCTAGTGGTGTGGGGGCTTTGCTTTGGCAAAGTGGGTGGGGTTTTATCCTGCCTGTCTGGCCCTGTCCGGGGGAATCATTGGATGGGGCCACAGTGTCTCCCAAACCCTTCTGTCTCAGCCTCCAGTATTTATGCTGCATTAGTTTATGTGTCGGGGGGCTAGGGTCAGTCTGTTATATCTAGAGTATTTCTCCTGTCTTATCCGGTGTCCTGTGTGAATTACCTGTTAAGGCTAGGGACAATGCTGCCCCCTTTGGATGAATTGCGTGCCCATAGTAAACTGAAAAAAAACTGTCCAAAATTTGCTAATATATGCATATAATAATAATTATTGAATAGAAAACACTCTAAAGCTTCTAAAACCGTTCGAATTATGTCTGTATGTAAAGCAGAACTCACAGGGCAGCCATTCTCCCAAACTCTCTCTCTCATCCAAGAAAGTTGCTCCAACTTTGACGTCATCGCCCCCACCCTTCCCAACCAGCTACGGATCTCCGAACAGTTTCTATTTCTTCAGCGTGCTCTCGTCTTTCAATGAGACGTGGAACGGAGAAAATCGCACGAGCTTTGACACGTTGGCCGGCAAAATACTGAGGTGTCACGAGCATTTAGGTGCGCTCTGGCAAAAGGGTCTCCTTGTTCCAGCTCGTCTGAGAAGAGTTGCGTTCTTTTGGTTGAATCGCCAATTGTTTTGTACGTTAATAACATCCTAAAGCTTGATTCTGCACTTAGTTTGACCAGTTTAGTCGACATATAATATGTAATTTTGAAGTTTTGATGCGCAACTTTTCGTGATCAGAAGTCCTTTTTGGGGTAATACACCTGAAGCTGTTAGCATTTGCTAATACAAAGACACACCAACTGAAACCAAACGTTATATTAGGTAAGTATAACTCCTTCCACGACATTCTGGTCGAAGACCATCAAAGGTAAGGGAATATTTATGTTATAAAATTGTATTTCTGTCGACTCCAACATAGCAGAGAAATAATGCTAATGTCTGAGCGCCGTCTCAGATTATTGAATAGTGAACGAATTCTGTAACGTTAAAAATAAATGTAACACAGCGTTTGCATTAAGAAGAAGTGTATCTTTCTAAATATATGTAGAACATGTATATTTAGTCAAAGTGTATGATGTTTATTGCTGTTATCTGGCGTTAGCTGTCGGAGCTTTTTATAATTTCTCCGGACATTTCTGTTGCATTTTTTGAACATGGCTCAATGTAAACGGAGATTTATGGATATAAATTGCATATTATTGAAAAAAACATAAATGTACTGTGTAACATGTGCTATTATTGTCATCTGATGAAGATTTTCAAAAGGTTAGTGAATTGTATGCTCTCTCTAATTCTCTCCTTTCTTTCTTTCTTTCTTTCTTTCTTCCTCTCTCTCTCTCTGAGGACCTGAACCCTAGGACCAAGCCTCAGGACTACCTGGCCTGGTGACTCCTTGCTGTCCCCAGTCCACCTGGTTGTGCTGCTGTTCCAGTCTCAACTATTCTGCCTGCGGCTATGGAACCCTGACCTGTTCACCGGATGTGCTACCTGTCCCAGACTGTCTGTTTTCAACACTCTAGAGACAGCAGGAGCGATATAGACACTCTGAATGATCGGCTATGAAAAGCCAACTGACATTCACTCCTGAGGTGCTGACCTGTTGCACCCTCGACAACCACTGTGACTATTATTATTTGACCCTGCTGGTCATCTATGAACATTTGAACATCTTGGCCATGTTCTGTTATAATCTCTACCCGGCACAGCCAGAAGAGGACTGGCAACCCCTCATAGCCTGGTTCCTCTCTAGGTTTCTTCCTAGGTTTTGGCCTTTCTAGGGAGTTTTTCCTAGCCACCGTGCTTCTACACCTGCATTGCTTGCTGTTCGGGGTTTTAGACTGTGTTTCTGTACAGCACTTTGAGATATCAGCTGATGTAAGAAGGGCTTTATAAATTTTTTTGGATTAATACAACCACCTAAAAGGAAGCGATTCCCAAACCTTCCATAACAAAGCCATCACCTACAGAGAGATGAACCTGGAGAAGAGCCCCCTAAGCAAGCTGGTCCTGGGGCTCTGTTCACAAACTCACAAACACAAACAGACCCCACAGAGCCCCAGGACAGCAACACAATTCGACCCAACCAAATCATGAGAAAACAAAAAGATTATTACTTGACACATTGGAAAGAATTAACAAAAAAACAGAGCTAACTAGAATGCTATTTGGCCCTAAACAGAGACTACACAGTGGCAGAATACCTGACCACTGGGACTGACCCAAACTTAAGGAAAGCTTTGACTAGAGAAAGAGAAGACAGGCTATGTGCGCACTGCCCACAAAATGAGGTGGAAACTGATCTGCACTTCCTAACCTCCTGCAAGATTACACAGATCCACAAAATTCAAAAACAAACCCAATTTTGATAAACTCCCATATCTACTGGGTGAAATACCACAGTGTGCCATCACAGCAGCAATATTTGTGACCTGTTACCACAAGAAAAGAGCAATCAGTGAAGAACAAACACCATTGTAAATACAACCCATATTTATGTTTATTTATTTTACCTTTTGCACATATACAACACTATACATAGACATAATATGACATTTGAAATGTCTTTATTCTTTTGGAACGTCTGTGAGTGTAATGTTTACTGTTCATTTGTGTTGGTTATTTCACTTTTGTTTATTATCTACTTCACGTGCTTTGGCAATGTTAACACATGTTTCCCATGCCAATAAAGCCCTTGAATTGAATTGAATTGAGAAAGGGATACAGAGAGAGAGAGGGAGGGGGGGCTGTAGGCCTAATGGCTTTGCTCTGATAATTAGCTACAATTACAGCTAATGGAGCTACAGGGGTAGTGCATGTGCGTGTGCATGTTTGTGTGCATATATGTGTCCACATGTACATACGTGTGTGCATGTGTTCCTACAGTACTTTGTCAATACCATGCTCCAAACCATTTAGTAATCTGGATGAAAGCACAATCTACAATAAGGCTGCATTTACACTGACAGACCAAATCTGATATTGTTCCCAATTATTGGCAAAAGAGATGATGTGATTGGCCAAAAGAACCGACTAATGGGAAAAGATCAGAATTCGGCTGCCTGTGTAAACACAATTTTGGTTGAGAAGGTGGGAATACATCCCAGTTTCTATAGGCCTATGTAACTAGCCCGTATTGTTTAATGAATTCCTTGTGCCTCTGTAAAAAGAAAGTTTCAGATGATGTAACAGTGTCATAGCTGCTTGAATTCTTGATAATAAAAAGCCATGTGTGTGTTCCTAATGGCACTTGATTCACCATAGAGCCTCCCTGGTGGGGTTCTCTTAGTACAGAATCATTGTCCTAACTCACGGTATAATTGGATCCTATTACTCTAACGACAACACTAACTAATAACCTGGATCACTTCTGCTGCATTATAAACACACACACAATCCCCCCTCTTTTTCACACACACATTTCTACTGCCTGCCTGTAATGATCTTAACAGATGTGTAAACGCTAATGTGCCTTTCCAATCTTTCATTTTTTCACATGTGGATTGACACCAAAATGAATGTGATGCATTTATGAGTAAAAATACATATGACACGTAGCCAATATTTATTTTCGTGGGTATTTGCTGTGTCTCACTCATACACACAAACAAACACACACAAAACACATACGTTGAGCGTTAATCTCCTCTGATTCCTTCTGTCTCTCTTTCCTTCGCTCCCTCCATCCATCTGTCCTTCTCCAGTCATCAATGAGTTTTCCACTGAAGCATTTCACAGGACTTCAACAGTGTTGTCTTTGCTGCTATTTATCTGTCCCTCTATCCTACTCTCTATGTATCTGTCCCTCTATCCTACTCTCTATGTATCTGTCCCTCTATCCTACTCTCTATGTATCTGTCCCTCTATCCTACTCTCTATGTATCTGTCCCTCTATCCTACTCTCTATCTATCTGTCCCTCTATCCTACTCTCTATCTATCTGTCCCTCTATCCTACTCTCTATGTATCTGTCCCTCTATCCTACTCTCTGTATCTGTCCCTCTATCCTACTCTCATGTATCTGTCCTACTCTCTATGTATCTGTCCCTCTATCCTACTCTCTATGTATCTGTCCCTCTATCCTACTCTCTATCTATCTGTCCCTCTATCCTACTCTCTATCTATCTGTCCCTCTATCCTACTCTATGTATCTGTCCCTCTATCCTACTCTCTGTATCTGTCCCTCTATCCTACTCTCATGTATCTGTCCTACTCTCTATGTATCTGTCCCTCTATCCTACTCTCTATGTATATATCCCTCTATCCTACTCTCTGTATCTGTCCCTCTATCCTACTCTCTATGTACCTGTCCCTCTATCATATTCTCTATGTATTTATCCCTCTATCATATTCTCTATGTATTTATCCCTCTATCATATCCTCCTATCCTCTGTGTATCTATCTCTCTATGCTATCCTCTATGTACATATCCCTCTATCCTATCCTCTATGTATCTATCCCTCTATCCTATCATCTATGTACATATCCCTCTATCCTATCCGCTATATATCTAACCCTCTATCATATCCTCCTATCCTCTGTATCTATCTCTCTATCCTATCCTCTGTGTATATATCTCTCTATCCTATCCTCTAATTATCTATCCCTCTATCCTATCATCTATGTATATATCCCTCTATCCTATCCTCTAATTATCTATCCCTTTATCTATGTATATATCCCTCTATCCTAACCTCCTACCCTCTATCAAATCAAATCTAATTTTATTTGTCACATACACATGGTTAGCAGATGTTAATGCGAGTGCAGCGAAATGCTTGTGCTTCTAGTTCCGACAATGAAGTAATAACCAACGATTAATCTAACCTAACAATTCCACAACTACTACCTTATACACACACGTGTAAAGGGATAAGAATACGTACATAAAGATATATGAATGAGTGATGGTACAGAACGGCATAGGCAAGATGCAGTAGATGGTATCGAGTACAGTATTTACATATGAGATGAATAATGTAGGGTATGTAAATATTACATTAAGTGGCATTGTTTAAACCGGCTAGTGATAAATATATTACATATAGATGGCAAGATGCAGTAGATGGTATAGAGTACAGTATATACATATGAGATGAGTAATATAGGGTATGTAAATATTACATTAACTGGCATTGTTTAAAGTGGTTAGTGATACATTTTTTACATCAATTTCTATCAATTTCCATTATTAAAGTGGCTGGAGTTGAGTCAGTGTGTTGGCAGCAGCCACTCAATGTTAGTGGTGGCTGTTTAACAGTCTGATGGCCTTGAGATAGAAGCTGTTTTCAGTCTCTCAGTCCCTGCTTTGATGCACCTGTACTGACCTCGCCTTCTGGATTATAGCGGGGTGAACAGGCAGTGGCTCGGGTGGTTGTTGTCCTTGATGATCTTTATGGCCTTCCTGTGACATTGGGTGGTGTAGGTGTCCTGGAGGGCAGGTAGTTTGCCCCCGGTGATGCATTGTGCAGACCTCACTACCCTCTGGAGAGCCTTACGGTTGAGGGCGGAGCAGTTGCCGTACCAGGCGGTGATACAGCCAGACAGGATGCTCTTGATTGTGCATCTGTAGAAGTTTGTGAGTGCTTTTGGTGACAAGACAAATTTCTTCAGCCTCCTGAGGTAGAAGAGGCGCTGCTGCGCCTTCTTCACAACGCTGTCTGTGTGGGTGGACCAATTCAGTTTGTCCGTGATGTGTACGCCAAGGAACTTAAAAAACTTACTACCCTCTCCACTACCGTCCCGTCGATGTGGATAGGGGGATGCTCCCTCTGCTGTTTCCTGAAGTCCACAAACATCTCCTTTGTTTTGTTGACGTTGAGTCTGAGGTTATTTTCCTGACACCACACTCCGAGAGGGCCCTCATCTCCTCCCTGTAGGCCGTCTCGTCGTTGTTGGTAATCAAGCCTACCACTGTAGTGTCGTCCGCAAACTTGATGATTGAGTTGGAGGCGTGCATGGCCACGCAGTCGTGGGTGAACAGGGAGTACAGGAGAGGGATCAGAACACACCCTTGTGGGGCCCCAATGTTGAGAATCAGCGGGGTGGAGATGTTGTTACCTACCCTCACCACCTGTGGTCGGCCCGTCAGGAAGTCCAGTACCCAGTTGCACAGGGTGGGGTCGAGACACAGGATCTTGAGCTTGATGACGAGTTTGGAGGGAACTATGGTGTTAAATGCTGAGCTGTAGTCGATGAACAGCATTCTCACATAGGTATTCCTCTTGTCCAGATAGGTAAGAGCAGTGTGCAGTGTGGTTGCAATTGCGTCGTCTGTGGATCTATTGGGGCGGTAAGCAAATTGGAGTGGGTCTAGGGTGTCAGGTAGGCTGGAGGTGATATGGTCCTTGACTAGATTCTCAAAGCACTTCATGATGACAGAAGTGAGTGCTACGGCAGTCGTTCAGCTCAGTTACCTTAGCTTTCTTGGGAACAGGAACAATGGTGGCCCTCTGGAAGCATGTGGAAACAGAAGACTGGGATAAGGATTGATTGAATATGTCCGTAAACACACCAGCCAGCTGGTCTGCGCATGCTCTGAGGATGCGGCTGGGAATGCCGTCTGGGCCTGCAGCCTTGCGAGGGTTAACACGTTTAAATGTTTTACTCACGTCGGTTGCAGTGAAGGAGAGTCCTCAGAGTTTGGTAGCAGGCCGTGTCAGTGGCACTGTATTGTCCTCAAAGCGATTGTTTGGGAATGTTTTAATCGTTGCTGTGGGTATAACATTGCCGATGCACTTTCTAATGAACTCACTCACCGAATCAGCGTATTCGTCAATGTTGTTGTTGGACGCAATGCGGAACATATCCCAATCCACGTGATCGAAGCAGTCTTGAAGCGTGGAATCAGATTAGTCGGACAAGCGTTAAACAGACCTGAGCACGGGAGCTTCTTATTTTAGTTTCTGTCTTTAGGCTGGAAGCAACGAAATGGAGTCGTGGTCAGCTTTTCCGAAAGGAGGGCGGGGGAGGGCCTTATATGCATTGCAGCGTAAGAATAACAATGATCCAGGGTTTTAACAGCCCTGGTTGCGCAATCGATATGCTGATAGATTTTAGGGAGTCTTGTTTTCAGATTAGCCTTGTTAAAATCCCCAGCTACAATGAATGCAGCCTCAGGATATGTGGTTTCCATTTTACATAGAGTCAAATGAAGTTTTTTCAGGGCCATCGATGTGTCTGCTTGGGGTGGGAATATATAAGGCTGTGATTATAATCGAAGAGAATTCCCTTGGTTGATAATGCGGTCGACATTTGATTGTGAGGAATTCTAAGTCAGGTGAACAGAAGGACTTGAGTTCCTGTATGTTGTTATGATCACACCAAGTCTCGTTAATCATAAGGCATACACCCCTGCCCCTCTTCTTACCAGAAATATGCTTGTTTCTGTCGGCACGATGCGTGAAGAAACCAGCTGGCTGCACCGACTCCGATAGCGTCTCTCGAGTGAGCCATGTTTCCGTGAAGCAAAGAACGTTACAGTCTCTGATGTCTCTCTGGAATGCTACCCTTGCTCGGATTTCATCAACTTGTTGTCAAGAGACTGGACGAGTAGTATACTAGGGAGTGGTGTGCGATGTGCCTGTCTCCGGAGCCTGACCAGAAGATGCTTCGTTTGCCCCTTTTACTGCGACATTGTTTAGGTTCGTCGGCTGGGATCCGATCCATTGTCCTGGGTGGAAGGCAAAACACAGGATCCTCTCGAAAGTCATATTCCTGGTCGTGCTGATGGTGAGTTGACGTTGCTCTTATATTCAGTAGTTCCTCCCGACTGTATGTAATGAAACCTAAGATTACCTAGGGTACCAATGTAAGAAATAACACGTAAAAAAACAAAATACTGCATAGTTACCTAGGAACGCGAAGTGAGGCGGCCATCTCTGTCGGCGCCGGAAGTGTTATCTATCCCTCTATCCTATCATCTATGTATATTACCCTCTATCATATCCTCCTATCCTCTCTGTATCTATCCCTCTATCCTATCATCAATGTATCTATCCCTCTATCCTATCATCTATGTATATTACCCTCTATCATATCCTCCTATCCTCTCTGTATCTATCCCTCTATCCTATCATCTATGTATATTACCCTCTATCATATCCTCCTATCCTCTCTGTATCTATCCCTCTATCCAATCCTCCTATTCTCTATGTATCTATCCCTCTATCCTGTCATCTATGTATCTATCCCTCTATCCAAGCCTCTATGTATCTATCCCTCTATCCTATCATCTATGTATATTTCCCTCTATCCTATCATCTATGTATATATCCCTCTATCCTGTCATCTATGTTTATTACCCTCTATCATATCCTCCTATCCTCTCTGTATCTATCCCTCTATCCAATCCTCCTATTCTCTATGTATCTATCCCTCTATCCTATTCACTATATATATTACCCTCTATCCTATCCTCCAATTCTCTATGTACTGTATCTATCCCTCTATCCTATCATCTATGTATCTATCCCTCTATCCTGTCATCTATGTATCTATCCCTCTATCCTATCATCTATGTATCTATCCCTCTATCCTATCATCTATGTATCTATCCCTCTATCCTATCATCTATGTATCTATCCCTCTATCCTATCATCTATGTATCTATCCCTCTATCCTATCATCTATGTATCTATACCTCTATCCTGTCATCTATGTATCTATCCCTCTATCCTATCATCTATGTATATATCCCTCTATCCTATCATCTATGTATATATCCCTCTATCATATCATCTATGTATATATCCCTCTATCCTGTCATCTATGTATATATCCCTCTATCCTATCATCTATGTATATATCCCTCTATCATATCATCTATGTATATATCCCTCTATCATATCATCTATGTATTTATCCCTCAATCCTATTCTCTATGTGTATATCCCTCTATCCTATCCTCTATGTATCTATCCCTCGATCCTATTCTCTATGTATCGATCCCTTGATCCTATCCTCTATGTACATATCCCTCTATCCTATCCTCCTATCCTCTATTGATCTTTCACTCTATCCTGTTCTCTATGTATCTATCTTTCTGTCCTATCCTCTATATTATCCTCCTATCCTCTATTTCTCTAAGCCTCTATCCTATCATCTATGTATCTATGTATCTATCCTTCTATCTTATCCTCTATGTACATATCCCTCTCTCCTATCCTCTATTTATCTATCCCTCTATCCTATCCTCCTATTCTCAATGTATTTATCCCTCTATCATGTCCTCTTGTTATTTCTCCCTCTATCCTATAATCCGATTCACTATGTATCTATCCCTCTATCCTATCATCTATGTATCTATCCCTCTATCCTATCCTCTATGTACCTATCCCTCTATCATAATATCTATGTACCTATCCCTCTATCATATTATCTATGTATCTATCCCTCTATCCTATCATCTATGTATATATCCCTCTGTCATATTATCTATGTATCTATCCCTCTATCCTATCCTCTATGTATATATCCCTATATCCTATTATCTGTGTATCTATCCATCTATCCTATTATCTATCCTTCTATCCTTCTATCCTTTCATCAATGTCTATACCCCTCTATACTATATTTATCTGTCCCTCTGTCCTATCATCAATGTCTATACCCCTCTATACTATATTTATCTATCCCTCTATCCTATCATCTATGTCTATACCCCTCTCTACTATATTTATCTGTCCCTCTGTCCTATCATCTATGTCTATTCCCCTCTATACTACATTTATCTATCCCTCTATGTCTATACCTCTCTATACTATATTTATCTGTCCCTCTGTCCTATCATCTATGTCTAAACCCCTCTATACTATATTTATCTATCCTTCTATCCTATCATCTATGTCTATACCCCTCTATACTATATTTATCTGTCCCTCTGTCCTATCATCTATGCCTATACCCCTCTATACTATATTTATCTGTCCCTCTGTCCTATCATCTATGTCTATACCCCTCTATACTATATTTATCTGTCCCTCTATCCTATCATCTATGTCTATACCCCTCTATACTATCATCTATGTCTATACCCCTCTATACTATATTTATCTGTCCCTCTATCCTATCATCTATGTCTATACCCCTCCATCCTATCATCTATGTCTATACACCTCTATACTATCATCTATGTCTATACCCCTCTATACTATCATCTATGTCTATACCCCTCTATACTATATTTATCTGTCCCTCTATCCTATCATCTATGTCTATACCCCTCTATACTATCATCTATGTCTATACCCCTCTATACTATCATCTATGTCTATACCCCTCTATCCTATCATCTATGTCTATACCCCTCTATCCTATCATCTATGTCTATACCCCTCTATACTATCATCTATGTCTATAGCCCTCTATACTATTATCTATGTCTATACCCCTCTATACTATATTTATCTGTCCCTCTATCCTATCATCTATGTCTATACCCCTCTATTCTATCATCTATGTCTATACCCCTCTATAATATCATCTATGTCTATACCCCTCTATCCTATCATCTATGTCTATACCCCTCTATACTATCATCTATGTCTATACCCCTCTATACTATATTTATCTGTCCCTTTATCCTATCATCTATGTCTATACCCCTCTATACTATCATCTATGTCTATACCCCTCTATCCTATCATCTATGTCTATACCCCTCTATACTATCATCTATGTCTATACCCCTCTATACTATATTTATCTGTCCCTCTATCCTATCATCTATGTCTATACCCCTCTATCATATCATCTATGTCTATACCCCTCTATCCTATCATCTATGTCTATACCCCTCTATCCTATCATCTATGTCTATACCCCTCTATCCTATCATCTATGTCTATACCCCTCTATACTATCATCTATGTCTATACCCCTCTATACTATATGTATCTATCCCTCTATCCTATCATCTATGTCTATACCCCTCTATACTATATTTATCTGTCCCTCTATCCTATCATCTATGTCTATACCCCTCTATCCTATCATCTATGTCTATACCCCTCTATCCTATCATCTATGTCTATACCCCTCTATCCTATCATCTATGTCTATACCCCTCTATACTATCATCTATGTCTATACCCCTCTATACTATCATCTATGTCTATACCCCTCTATACTATAGTTTTTCTGTCCCTCTATCCTATCATCTATGTCTATACCCCTCTATCCTATCATCTATGTCTATACCCCTCTATACTATCATCTATGTCTATACCCCTCTATACTATCATCAATGTCTATACCCCTCTATCCTATCATCTATGTCTATACCCCTCTATCCTATCATCTATGTCTATACCCCTCTATACTATCATATATGTCTATACCCCTCTATCCTATCATCTATGTCTATACCCCTCTATACTATCATCTATGTCTATACCCCTCTATACTATCATCTATGTCTATACCCCTCTATCCTATCATCTATGTCTATACCCCTCTATACTATCATCTATGTCTATACCCCTCTATACTATATTTATCTGTCCCTCTGTCCTATCCTCCTGGGCCGGTGCAGACTGTCACTGGGTACACACACATACACCACCGGTCAAAAGTTTTAGAACACCTAATCATTCAAGGGTTTTTCTTTATTCTTACTATGTTCTACATTGTGGAATAATAGTGAATACATCAAAACTATGAAATAACACATATGGAATCATGTAGTAACCAAAAATGTGTTAAATAAATCAAAATATATTTTCTATTTGAAATTCTTCAAATAGCCACCCTTTGCCTTGATGACAGCTTTGCACACTCTTGGCATTCTCTCCACCAGCTTCATGATGTAGTCACCTGGAATGCATTTCAATTAACAGGTGTGCCTTCTTAAAAGTTAATTTGTGGAATTTCTTTCCTTCTTAATGCTTTTGACACAATCAGTTGTGTTCAGAGGAGACTGTGTGAATCAGGCCTTCATGGTCGATTTGATACAAAGAAACCACTACTAAAGGACACCAATAAGAAAAAGAGACTCGCTTGTGCCAAGAAACATGAGCAATGGACATTAGACCAGTGGAAATATGTCCTTTGGTCATGTATCCAAATTGGAGATGTTTGATTCCAACTGTTGTGTCTTTATGAGATGTGGTGTGGATGAACTGATGATCTCTGTATGTGTATTTCCCACCGTAAAGCATGGAGGAGGAGGTGTGATGGTGTGGGGGTGCTTTGCTGGTGATACTGTCTGTGATTTATTTAGAATTCAAGGCACACTTACCCAGCATGGCATTCCACAGCATTCACCATCCCATCTGGTTTTGGCTTAGCGGGACTATCATTTGTTTTTCAACAGGACAATGACCCAACACACCTCCAAGCTGTGTAAGGGCTATTTTACCAAGAAGGAGAGTGATGGAGTGCTGCATCAGATGAGCTGGCCTCCACAATCCCCCGACCTCAACCAAATTGAGATGTTTTTGGATTAGTCGGACCGCAGATTGAAGGAAAAGCCGCCAAAAAGTGCTCAGCATTTGTGGGAACTCCAAGAGTGTGCAAAGCTGTCATTAAGGCAAAGGGTGAATATTTGAAGAATCTCAAATATCAAAAATATTTCGATTTGTTTAACACTTTTTTTGGATACTACATGATTCCATATATGTTATTTCAGAATGTTGATGTCTTCACTATTATTCTACAATGTAGAAAATAGTAAAAATAAAGAAAAAACCCTTGAATGAGTAGGTGTTCTAAAACTTTTGACCGGTAGTGAAGGACACACACACACATAGGACACACAAACAAAATGAGGGCATGCACGCACACACACACACACACAACAACAACCCGGCGCATGCATTAAAACTAACACACCAACACAGAGGGGACCTGTCTTGCAGACAAGGTCAGAGAGCGTGTGACGTATGAGGAGTTATATCGCCTGGGAAAGGGAACAAGAGTCTCCCTGTGGGCTGCATTGGTGCCAACAATAAAATCCCTAAATATAATAGCAGAGAGAGAGAGAGAGAGAGATCACACACACACACACACACACACACACACACACACACACACACACACACACACACACACACACACACACACACACACACACACACACACACACACACACACACACACACACACACACACACACAGGGGGGCCCAGAAGACTTTGGGCACAGAGAGGGTCTGTTAAGTTAGAGCTAATGTTCCAAACAGAGAACATAGTTACCTAATGACAGAAAAAAAATTGTTGCTGTGGATTAGAAATAAATATCCTCAGTGAAAGAAGAAGGCTGAGAGAGAGAGAGAGAGAGAGAGAGAGAGAGAGAGAGACAGAGACAGAGAGAGAGAGAGAGAGAGAGAAACAGGGAGAGAGAGAGAGAGAGGAGAGAGAGACAGAGAGAGAGAGAGAGAGAGAGAGAGAGAGAGACAGAGAGGGAGAGAGAGAGACAGGGAGAGAGAGAGAGACAGTGGGAGAGAGAGACAGAGAGAGAGAAACAGAGAGAGAGAGAGAGAGAGACAGAGAGAGAGAGACAGAGAGAGAGACAGAGACAGAGAGAGAGAGAGAGAGAGAGAGAGAGAGAGAGAGAGAGAGAGACAGAGAGAGAGAGAGAGACAGAGAGAGAGACAGAGAGAGAGAGAGAACAGCAGCACAATTAGACCCAACCAAATCATGAGAAAACAAAAAGATAATTACTTGACACATTGGAAAGAATTAACAAAAAAAACAGAGCAAACTAGAATGCTATTTGGCCCTACACAGAGAGTACACAGCAGCAGAATACCTGACCACTGTGACTGACCCAAAATTAAGGAAAGCTTTGACTATGTACAGACTCAGCGAGCATAGCCTTGCTATTGAGAAAGGCCGCCGTAGGCAGACATGGCTCTCAAGAGAAGACAGGCTATGTGCTCACTGCCCACAAAATGAGGTGGAAACTGAGCTGCACTTCCTAACCTCCTGCCCAATGTATGACCATATTAGAGAGACATATTTCCCTCAGATTACACAGATCCACAAAGAATTCGAAAACAAATCCAATTTTGAAAAACTCCCATATCTACTGGGTGAAATTCCACAGTGTGCCATCAGAACAGCAAGATTTGTGACCTGTTGCCACGAGAAAAGGACAACCAGTGAAGAACACACACCATTGTAAATACAACCCATATCTAAGTTTATTTATTTTATCTTGTGTCCTTTACCATTTGTACATTGTTAAAACACTGTATATATATATATATATATATATATATATATATATATATATAATATGACATTTGTAATGTCTTTATTGTTTTGAAACTTCTCTATGTGTGATGTTTACTGTTACTTTTTATTGTTTATTTCACTTTATATATTCACTTTATATATTATCTACCTTACTTGCTTTGTTTCCCATGCCAATAAAGCCCTTGAATTGAATTGAATTGAATTGAATTGAGAGAGAGAGAGAGAGAGAGAGAGAGAGAGAGAGAGAGAGAGAGGCAGAGGGAGAGAGAGAGAGAGATGCATTTCTTTCTTTACTTTCCAAACTCTGATGATGTTCTGAGCACACTTGTCATGTGAATTTATGTGTCAACACACCCCTCCCCTCTGTCATCACACACAAACAAACACCCCCCCACACACACACACACACACACACACACACACACACACACACACACACACACACAAAGCATGCACGTAAGCATGCACACACACACAGCCTCAATGTACCGTTTATCCTGTCTAGCTTTAGGCAAGTCTTTGGCTTCGCAACTATAATGCCCATCCACCTGAATAGTCATATTGCCCCCTAGTGGTAAAACTGGCCACTACATCTATTCATTTACACTGAAAAAAATATAAATTTAACATGTAAAGTGTTGGTCCCATGTTTCATAAGCTGAAATAAAATATCCCAGAAATGTTCCATATGCACAAAACATATTATTTATTTCAAATGTTTCGCACAAATTTGTTTACGTCTCTGTTAGTGAGCATTTATCATTTTCCAAGATAATCCATCCACCTGACAGGTGTAGCATATCAAGAAGCTGATTAAAGCATGATTATTACATACATGCAAGGCCACTCTAAAATATGCAATTTTGTCACACAACAAAATGCCACAGATGTCTCAAGTGTTGAGGGATTGGCATGCTGACAATTGGCACGCTGACTACAGGAATGCCCGACAGAGTTGTTGCCAGAGAATTTAATATCAATTTCTCTACCATAAGCCTTCCCAGTTCTGTCTGTAATAAAGTCCTTTTGTGGGGAAAATCAAATTCTGATTGGCTGGCTCCCAAGTGGGTGAACCTGACTCCGAAGTGGGTGGGCCTATGCCCTTTCAGGCCCACCCATAGCTACACCCCTGCCCAGTCATGCAATCCATAGATTAGGGCCTAATGAATTTATTTCAATTGACTGATTTCCTTCTATGAAATGTAACTCAGTAAAATCTTTGAAATTGTTGCATGTTGTGTCTATGTTTTTGTTCAGTATATTCAATGAAAATGTAATCTTACCACACTTTGACAGGAACGTAAAATGTAGTTTTTGACAATCTTAAAAACATTTTCATTCTCTGTAAAGTCTAAAAGGTGTTGTGGTGGGCATTCCTCTTGCTCACATATCACAGGATGACACAGGAAGATTTAGTCACATGTCCAAAAGCAGTGTTTTGGGGACAAAGAGTATTTTCTGAAGGAGAAAGATTCTGAACGCAGCTTTGACTTTGAAGGCAGTCAGGTTATTTGGGCTGTTTACATTTAGAACATGATAGCTTTGCTTTCCTTCTCTCTGTACATCAGAAGTGGATCTGATTCATCCATTGCCAGGAACAATAGGAACTGGAGGGACATTAATGTCTTCAAATGTTTTACTTGTAATGTGACACCTTGGTATATGGAGTTGATTTCTCCATTATTTTATAGAAATGTTCAGTGATAGACTTTTTTAGCCCAATTTTAGGAATAGATTAAAACATTAAGGCCTGGGCTGCCCCCTCACCCCCATCTACCCATACACACACACTCATAGTCGTGCCCACACTCACACGCAAGCACACATCCTGAAAAACATCCCTTCCCGCTTAGACCCTCCCAGAGGAGTATAGCATGGTTTAGTGCTGGTTGATCTCTCTCTCTCTTTCTCTCTCAGTCTCTTTTTCACACACACACACACACACACACACACACACACACACACACACACACACACACACACACACACACACACACACACACACACACACACACACACACACACACACACACACACACACACACACACACACACCTCACACCCAGCCATCTCCATCTAAGCCATCATTTCTCCCAGAATCCTCCTCTTCCAGCGTGAGCTGGTAATTGAGGTTGCTCCCTTGGGTGCAGTGCATTCTGGGTCGTTAAGTGCTGTCTCTTGTTTTCTTCCTCTCTTATGGCTATTTTTCCTCTTCTTTTATTCTTTATTTATTTCGTACTAACAGAGAGAAGGAGAGAGAGAATGCACTGAGATAACCCACGCTAAGAGCACCTACACCCAGACCACTGCATCACCAGCCACACCCCAACCAGCTAAAACCCCCCCAAGTCAACCCTGGCCACATTCTATATAGGCCCCCCCATATCAGACCTATGCCCCTCCTGCCCACCCCATGCCCCCCGTCCCTGCGGCAAGTACATTAACATGACAGCAGGACATATGTCCAGGACCTGAGCAGAGCAACAGGCCTAAACCCCACTATTACACCTGCCTAAGCCCCATCTTGCGACCTAAGAGGTATGTATCAGTTGCTCAACACGCTCTGCTCACAACAACTGTGATGGTACTGGCATAAACCACACAAAAACAACACGAAACACTATGGAACACAAGGCTTTTACTATCTCATCCTAGAATAAACAAGGTCTGAGGTCATCTACCTTTGGCCTAAAGAGCAGGAACCCAGACTTCATCAAAGAAATTGGAAATACAGACATTGTCATCCTACAAGAAACATGGTAAAAAAGAGACGGACCAATTGTTTGCCCACTAGGTTACAGAGCTGGAAGTCCCATCCACCAAGCTACCAGGTGGGTGGTATAGAGGAGATGGACCCACTGGTTGCCCTCTAGGTTACAGAGAGCTGGTAGTCCCATCCACCAAACTACCAGGTGTGAAACAGGGTCTAGGTTACAGAGAGCTGGTAGTCCCATCCACCAAGCTACCAGGTGGGTGGTATAGAGGAGATGGACCCACTGGTTGCCCTCTAGGTTACAGAGAGCTGGTAGTCCCATCCACCAAACTACCAGGTGTGAAACAGGGTCTAGGTTACAGAGAGCTGGTAGTCCCATCCACCAAGCTACCAGGTGGGAGGTATAGAGGAGATGGACCCACTGGTTGACCTCTAGGTTACAGAGAGCTGGTAGTCCTATCCACCAAGCTACCAGGTGGGTGGTATAGAAGAGATGGACCCACTGGTTGACCTCTAGGTTACAGAGAGCTGGTAGTCCCATCTACCACACTACCAGGTGGGTGGTATAGAGGAGATGGACCCACTGGTTGCCCTCTATGTTACAGAGCTGGTAGTCCCATCCACCAAGCTACCAGGTGTGAAACAGGGTCTAGGTTACAGAGCTGGTAGTCCCATCCACCAAGCTACCAGGTTGGTGGTATAGAGGAGATGGACCCACTGGTTGACCTCTAGGTTACAGAGAGCTGGTAGTCCCACCCACCACACTACCAGGTGGGTGGTATAGAGGAGATGGACCCACTGGTTGCCCTCTAGGTTACAGAGAGCTGGTAGTCCCATCCACCAAACTACCAGGTGTGAAACAGGGTCTAGGTTACAGAGAGCTGGTAGTCCCATCCACCAAGCTACCAGGTGGGAGGTATAGAGGAGATGGACCCACTGTTTGACCTCTAGGTTACAGAGAGCTGGTGGTCCCATCCACCAAGCTACCAGGTGGGTGGTATAGAGGAGATGGACCCACTGGTTGACCTCTAGGTTACAGAGAGCTGGTAGTCCTATCCACCAAGCTACCAGGTGGGTGGTATAGAAGAGATGGACCCACTGGTTGACCTCTAGGTTACAGAGAGCTGGTAGTCCCATCCACCACACTACCAGGTGGGTGGTATAGAGGAGATGGACCCACTGGTTGCCCTCTAGGTTACAGAGAGCTGGTAGTCCCATCCACAAAACTACCAGATGTGAAACAGGGTCTAGGTTACAGAGAGCTGGTAGTCCCATCCACCAAGCTACCAGGTGTGAAACAGGGAAGAGACTCAGGGGGTCTGCTAATTTGGTATAGAGCAGACCTAACCCTAAATGAGTCAAAACAGGAACATTTTACATCTGGCTAGAAATGAATGAGGAAATTATCTCAACAGAGAAAAATGTCCTCATGTGTCCTAGGCTGGGTAGCCGAGTGGTTAGAACGTTGGACTAGTAACCGGACCGTTGCAAGTTCAAACCCCCGAGCTGACAAGGTACAAATCTGTCATTCTGCCCCTGAACAGGCAGTTAACCCACTGTTCCTCGGCCGTCATTGAAAATAAGAATTTGTTCTTAACTGACTTGCCTAGTTAAATAAAAAAACTTTATCCCCCCAATAGAATCCCCATACTTTATAGATGAAAGCTTCTCCACCCTAGAGGGGGAGATCAACAATTTCCAGGCTCAGGGACATGAACGAGTCTGTGGCAATCTAAATGCCAGAACTCTCAGCACACAAAGGGACAAACATTTACCTGGAGGTGACAGCATTCCCTCCCCCATATGCTCCCCTAGACACAACTACGACAACATAACCAACAAAAACGGGTCACAACTCCTGCAGCTCTGTCGGACGTTGGGTATGTACATAGTCAATGGTAGGCCACAAGGGGGACTCCTATGGTAGGTACACCTATAGCTCATCTCTTGGCAGTAGTACTGTAGACTACTTTATCACTGACCTCAACCCAGAGTCTCTCAGAGCGTTCACAGTCAGTCCACTGACACCCCTATCCGATCACAGCAAAATCACACTCTACTTGAACAGAGCAATACTCAATGGTCCGACACGTCAAAGCCAAAGGAACTGAAAAATATTACGAAATGCTATAGATGGAAGGAAAATAGTGTGGAAATCTACCAAAAAACAATTAGGCAAAATTAACAAAAATTTACAACAATAACAAATGGTTTGATGAAGAATGCAAAAACCTAAGAAAGAAATTGAGAAACCTACCCAACCAAAAAACATAGAGACCCAGAAAATCTGAGCCCAAACCACTAAAACAATACAGAAATACAATACGGAAAAAGAAGGAACAACAGGTCAGAAATCATCTCAATGTAATTGAAGAATCCATAGAATCTAACCACTTCAGAATCTAACCACAAACAACAACAGGAAGAGTTATCTAAGCAAAACGGAGATGTAGGGATAAACCACTTCTTGAAGCTTTTTGGATGTATAACATAGAACAAACAACAAAAACATATACAAATCTTATAATCAACTATTAAAGGCTGCCAGAACCCACTGGATTCTCCAATTACATTGAATGAACTACAAGAAAAAATACAAACCCTCCAACCCAAAAAGGCCTGTGGGGTTGATGGTATCCTAAATTAAATGATAAAATATACAGACAACAAATTCCAATTGGCTATAGTGAAGCTCTTTAACATCATCCTTAGTGCTGTCATATTCCCCAATATTTGGAACCAAGGACTGATCACCCCAATCCACAAAAGTGGGGACAAATTTGACCCCAATAACTACCGTGGGATATGCGTCAACAGCAACCTGGGAAAATCCTCTGCATTATCATTAACAGCAGACACATTTCCTCAGCATAAACAATGAACTGAGCAAAATGTCATTTGGCTTTTTACCAAATTACCGTATGACAGACCACATATTCATTCTGCACACCCTAATTGACAAACAAACAAACCAAAACAAAGGCAAAGTCTTCTAATGCTTTGTTGATTTCAAAAAGCTTTCGACTGAATTTGGCATGAGGGTCTGCTGTAGAAATTGATGGAAAGTGGTGTTGGGGGAAAACATACAACATTATAAAATCCATGTACACAAAAAACAAGTGTGCGGTTAAAATTGGCAAAAACCACACACATTTCTTTCTACAGGGCGGGTGCAGCATACGCCCCACCCTCTTCAACATACATATATACATACATACATACATACATACATACATACATACATACATACATATACATATACATACATATACATACATACATACATACATACATACATACATACATACATACATACATACATACATACATACATACATACATACATACATATACATATACATACATATACATATATATATATACATACATACATACATACATACATACATACATACATACATACATACATACATATACACATATATATATATATATATATATACATACATACATACATACATACATACATACATACATACATACATACATACATACATACATACATACATACATACATACATACATACATACATATACATATATACATATACATATTCATACATATACATACATACATACACACACACACACACACACACACATATACATACATATATATATATATATATATATATCAATGAATTGGCGAGGGCATTAGAACAGCCTACAGCACCCGGCCTCACCCTACTAGAATCTGAAGTCAATTGTCTTTGATCTGGTACTTCTGTCCCCAATCAAGGAGGGCCTACAGCAGCACTTAGATTTTCTGAACAGATTCTGTACAGATCTGGGCCCTGACAGTAAAGCTCAGTAAGACAAAATAATGGTGTTCCAAAAAAGGTCCAGTCGCCAGGACCACGAATACAAATTCCATCTAGACACTGTTGCCCTAGAGCACACAAAAAAAACAATACATACCTCGGCCTAAACATCAGCGCCACAGGTAACTTCCACAGAGCAGTGAACGATCTGAGAGACAAGGAAATAAGGGCCTTCTATGTCATCAAAGGGAACATAACATTTGACATACCAATTAGCATCTGGAAAAAAATACTTGAATCAGTTATAGAACCCATTGCCCTTTATGGTTGTGAGGTCTGGGGTCCGCTCACCAACCAAGAATTAACAAAATAGGACAAACACCGAATTGAGAGTCTACATGCAGTATTCAGCAAAAATATCCCCTGTGTACAACGTAAAACACCAAATAATGCATGCAGAGCAGACTTAGAACGATACCCGCTCATGATCAAAATCCAGAAAAAATACATTAAATTCTACAACCACCCAAAAAGAAGCGATTCCCATTGTATTTTTAGTCATATACACATATTTAGCAGATGTTATTGTGGGTGTAGCGAAATTCTTGTGTGACAAGAAGCTAGGGTTAGGGTTGTATTTTATTCTGAAGTCAAATTCAATGAAAAAAGGAGTCAAGAGAAAACATTTTCTGTAATACAGATTCTATTTAGGAAGCAATGTCTTAAAACAAATCCCTCTTGGTTGGTAATGCAATTATCTATTTTAGCACCACTCTTGAATGCATGGCTAATTCATTTCATAAAACACATTCCAAAAGTGACACTTTTTTAATATATATTGTTTTACATATCCTATGTTGGTCAACGCATGTTTTCTTCCTCGTGACGTTGCTAGGACGTATCCGTAGTAACCTGTCCTGTCCAATGCGTGCGCCCCCTCAGAGGTGAAGAGTGTTCCAGTTCATACTGTAAACTGTTTTTGGTTCAAGGTTTGGTTTCGGTGACAGCGCTCCGCTCTATCGGGTTTTGAGAGCCTGGAATACGGCTTACTGAGGCGGAAAGCCGCGTTGTAGAGAGCCAAAATGATGAATATGTGGAAAGTCCGGGAATTGGTTGATAAAGCGTAAGTATTTTCACTATATCCGAGTTCAACACTCGAGTTTACCTGTTTGAGAGAGACACGTACCCAACACTTTGACGTCACGTAGCAGCAGAAAGCTAGTTAGCTTCAGTAGCAAGTTGTAGCAGTCAAAACACGGGACAAAATCTACTTTTTCGCCATTCGACTTTTTAACCATTTTAATCTTGTCTGGAAGTATCAGACGAGCGATTGATAACGCAACTTTCTAGCCGCGTTATCTGTTTGTAGAAAGATGAGATGGCTGTTATCCAGCTAGCTAATTATCAAGCGTAACGACGTTAGATTGAAATAGTTTTTTTGCGCAGTTTTACAGTCAGTTTGTTGTTTGGTTAGCTAGCAAGCACATTTACTGAGCTTGGGAATTGGCCAGCTCAAAACCAAACGTATGCACTTACGCAAGGGGAAATCTTTCTGTAAACATAGGTACTATTAGTTGTGGCAAAGGCCTTGAATGCTAATTGGATGTATTCTGACAAGCCAACTTCCGGGTGTGAAAGTAACAATCATACCAACCAGAACTTTTTGCTTTTCTCATGTCTCAGGTCTATCAAAACGGCCACATCTCAGTTGACATAACTATAATAAATTGCTGTATATATATATATATATATATATATTTTTTTTTTTTACAAAGTATAGGATGATCCAAGTAAGCCTTGAACACCTGCATATCTCACTCAAACGTCTGCCTAGCTACCTGTTAGTATGCTAGCTATAGGCTAAATTATAAAAACAATTACAATACATTTGACTGGAGTGTATGTTTGTTATGGGCCTCTTGCATTTACAAAATGGAGGAGCTTTGCATGCAGAAGCAGAAAGTTGGAGCAATAGATCACTATCATTCACTGTCTGTTGATACAGTACGAGAGAGCACTGTAATGTGTAACTCTGTAATAAACAATTACTTGCTGAATGCAACTATAGATTGATTGGACAATCAATAGGCAATGTCACACTTCATACAGTTGCATTGTGAAGACATTGCTGTTGCTACATTATTAGCATGAGTAACTCGCCAGAGTTTGATTAAAAATAAAGTTCTCTGCGAGTATGTCCCAAATGGCACCGTTTTCCATAAATAGTGCACTGCTTTTGACCAGGGCCCATAGGGAATAGGATGCCATTTGGGACAGAAACTAAGAGTGGTTTGCATAGCACAGTTGCGTTGCATGGCATTCATGGGAATAAACCAGATTAGCCTAGACCTTGTACAGTCGCTGTCAGCAGAGATTGAAACTAAAGGCTTGAACGAATGGCTGAATGGTTCCACCTCTGAGCAAGAGCCACACCTGCTTTAGCCGGCTTGTTGTTTTCTTTTGTCCTCCTCTCATATAGTTTACTGTTCCTCACTGCTGAGTTATGACCTGAGATAGACCGTACAGAACACACACAGGCCTACCGTAGAGCTCTGGGAAGTAGTGGGAGAATGCAATCGCCACTTAAAAGCTTTAACAGCTGGTTTGGTGAGCTTTGGCAACAGCAGAAGTGCACAGTTCCTGTCCAAGAACACATTCCTGCAAAAAATTAGAGAGAGAGAGAATGATTGAGACAACTTTTTAAGTGTTTCCCAAACAAGCACATATATTATTCCTCAATAATGATGGATCAGCTCCTAGAGGGATATTACCACCTATGGCTGCAAAAACACTGTTAAGGTGGCTTGTTATGCTTAACCAATACTAATGCACTAAATCACAGATTGGGTACGTCATTGCGCACGTTGTCACACTTCATGAAACGCATTAAGTCAACTGCGTTATATAGGTCCATGTAGCCAATGTATATTTTATTGCAGTCATCTGTATTCATTTGAAAACATCATTTTTTATCCTTCTCTTGTTTGCAAACATTGCAAATATTGTAGCAATGTTGTATTTGCAGTCAACTTCCTTCTGATCTTGATTCTACAGTGCCTTCAGAAAGTACTCCCACCTCTTGACTTTTTGTACCTTTTTTCCCTTTAAAATAGATACAATTTAGAAGTTGTCACTGGCCTACACAAAATACCCTACCCATAATGTCAGTGGAATTATTTTTTTATGTTCACAAATTAATTTAACATAAAAATCTGAAATTTCTTGAGCCAAAAAATATTCAACCCCTTTTGTTATAGTAAGCCTCAATAAGTTCAGGGGTAGAAATGTACGTAACAAGTCACACGATAAGTTGCATGGACATCTGTGTGTAATAATGGTGTTTAACATGGTTTTTGAATTCCTACATCATCTCTGTACCCCACACATACAATTATCTGTAAGGTCCCGCTGCTGCACCTTCTTCACAACTCTGTCTGTGTGGCTGGACCAATTCAGTTTGCCCGTGATGTTTATGCCGAGGAGCTTAACTTACTACCCTCCACTACTGTCCCACGATGTGGATAGTTGGGGTGTTCCCCCTGCTGTTTCCTAAAGTCCACAATCATCTCCTTTGTTTTGTTGACGTTGAGTGTGAGGTTATTTTCCTGACACCACACTCCGAGGGCCCTCACCTCCTCCCTGTAGGCCGTCTCGTCGTTGTTGGTAATCAAGCCTACCTCTGTAGTGTCGTCCTCAAACTTGATGATTGAGTTGGAGGCGTGCATGGCCACGCAGTCGTGGGTGAACAGGGAGTACAGGAGAGGGCTCAGAACGCACCCTTGTGGGGCATCAGTGTTGAGGATCAGCAGGGTGGAGATGTTGTTACCTACCCTCACCACCTGGGGGCGGCCCTTCAGGAATTCCAGTACCCAGTTGCACAGGGCGGGGTCGAGACCCAGGGAGAAGGAGAGTCCGCAGGTTTTGGTAGCGGGCCGTGTCAGTGGCCCTGTATTGTCCTCAAAGCGGGCAAAAAAGTTATTTAGTCTGCCTGGGAGCAAGACATCCTGGTCCATAACAGGGCTGGTTTTCTTTTTGTAATCCGTGATTGACTGTAGACCCTGCCACATACCTCTTGTGTCTGAGCATTTGAATTGTGACTCTACTTTGTCTCTATACTGACGCTCAGCTTGTTTGATTGCCTTGCGGAGGGAATAGCTACACTGTTTGTATTCGGTTATGTTTCCGGTCACCTTGCCCTGGTTAAAAGCAGTGGTTTGTGCTTTCCGTTTCACGTGAATGCTGCCATCAATCCACGGTTTCTGGTTTGGGAATGTTTTAATTGTTGCTATGGGAACGACATTGTCAATGCACTTTCTAATGAACTCGCTCACCGAATCAGCGTATTCATCAATGTTGTTGTTGGAAGCAATGTGGAACATGTCCCAGTCCACCTCTTCAAAGCAGTCTTGAAGCGTGGAATAAGATTGGTCGGACCAGCGTTGAACGGACCTGAGCGCGGGAGCTTCTTGTTTTAGCTTCTTTCTGTAGGCAGGGAGCATCAAAATGGAGTCGTGGTCAGCTTTTCCGAAAGGAGGAAAAGGGCCTTATATGCGTCACGGAAGTTAGAATAGCAATGATCCAAGGTTTTACCAGCCCTGGTTGCGCAATCCATATGCTGATACAATTTAAAGAGTCTTGTTTTCAGATTAGCCTTGTTAAAATCCCCAGCTACAATGAATGCAGCCTCAGGATATGTGGTTTCCAGTTTGCAAAGAGTCAAATGAAATTTGTTCAGGGCCATCGATTTGTCTGCTTGGGGGGGAATATATGGGAGTTGTGCGCGATGTGCCCGTCTCCGGAGCCTGACCAGAAGACTGCTTCGTTTGCCTCTTTTACGACGCCATTGTTTTGGGTCGCAGGCTGGGATCCATTCCGTTGTCCTGGGTGGAAGGCAGAACACAGGGTCCGCTTCGCGAAAGTCATATTCCTGGTCGTGCTGATGGTGAGTTGACATTGCTCTTATGTTCAGTAGTTCTTCCCGACTGTATGTAATGAAACCTAAGATTACCTGGGGTACCAATGTAAGAAATAACACGGAAAAAAACTAAATACTGCATAGTTTCCTAGGAACGCGAAGCGAGGCGGCCATCTCTGTTGGCGCCGGAAGTCAAGGGGTGTGAATACTTTCTAAAGACTATGTTTATAGCGGAGATCTTCTGTGAATAAAATACCTAACAGTGCACTTTGGCTGCTCTACGAGTGGTCTGGATTTTAAGAGCCACATTACTAACGAAGGCTCTGGGAAACACCTTGGAAACGAGGTGGGAAACGAGGGCCTTGAGTAGAGATGTTGAGATGTAGAGATGTTGTGAGTGGGAAAACACCCATCAGAGTACAGCCATGTTCCACAAAGGCGACTGAATGCTGGACTTGAATCAAGGGACTGGCAATCCTGTGTCAAAGTCTTGCCGGCTGTCACATGGAAAATTGTTACAATACTAAATAAATAGGCCTAAAGACTATTTGTACTAGTTACAGGATGAAGGAAATTGGTGTGTGTATTGAAGACAGACGTGCAATGAAACGGAAGCCTTTGCCATATTGTGTGTCACAGATTACACACATATATATACATACACACACACACACACACACGATCAGAGGCTTCCTTTTGATCAGGTTGATATGTGGGACAGAGGAAGCTAGCAAGTCTTCTGAGAAGAGAAAAGTTAACTGTCTTGTCTAAATGTTAGGCTATATCACGTTAAGGTTTTTCACTACGTTTCAAAGCGCCATTTCCTGGTTGCTACAATTCTAATTGTCGGCTTAAGTTTTGTTTGTGACAAAACAAGCAAGTGTAGTGTAGAGAATCATTGTACCATCTAAACCGCTGTGAAATATAACCAAAAATATTGTACATTCAGCTGTTTTTGAAGCTGGTGTACAAAATAAAAAAGTAAAATACGCAAAAACGAAACTTGAGGACGGGAAGCATAGAAATAGCACCTATAGAACAGATCTACCGCTTCTTAAACTCGCATCTATAACATACATTTCTATGGGAATTTGATCGGGTCGCTCCAGAAGTTACATATCTCAGCTTTAAGAACTCATAGGCTATTTGAATTGCTCTTTGCACCAACTAGCTCTTTACTAGGGCGGCAGTGTAGCCTAGTGGTTAGAGCGTTGGACTAGTAACCAGAAGGTTGTGAGTTCAAACCCCCGAGCCGACAAGGTACAAATCTGTCGTTCTGCCCCTGAACAGGCAGTTAACCCACTGTTCCCAGGCCGTCATTGAAAATAAGAATGTGTTCTTAACTGACTTGCCTGGTTAAATAAAGGTAAAAAATTAACTTGTAAGTCGCTCTGGATAAGAGCGTCTGCTAAATGACTTAAATGTAAATGTAAATGTTACTAGTTATTAAGAGGATGATATTTTGTAACTTTGACATTACAACAGTCACTCTCTGTCTTCTACAGTACTTTACACTACAAGCCTTCAGAAACACAGAGAGAGGGTGTGTCCTCTCATCTCCTCTCAGACTGTCTGACAGGGCCCAGTAAGAGGGGCCTTGTGGCCCAAAACATTGGCCTGCTTTGTGTCTTCAATTCCACTGCTCTGCTAAATCTATGCTCTGGGTAGAAGTTGTAGGCACATATCTAAGATCAGCTTATCCTCTAAATCCAAACTTTAGCCATAAGGGATTGAAAAACTGACGGACCTCACTGCCTTCTGTGTCCTACTGCATGGGGTTATGTCTGAACAGAGAGCTGAGTCCTACTGCATGGGGTTACGTCTGACCAGAGAGCTGAGTCTTACTGCATGGGGTTATGTCTGAACAGAGAGCTGAGTCCTACTGCATGGGGTTATGTCTGAACAGAGAGCTGAGTCCTACTGCATGGGGTTATAGCTGAGCTGAGTCTTACTGCATGGGGTTATGTCTGAACAGAGAGCTGAGTCCTACTGCATGGGGTTATAGCTGAGCTGTGTCCTACTGCATGGGGTTGTAGCTGAGCGGAGTCCTACTGCATGGGGTTATAGCTGAGCGGAGTCCTACTGCATGGGGTTATGTCTGACCAGAGAGCTGTGTCCTACTGCATGGGGTTATGTCTGACCAGAGAGCGGAGTCCTACTGCATGGGGTTATGTTTGAACAGAGAGCTGAGTCCTACTGCATGGGGTTATGTCTGACCAGAGAGCTGAGTCTTACTGCATGGGGTTATGTCTGAACAGAGAGCTGTGTCCTACTGCATGGGGTTATAGCTGAGCTGAGTCTTACTGCATGGGGTTATGTCTGAACAGAGAGCTGAGTCCTACTGCATGGGGTTATAGCTGAGTCCTACTGCATGGGGTTATAGCTGAGTCCTACTGCATGGGGTTATAGCTGAGTCCTACTGCATGGGTTTATAGCTGAGTCCTACTGCATGGGGTTATAGCTGAGTCCTACTGCATGGGGTTATAGCTGAGTCCTACTGCATGGGGTTATAGCTGAGTCCTACTGCATGGGGTTATAGCTGAGTCCTACTGCATGGGGTTATAGCTGAGTCCTACTGCATGGGGTTATAGCTGAGTCCTACTGCATGGGGTTATAGCTGAGTCCTACTGCATGGGGTTATAGCTGAGTCCTACTGCATGGGGTTATAGCTGAGTCCTACTGCATGGGGTTATAGCTGAGTCCTACTGCATGGGGTTATAGCTGAGTCCTACTGCATGGGGTTATAGCTGAGTCCTACTGCATGGGGTTATAGCTGAGCAGAGAGCTGAGTCCTACTTCATGGGGTTATAGCTGAGTCTTACTGCATGGGCTTATAGCTGAGTCTTACTGCATGGGGTTATAGCTGAGTCTTACTGCATGGGGTTATAGCTGAGTCTTACTGCATGGGGTTATAGCTGAGTCTTACTGCATGGGGTTATAGCTAAGTCTTACTGCATGGGGTTATAGCTGAGTCTTACTGCATGGGGTTATAGCTGAGTCCTACTGCATGGGGTTATGTCTGAACAGAGTGGAGGTCAGTAGATAGGCTACAGTTACCCAGACCAAGGATGATCTATGTTCGGCCTCGGCCGATGTGTTGAATATCAGTGCTCAATATATTCCTATTTCTCTGGTTTTCTTTCAGCCTGGCTAGATTCCCAGTGCTCATGCTTAGTGGGGAGGTTTTTCAGATCACCAATTCTTGCACAATATTTGTTTCTGTGAGCTATATCTGAACTATAAATAAAGTTTGACGAGCTAAACGGCCCTGTTTTGTTACCAAGGTGTGGGAATAAGCAGACATATTTCCCTGTTTAGCTTCCACATCTTATGCTAGCTCCTAGCCTTGACCTTAATAACTGTGATTATGCCTGCTTCTGTTTTTATTACTTTGCAGCTTGTCTGTATCTTTGAAACTGTATAAAACGACTCTTAAAGCAAGTCAATTACAGACTCTACTTAGTAGCTCTTGGCCATGTGTAGCTCTGTAACTCAGACATTGATACTAGGTTGCTTGGGGGCACCCCACCCTTCATTTACCATGAAACAGCATAGCTTCTCTCACACTAACTCAAATCAAACTTTATTTGTCACATGCGCCGAATACAACAAGTGTAGACCTTATCGTGAAATGCTTACTTACAAGCCCTTAACCAACAGTCCAGTTCAAGAAAGAGTTAAGGAAATATTTGGCTAATTAACTAAAGTAAAAAATCATACAAAATAACAAAATCAAATAACTAGGCTATATGTAGGGAGTACCTGTTACCGCGTCAATGTGCGGGGGTACAAGTTAGTCAAGGTAATTTGTACATGGAGGTAGGAGTGAAGTAATTATGAATAGATAATAAACAGAGTAGCAGCAGTGTACAAAACAAATGGGATGGGGGGGGGGGGGGTCAATGTAAATAGTCCGGTGGCCATTTTATTAATTGTTCAGCAGTCTTAGGGCTTGGTGGTGGTAAGCTGTTGAGGAGCCTTTTGGTCCTAGACTTGGTACTCCGGTACTGCTTGACGTGCGGTAGCAGAGAGAACAGTCTTTGATTTGGGTGGCTGGAGTCTTTGACAATTCTTTGGGCTTTCCTTTGACACCATTTAGTATATATGTCCTGGATGGCAGGAAGCTTGGCCCTAGTGATGTACTGGGCCGTAGGGACTAACCTATATAGTGCCTTAGTCAGATGCCGAGCTGTTGCCATACCGGGCGGTGATGCAACCGGTCAAGATGCAACCTGCTCCACTGCAGCCCCGTCAATGTTAATGGGGGCCTGTTCGGCCCGCCTTTTCCTGTAGTTCACGATCATCTCCTTTGTCTTGCTTACATTGAGGGAGAGGTTGTTGTTCTGGCATCACAGTGGCAGGTCTCTGACCTCCTCCCTGTAGTCTGACTTATCGTTGTCAGTGATCAGGCCTAACACTATTGTGTCGTCAGCAAACTTAACCTTTCTAGGGCAGGTGGGACGGTAGCGTCCCACCTGGCCAACATCCAGTGAAATTGCAGAGCGCCAAATTCAAATATACTTAATTCAAATATTTAACTTTCTTGAAAATGTTATTATACATCAAAATAAAGCTTAACTTCTTGTTAATCTAGCCGCCATGTCAGATTTCAAAAAGGCTTTACGGCGAAAGCAAACCATGCGTTTTTCAGAGGACAGCGTCCTGCATACAATAACATAAACATTTTTCAACCAGGCAGGTGCGACACAAAATTCAGAAATAGCGATATAAAAAATTCCTTACCTTTGATCTTCTTCTGTTGGCACTCCAAAAGGTCCCAGTTACATCACAAATGGGCCTTTTTTGTTCGATAATGTCCTTCTTTATATCCATAAAAACTCCATCAAAACTTGCTTCAGTCAATAATCCACCCATTTTCCATACATCAAAATGAATCCCAATCGTTACTAATAAACTTTTCCAAACAAGTCAAACAACTTTATAATCAAACCTTAGGTACCCTAATACGTAAATAAATGATAACATTTAAGACAGAGAATCGTTATTGTCTTTACCAGAGAAAAATAATTAATTTCTTCCAGGCGCTTGGAAACACTACAGCCAAAATGGGAGCCACCTAGAAAAACTCCAATTTCTGGATCATTTTTCCATAAACCAGCCTGAAACTTTCTAAAGACTGTTGACATCTAGTGGAAGCCCGAAGCCATAGGAACTGCAATCTGGGAGGCCTTGGCCTTATTATTAAAGTAATATTCATTGAAAAAAGTGGTAAGCTGAACATTTTTTGGGAGGGATGGTTTGTCCTTGGGGTTTCGCCTGCCATATCAGTTCTGTTATACTCAGACATTATTTTAACTGTTTTAGATACTGTAGAGTGTTTTCTATCCAAATCTACCAATTATATGCATATCCTAGCTTCTGGGCCTGAGTTACAGGCAGTTTACTTTGGGCACGCTTTTCATCCGGATGTCAAAATACTGCCCCCTACCCCAGAGAGGTTAACCTCTAGCGACGAGCAATCCCGTATTCGGGAGCGTAATCATAGCCTCAAGCGCATTACCATAACGCAACGTTTCCTATTCATGAAAATCGCAAATGAAATGAAATAAATATATTCAAACACAAGCTTAGCCTTTTGTTAACAACACTGTCATCTCAGATTTTCAAAATATGCGTTACAGCCAACGCTAGACAAGCATTTGTGTAAGTTTAGCATGGCATAATGCTATGCTCGGCTGTGCTGGCAGCAGGCAACATTTTCACAAAAATAAGAAAAGCAACCAAATTTAAATAATTTACCTTTTGAAGAACTTCAGATGCTTTCACTCAGGAGACTCCCAGTTAGATAGCAAATGTTCCTTTTTTGCAAAAATAATAATATTTTTGTAGGCGAAAAACGTCACGTTTGTTCATCCTGCTTGGCTGAGAAATCGACAGAAAAATACTTCAACTATAATGCATTAGCATAATGCAACTTTTTCTATTCATTAAAATCGCAAATAAATATATTGAAACTCAAGCTTAGCCTTTTGTTAACACTGTCATCTCAGATTTTCAAAATATGCTTTTCAACCAAAGCTACACAAGCATTTGTGTAAGAGTATTGATAGCCTAGCATTGCATTAAGCCTAGCATTCAGTAGGCAACATTTTCACAAAAACAAGAAAAGCATTCAAATAAAATAATTTACCTTTGAAGAACTTCGGATGATTTCAATGACGAGACTCTCAGTTAGATAGCAAATGTTCATTTTTTCCAAAAAGATTATTTGTGTTGGCGAAATAGCTCCATTTTGTTCATCACGTTTAGCTAAGAAAAAGACCGGAAAATGCATTCACTACAACGCCGAACTTTTTTCCAAATTAGCTCCATAATATCGACAGAAACATGGCAAACATTGTTTAGAATCAATCCTCAAGGTGTTTTTCACATATCTATTCGATAATATATCAGTGGTGACAGTTGGTTTCTCATCGGAAGCGAACGGAAAAATACTGCAGCTGGAGATTACACAATAATTGCAACGGAGGACACCAAGCGACCACCTGGTAGATGTAGTCTCTTATGGTCAATCTTCCAATGATATGCCTACAAATACGTCACAATGCTGTCGACACCTTGGGGAAGCGACAGAAAGCCTAAGCTCATTCGTGGCCCATTCACAGCCATATAAGAAGTCATTGGCATGAGGCGGTTTCAAAAAATGCGGCACTTCCTGATTGGATTTTATCTGGGTTTCGCCTGTAACATCAGTTCTGTGGCACTCGCAGACAATATCTTTGCAGTTTTGGAAACGTCAGTGTTTTCTTTCCAAAGCTGTCAATTATATGCATAGTCGAGCATCTTTTTGTGACAAAATATCTTGTTTAAAACGGGAACGTTTTTCATCCCAAAATTAAAATAGCGCCCCCTATATCCAAGAAGTTAATTATGGTATTGGAGTCATGATTTTCCATGCTGTCGTGAGTGAACAGGGAGTACAGGAGGGTACTAAGTACACACCCCTGAGGGGCCCCAGTGTTGAGGATTAGCGTGGCAGATGTGTTGTTGCCTACCCTTACCACCTGGGGACAGCCCGTCAGGAAGTCCAGGATCCAGTTGCAGAGGGAGGTGTTTAGTCCCAGAGTCCTTAGCTTAGTGATGAGCTTTGTGGGCACTACTATGGTGTTGAACGCTGAGCTGTAGTCAATGAACAGAATTCTCACATAGGTGTTCCTTTTGTCCAGGTGGGAAAGGGCGGTGTGGAGTGCGATTGAGATTGCATCATCAGTGGATCTGTTGGGGCAGTATGCGAATTGGCCTTGGGTATCTGGGAGGATGCTGTTGTGTGCCATGATCAGCCTTTCAAAGCACTTCATGGCTACTGACGTGAGTGCTACGGGGCAGTAATCATGTAGGCAAGTTATCTTTGCTTCCTTGGGAACAGATACTATGGTGGTCTGCTTGAAACATGTAGGTATTACAGACTCTGTCAGGGAGATGTTGAAAATGTCAGTGAAGACCCGTGCCAGTTGATCTGCGCATGCTTTGAGTGCACGTCCTGGTAATCCGTCTGGCCCAGCGGCTTTGTGAAAGTTGACCTGTTAAAACTTCTTAAGGTATATGGGTCCGCATTTTCACTTTTGGATAAATAGCATGCCCAATTTCAACTTCCTGCTACTCATGCCAAGAATATAAGATATGCATATTATTAGTAGATTTGGATAGAAAACACTGAAGTTTCTAAAACTGTTTGAATCATGTCTGTGAGTATAACAGAACTTATGTAGCAGGCAAAACCCAGAGGGCTAACCGTTCAGAAGTTGTTTTTGGAGGTCTGTCTGTTCAGTGAGTTCTCTTTGGGAAACGATATTTCTTAGGAACTTGTTTTCAGTTCCTACCGCTTCCACTGGATGTCACCAGTCTTTGGAATTTGGTTGAGGTTATTTCTTTGTGGAATGAAGAAGTATGGCCATCTAGGAACTGCGTAACGCTGTTGAGTTGTGCAAGACTTGAAAAGTAGCTTGGTTTGTTGTCTTCCTGTATTGAACACAGACCCATCTTCGATTTGATCGATTATTAACGTTTAAAAATACCTAAAATTGAATTACAAAAGTAGTTTGAAATGTTTTGGTAAAGTTTACAGACAACTTTTGAAATATTTTGTAGTGACGTTGCGCAATTTGGAAGCTGTTTTTTTCTGGATCAAACGCGCCAAATAAATGGACATTTTGGATTTATATGGACGGAATTAATCGAACAAAAGGACCAATTGTGATGTTTATGGGACATATTGGAGTGCCAACAAAAGAAGCTCGTCAAAGGTAAGGCATGTTTTATATTTTATTTCTGCGTTTTGTGTAGCGCCTGCAGGGTTGAAATATGCTACCCTCTTTGTTTACTGTTGTGCTATCATCAGATAATAGCTTCTTATGTTTCCCCGAAAAGCCTTTATTAAATCTGACATGTTGGCTGGATTCACAATGAGTGTATCTTTAATTTAGTATCTTACATGTGTGATTTAATGAAAATGTGATTATATCAATTTATTTGAATTTGCTGCGCTGCATTTTCCCTGGCTTTTGGCCAAGTGGGACGCAAGCGTCCCCTATACCATAAGAAGTTAAAGGTCTTGCTCACATTGACCACCAAGAGTGTTGTCACATAGTCGTCCAGAACAGCTGGTGCTCTCATTCACTCTTCAGTGTTGCTTGCCTCGAAGCGAGCATAAAAATCATTTAGCTTGTCTGGTAGGCCCACGTCACTGGGCAGCTCGCGTCTGGGTTTCCTTTTGTAGTCCGTAATAGTTATCAAGCCCTGCCACATCCGACGAGCGCCAGAGCCGGTGTAGTAGGATTCAATTTTAATCCTGTATTGACACTTTGCTTAGTTGATGGTTCGTCTGACGGCATAGCTGGATTTCTTATAAGCTTCCGGATTAGTGTACCACTCCTTGAAAGCGGCAGCTCTAGCCTTTAGCTCGATGAGGATGTTGCCTTTAATCCATGGCTTCTGGTTGGGATATGTACGTACGGTCACTGTGGGGATGACGTCGTCAATGCACTTATTGATGAAGCCAATGACTGAGGTGATATACTCCTCAATGCCATTGGATGAATCCCAGAACATATTCCAGTCTGTGCTAGCAAAACAGTCCTGTAGCTTAGCATCCGTGTCATCTGAACACTTCGTTATTGAGCGAATCGCTGGTGCATCCTGCTTTAGTTCTTGCTTGTAAGCAGGAATCAGGAGGATAGAATTATGGTCAGATTTGCCAAATGGAGGGTGAGGGAGAGCTTTCTATGCATCTGTGTGTGTGGAGTAAAGGTGGTCTACAGTTGTGTTCCCCCTTCCCCTCTGGTTGCATGTGTCATGCTGGTAGAAATGAGGTAAATCGGATTTAAGTTTGCCTGCATTAAAGTCCCCGGCCACAAGGAGTGCCGCTTTTGCATGAGCATTTTCTTGTTTGCTTATGGCCTGATACAGCTAGTTGAGTGCGGTCTTAGTGCCAGCATCTGTTTGTGGTGGTAAATAGACGGCGACAAATAATATAGATGAGAACTCTCTTGGTAGATAGTGTGTTCTACAGCTTATCATAAGGTACTCTACATCAGGTGAGCAATACCTCGAAACTTCTTTAATATTAGACATCGTGCACCAGCTGTTATTGACACTCCACCCAGACTATCCCTGTCTCTCTCTCTCTCGCTGCTCTAATGGCCTGAAGTACCAAACTGGTTTTCCTGACTTCCATAGTATGCACTTTAATATTTTGGCCTTTTTGCAAACGCTGTTATCCAGAGCAACTTAGTCAGTGCATTCAACATGTATGCACACACACACACCACGTCCTCAGATTGCCTGTGTGAAGTCATGAGTGTTATTTCACTCTGTGTTCCTGGAGATACTGGAGGAAAGAATGGTTTAATGTAAATAGAGGCTGTGTGTGTTGACTATTACCATGAATAATAGGCTGTCCAATGCTCGGTCTGGGCCTTTTCAATAAAGACAGTTTGAGTGCAGACTTTCCTTTTGTCCCTGGTTTGACCTCCTATTCTCTTCATAAAATACACTGCTCAAAAAATAAAGGGAACACTTAAACAACACAATAACTCCAAGTCAATCACACTTCTGTAAAATCAAACTGTCCACTTAGGAAGCAACACTGATTGACAATAAATTTCACATGCTGTTGTGCAAATGGAATAGACAACAGGTGGAAATTATAGGCAATTAGCAAGACACCCCCAATAAAGGAGTGGTTCTGCAGGTGATAACCACAGACCACTTCTCAGTTCCTATGCTTCCTGGCTGATGTTTTGGTCACTTTTGAATGCTGGCGGTGCTTTCACTTTAGTGGTAGCATGAGACGGAGTCTACAACCCACACAAGTGGCTCAGGTAGCGCTGCTCATCCAGGATGGCATATCAATGCAAGCTGTGGCAAGAAGGTTTGCTGTGTCTGTCAGCGTAGTGTCCAGAGCATGGAGGCGCTACCAGTAGACATGCCAGTACATCAGGAGACGTGGAGGAGGCCGTAGGAGGGCAACAACCCAGCAGCAGGACCGCTGCCTTTGTGCAAGGAGGAGCAGGAGGAGCACTGCCAGAGCCCTGCAAAATGACCTCCAGCAGGCCACAAATGTGCATGTGTCTGCTCAAATGGTCAGAAACAGACTCCATGAGGGTGGTATGAGGGCCCGACGTCCACAGGTGGGGGTTGTGCTTACAGCCCAACACCGTGCAGGACGTTTGGCATTTGCCAGAGAACACCAAGATTGGCAAATTCCCCACTGGCGCCCTGTGCTCTTCACAGATGAAACACTGAGCACATGTGACAGTCTGGAGACGCCGTGGAGAACGTTCTGCTACCTGCCACATCCTCCAACATGACCTGTTTGGTGTGGGGTAGCATTTCTTTGGGGGGCCGCACAGCCCTCCATGTGCTCGCCAGAGGTAGCCTGACTGCCATTAGGTACTGAGATGAGATCCCTAGACCCCTTGTGAGACCATATGGTGGTGCGGTTGGCCCTGGGTTCCTCCTAATGCAAGACAATGCTAGACCTCATGTGGCTGGAGTGTGTCAGCAGTTCCTGCAAGAGGAAGGCATTGATGCTATGGACTGGCCCGCCCGTTCCCCAGACCTGAATCCAATTGAGCACATCTGGGACATCATGTCTCGCTCCATCCACCACAGACTGTCCAGGAGTTGGTGGATGCTTTAGTCCAGGTCTGGGAGGAGATCCCTCAGGAGACCATCCGCCACCTCATCAGGAGCATGCCCAGGCGTTGTAGGGAGGTCATACAGGCACGTGGAGGCTACACACACTACTGTGCCTAATTTTGACTCGTTTTAAGGACATTACATCAAAGTTGGATCAGCCTGTAGTGTGGTTTTCCACTTTAATTTTGTGTGACTCCAAATCCAGACCTCCATGGGTTGATAAATTTTGAATTCCATTGATAATTTGTGTGTGATTTTGTTGTCAGCACATTCAACTATGTAAAGACAAAAGTATTTAATAAGAATATTTAATTCATTCAGATCTAGGAAGTGTTATTTTAGTGTTCCCTTTATTTTTTTGAGCAGTGTATATCTTACCTTTACCTCCCCCTGTAGAACCAATGTGGTGATGAACTACTCAGAGGTGGAGTCTAAAGTGAGGGAGGCCACCAACGATGACCCCTGGGGACCTTCAGGACAGCAGATGGCCGATATTTCCAGGTAGGGGCGCTGTTCACACACACCCACACTACTTTACAGGAAAAATAGTTATTTAAATTAAATACCGTTCCCATGTAGCTAAACTCTATACCTCTTCCTCTCTCTCTGGCTCTCCCTCTCTCTTCTCACTGCCTCTCTCCTCCCTCTCTCTCTATCTCTTTCTCTCTTCTCCTCCCTCTCTCTCTGGCTCTCTGTTTGTGTCCTCTCTCCCTCCTCCCTCTCTCCCTCTCTTCCCTCTCTCTCTGGCTCTCTGTGTCCTGGCTCTCTGTGTCCTCTCTCGCTATCTCTGTCTATCCCTCAGATGTACGTTTATGTATGAGCAGTTTCCAGAGGCGATGAACATGCTGTGGATCAGGATGCTCCGGGAGAACAAGAAGAACTGGAGAAGGGTCTACAAGGTCCGAGAGAAGCTATAACCTGTCATAAGCATGAAAGTTGCACACTATATACACGGAGTGTACTAAACATTAGGAGCACCTTCCTAATATTGAGCTGCACCCCCAACCCCCCTTTGCCATTAGAACAGCCTCAATTAATCGGGGCATGGACTCTACAAGGTGTTGAAAGCGTTCCACAGGGATGCTGGTCCATGTTGACTCCAATGCTTCCTACAGTTGTGTCAAGTTGGCTGGATGTCCTTTGTGGACCATTGTTGATACACACAGGAAACTGTTGAGCGTGAAAAACCCAGCAGAGTTGCAGTTCTTGACACAAACCGGTGCGCCTGGCAGCTATTACCATAATCTGTTCAAGGGCGCTTAAATCTTTTGTCTTGCCCATTCAGCCTACACTCCATGTCTCAGTTGTCTCAAGGCTTAACCTCTAGCGACGAGCAATCCCGTATCCGGGAGCGTAATCATAGCCTCAAGTGCATTACCATAACGCAACGTTTCCTATTCATGAAAATCGCAAATAAAATGAAATAAATATATTGAAACACAAGCTTCGCCTTTTGTTAACAACACTGTCATCTCAGATTTTCAAAATATGCGTTATAGCCAACGCTAGACAAGCATTTGTGTAAGTTTAGCATGGCATAATGCTATGCTCGGCTGTGCTGGCAGCAGGCAACATTTTCACAAAAATAAGAAAAGCAACCAAATTAAATAATTTACCTTTGAAGAACTTCAGATGCTTTCACTCAGGAGACTCCCAGTTATAATTTTTTTGGAGGTGAAAAACGTCATGTTTGTTCATCCTGCTTGGCTGAGAAATTGACCGAAAATACTTCAACTATAACGCCAAACTTTTTTCAAAATTTGCTCCATAATATCGACAGAAACACGGCAAAGTGTTTTTAACATATGTATTAAATAATATATCCTTGGAGGGAGTTGGTTTCTCATAAGAAACTATTGGAAAAATGGCTACCTCAGTATTTTACGCAACGTTTTCTCTGGGGGACACCATGCGTCCACTCGCCCTATATGGTCTCTCCAATGGAAATGCCTAAAAAGACGCAACAATGCTGCAGACACCTTGGGGAAAACGTGGAAAACGTAAGCTGACTCCTAGCTTCTTCACAGCCATATAAGGAGTCATTGGCATGAGGCTGTTTCAAAAAAATGCGTCACTTCCTGATTGGATTTGGGTTTCGCCTGTAACATCAGTTCTGTGGCACTCACAGACAATATCTTTGCAGTTTTGGAAACGTCAGTGTTTTCTTTCTAAAGCTGTCAATTATATGCATAGTCGAGCATCTTTTCGTGACGAAATATCTTGTTTAAAACGGGAACATTTTTCATCCAAAAATTTAAATAGTGCCCCCTATATCCAAGAAGTTAAAAATCCTTCTTTAACCTGTCTCCTCCCCTTCATCTACACTGATGTGAAGTGTATTTAACAAGTGACATCAATAAGCGATCATAGCTTTCACCTGGTCAGTCTGTCATGGAAAGAACAGGTGTTCCTAATGTTTTGTACACTCTGTGTATGCGTCCAACAATGTAATGGGTAGACCTTGGTTAGATTGGGAGCATATAGACTCTGACTTTCTTTCTAGGACCAAGACATAAGCCATAGCTATTCAACTCTCTAAACATGACATAGAGGGGTCATCATGAGAAGTTATAACAACAATTTTCCATCTCTTCTCCCCAGTCTCTGCTGCTGTTGTCTCACCTCATCAGGAACGGTTCAGAGAGAGTTGTCACCAGCTCCAGAGAACACATCTACGACCTACGATCTCTGGAGAGCTACCACTTTGTAGGCAAGTACTCTGCTCTCTCTCTCTGTCTGCCGTCTCGCTCGCTCTCTCTCTGTCTGCCGTCTCGCTCGCTCTCTCTCTGTCTGCTGTCTCGCTCGCTCTCTCTCTGTCTGCCGTCTCGCTCGCTCTCTCTCTGTCTGCCGTCTCGCTCGCTCTCTCTCTGTCTGCCGTCTCGCTCGCTCTCTCTCTGTCTGCCGTCTCGCTCGCTCTCTCTGTCTGCCGTCTCGCTCGCTCTCTCTCTGTCTGCCGTCTCGCTCGCTCTCTCTCTGTCTGCCGTCTCGCTCGCTCTCTCTCTGTCTGCCGTCTCGCTCGCTCTCTCTCTGTCTGCCGTCTCGCTCGCTCTCTCTCTGTCTGCTGTCTCGCTCGCTCTCTCTCTGTCTGCCGTCTCGCTCGCTCTCTCTCTGTCTGCCGTCTCGCTCGCTCTCTCTCTGTCTGCCGTCTCGCTCGCTCTCTCTCTCTGTCTGCCGTCTCGCTCGCTCGCTCTCTCTCTCTCTGTCTGCCGTCTCGCTCGCTCGCTCTCTCTCTCTCTCTCTGTCTGCCGTCTCGCTCGCTCGCTCTCTCTCTCTGTCTGCCGTCTCGCTCGCTCGCTCTCTCTCTCTCTGTCTGCCGTCTCGCTCGCTCTCTCTCTCTCTCTCTGTCTGCCGTCTCGCTCGCTCTCTCTCTCTGTCTGCATTCTCGCTCGCTCTCTCTCTGTCTGCCGTCTCGCTCGCTCTCTCTCTCTGTCTGGCGTCTCGCTCGCTCTCTCTCTCTCTCTGTCTGCCGTCTCGCTCGCTCTCTCTCTCTCTCTGCCGTCTCGCTCGCTCTCTCTCTCTCTCTGTCTGCCGTCTCGCTCGCTCTCTCTCTCTCTCTGTCTGCCGTCTCGCTCGCTTCTCTCTCTCTGTCTGCCGTCTCGCTCTCTCTCTCTCTCTGTCTGCCGTCTCGCTCGCTCTCTCTCTGTCTGCCGTCTCGCTCGCTCTCTGTCTGCCGTCTCGCTCGCCGCTCTCTGTCTGCCGTCTCGCTCGCTCGCTCTCTGTCTGCCGTCTCGCTCGCTCGCTCTCTGTCTGCCGTCTCGCTCGCTCGCTCTCTCTGTCTGCCGTCTCGCTCGCTCTCTCTCTGTCTGCCGTCTCGCCGCTTCTCTCTCTCTCTGCTGCCGTCTCGCTCGCTCTCTCTCTTCTCTGTCTGCGCCGCTCTCTCTCTCTCTCTGTCTGCGCTCGCTCGCTCGCTCTCTCTCTCTCTCTCTGTCTGCCGTCTCGCCGCTTCTCTCTCTGTCTGCCGCCTCGCCGCTCTCTCTCTCTGTCTGCCGTCTCGCTCGCTCGCTCTCTCTCTCTGTCTGCCGTCTCGCTCGCTCGCTCGCTCTCTCTCTGTCTGCCGTCTCGCTCGCTCGCTCGCTCTCTCTCTCTGTCTGCCGTCTCGCTCGCTCGCTCGCTCTCTCTCTCTGTCTGCCGTCTCGCTCGCTCGCTCGCTCTCTCTCTCTGTCTGCCGTCTCGCTCGCTCGCTCGCTCTCTCTCTCTGTCTGCCGTCTCGCTCGCTCGCTCGCTCTCTCTCTCTGTCTGCCGTCTCGCTCGCTCGCTCGCTCTCTCTCTCTGTCTGCCGTCTCGCTCGCTGCTCGCTCTCTCTCTCTGTCTGCCGTCTCGCTCGCTCGCTCGCTCTCTCTCTCTGTCTGCCGTCTCGCTCGCTCGCTCTCTCTGTCTGTCGTCTCGCTCGCTCTCTCTCTCTGTCTGCCGTCTCGCTCGCTCGCTCGCTCTCTCTCTCTGTCTGCCGTCTCGCTCGCTCGCTCTCTCTGTCTGTCGTCTCGCTCGCTCGCTCTCTCTCTGTCTGCCGGCTCGCTCGCTCGCGCTCTCTCTCTCTCTCTCTCTCTCTCTCTCTCTCTCTCGGTCTGCCGTCTCGCTCTCTCTCTCTCTCGGTCTGCCGTCTCGCTCTCTCTCTCTCTCGGTCTGCCGTCTCGCTCTCTCTCTCTCTCTCTCGCTGTCTCGCTGTCTCTTGACTGTGGAGTAGAATCCATAACTGTCTTAAGTACATCTCTGAGTGTTTTGTGATGAAGTGTTAGTTTAGAACCAGACAAAGGGGCCAGTGTTCAGTCAGTGTTGTAGCATTCATAAGCACTGCTTATACCACAAGCAGCTCTACCACACACTGCTCTGCTCCAAAGCAGAGGTAAATCACTCCCCTCACCACCACGTAGGCTTGTGAACCCAGACTGACAGACTGTTTAACAAGGCTACTCACCACAACCACTGTACGTGTTTATTATTCACACACTGCTGTGGACTTGTTCTGCATTTTGTCTTCTCAAAACATGTTCTCCCACCTGACATTCTGAATACACTGAGCCGCTTCCTACATTTTGTTGCAGTTTTTAGAGTCCAGTGTTTTTCTGAAAAGGCACCTCTGTTTATAGGAGAATGGAACAACAGCTGTCTTGAGTCATAACAACAGCTTGTCAATAACCTTCATCTCCCCTAATTTTTACTTGTTCCTCTCCCTCTGTGTAGATGAGAACGGTAAGGACCAGGGAGTGAACGTGCGTCAGAAGGTGAAGGAGATGGTGGATCTAATCCAGGATGATGATAGACTGAGAGAGGAGAGGAAGAAGGCAAAGAAGAACAAAGACAAATACATTGGCGTGTCCTCTGACAGTATGGGGGGAGGGTTCAGCAGATACAGTAAGTCCTCTGACAGTATGGGGGGAGGGTTCAGCAGATACAGTAAGTCCTCTGACAGTATGGGGGGAGGGTTCAGCAGATACAGTAAGTCCTCTGACAGTATGGGGGGAGGGTTCAGCAGATACAGTAAGTCCTCTGACAGTATGGGGGGAGGGTTCAGCAGATACAGTAAGTCCTCTGACAGTATGGGGGGAGGGTTCAGCAGATACAGTAAGTCCTCTGACAGTATGGGGGAGGGTTCAGCAGATACAGTAAGTCCTCTGACAGTATGGGGGGAGGGTTCAGCAGATACAGTAAGTCCTCTGACAGTATGGGGGGAGGGTTCAGCAGATACAGTAAGTCCTCTGACAGTATGGGGGGAGGGTTCAGCAGATACAGTAAGTCCTCTGACAGTATGGGGGGAGGGTTCAGCAGATACAGTAAGTCCTCTGACAGTATGGGGGGAGGGTTCAGCAGATACAGTAAGTCCTCTGACAGTATGGGGGGAGGGTTCAGCAGATACAGTAAGTCCTCTGACAGTATGGGGGAGGGTTCAGCAGATACAGTAAGTCCTCTGACAGTATGGGGGGAGGGTTCAGCAGATACAGTAAGTCCTCTGACAGTATGGGGGGAGGGTTCAGCAGATACAGTAAGTCCTCTGACAGTATGGGGGGAGGGTTCAGCAGATACAGTAAGTCCTCTGACAGTATGGGGGGAGGGTTCAGCAGATACAGTAAGTCCTCTGACAGTATGGGGGGAGGGTTCAGCAGATACAGTAAGTCCTCTGACAGTATGGGGGGAGGGTTCAGCAGATACAGTAAGTCCTCTGACAGTATGGGGGAGGGTTCAGCAGATACAGTAAGTCCTCTGACAGTATGGGGGGAGGGTTCAGCAGATACAGTAAGTCCTCTGACAGTATGGGGGGAGGGTTCAGCAGATACAGTAAGTCCTCTGACAGTATGGGGGGAGGGTTCAGCAGATACAGTAAGTCCTCTGACAGTATGGGGGGAGGGTTCAGCAGATACAGTAAGTCCTCTGACAGTATGGGGGGAGGGTTCAGCAGATACAGTAAGTCCTCTGACAGTATGGGGGAGGGTTCAGCAGATACAGTAAGTCCTCTGACAGTATGGGGGGAGGGTTCAGCAGATACAGTAAGTCCTCTGACAGTATGGGGGGAGGGTTCAGCAGATACAGTAAGTCCTCTGACAGTATGGGGGGAGGGTTCAGCAGATACAGTAAGTCCTCTGACAGTATGGGGGGAGGGTTCAGCAGATATACAGGAAGTCAATCTGGAACACAAACAGACATACATTGGAGTGTCCTTTACTCTTGTAAAGGGCATACTCACAATCCTCTCTTTCTCGCTCTCTCTCTCTCTATATATATATATATATATATATATCTATTCTATTCTATTCTATTCAGGGGCTTTGTTGGCATGGGAAACATGTGTACATTGCCAAAGCAAGTGAAGTAGATAATAAAAAATGACTATAAACATTGCACTTCCAAAAGGATAGACATTTTAAATGTGTTGTAATGATATGCAAATAAGTAAACACAAATATGGGTTGTATTTACAATGGTGTGTGTTCACTGGTTGCCCTTTTCTTGTGGCAACAGGTCACAAATCTTGCTGCTGTGATGGCACACTGTGGTATTTCACCCAGGAGATATAGGAGTTTATCAAAATTGGATTTGTTTGAATTCTTTGTGGATCTGAGGGAAATATGTGTCTCTAATATGGTCATACATTGGGCAGGAGGTTAGGAAGTGCAGCTCAGTTTCTTTCCACCTCATTTTATGGGCATTGAGCACATAGCCAATCTTCTCTTGAGAGCCAGGTCTGCCTACGACGGCCTTTCTCAATAGCAAGGCTATGCTCACTGAGTCTGTACTAGAGGTCGACCGATTAATCGGAGTGGCTGATTTTAATTGGGCCGATTTCAAGTTTTCATAACAATCGGAAATCAGTATTTTTGTGCGCCGATTTGCCGTAATTTTTTTTTTTTTTATGTGTTTGTATACCTTTATTTAACTAGGCAAGTCAGTTAAGAACACATTCTTATTTTCAATGATGGCCTAGGAACGGTGGGTTAACTGCCTCGTTCAGGGGCAGAACGACAGATTTTCAACTTGTCGGCTCGGGGGACCCAATCTTGCAACCTTACAGTTAACTAGTCCAACGCAATAACGACCCGCCTCTCTCTCGTAGCACTCCACAAGGAGACTGCCTGTTACGCAAATGCAGTAAGCCAAGGTAAGTTGCTAGCTAGCATTAAACTTATCTTATAAAAAACAATCAATCATAATCACTAGTTAACTACACATGGTTGATGATATTACTAGATATTATCTAGCGTGTCCTGCGTTGCATATAATTTGACTGAGCATACAAGTATCTGACTGAGCGGTCGTAGGCAGAAGCAGGTGCGTAAACATTCATTCAAACAGCACTTTCGTGCGTTTTGCCAGCAGCTCTTCGTTGTGCATCAAGCATTGCACTGTTTATGACTTCAAGCCTATCAACTCCCGAGATGAGGCTGGTGTAACCGAAGTGAAATGGCGAGCTAGTTAGCGCGCGCTAATAGCGTTTCAAACGTCACTCGCTCTGAGCCTGCTAGTAGTTGTTCCCCTTGCTCTGCATGGGTAACGCTGCTTCGATGGTGGCTGTTGTCGTTGTGTTGCTGGTTCGAGCCTAGGGAGGAGCGAGGAGAGGGACAGAAGCTATACTGTTACACTGGCAATACTAAAGTGCCTATAAGAACATCCGATAGTCAAAGGTTAATGAAATACAAATGGTATAGAGGGAGATAGTCCTATAATTCCTATAATAACTACAAATTAAATCTTCTTACCTGGGAATATTGAAGACTCATGTTAAAAGGAACCACCAGCTTTCATATGTTCTCATGTTCTGAGCAAAGGAACTGAAACGTTAGCTTTCTTACATGGCACATATTGCACTTTTACTTTCTTCTCCAACACTTAGTTTTTGCATTATTTAAGCCAAATTGAACATGTTTCATTATTTACTTGAGGCTAAATTGATTGTATTGATGTATTATATTAAGTTAAAATAAGTGTTCATTTAGTATTGTTGTAATTGTCGTTATTACAAATAAAGAAATGAAATGGCCGATTTTAATCGGTATCTTCTTTTTTGGTCCTGCGATAATCGGTATCAGCGTTGAAAAATCATAATCGGTCGACCTCTCGTCTGTATATAGTCAAAGCTCCTTAAGTTTGGGTCAGTCACAGTGGTCAGGTATTCTGCCACTGTGTACTCTCTGTTTAGGGCCAAATATCATTCTAGTTTGCTTTGGTTTTTTTGTAATTTCTTTCCAATGTGTCAAGTAATTATCTTTTTATTTTCCTCATGATTTGGTTGGGTCAAATTGTGTTGCTGTCCTGGGGCTCTATGGGGTGTGTTTTGTGTTTGTGAACAGAGCCCCAGGACCAGCTTGCTTAGGGGACTCTTCTCCAGGTTTATTTCTCTGTAGGTGATGGCTTTGTTATGCAAGGTTTGGGAATGGGTTCCTTTTTAGGTGGTTGTAAAATTGAACAGCTCTTTTATGGATTTTGTTAATTAGCGGGTATCGGCCTAATTCTGCTCTGTGCGTATTATTTGGTGTTTTACATTGAATTCTTGGCTGGTGAACGGACCCCAGACCTCACAGGCATAAAGGGCAATGGGCTCTATGACTGATTCAAGTATTTTTAGCCAAATCCTAATTGGTATGTTGAATTTTATGTTCCTTTTGATGGCATAGAAGTCCTTTCTAGCCTTGTATCTCAGATCGTTCACAGCTTTGTGGAAGTTACCTGTGGTGCTGATGTTTAGGCCGAGGTATGTATAGTTGTTTGTGTGCTCTAGGTCAACGGTGTCAAGATGGAATTTGTATTTGTGGTCCTGGCAACTGGACTTTTTTTGGAACACCATTGTTTTTGTCTTACTGAGATTTACTGTCTGGGCCCAGATCTGTACAGCAAATCTAAGTGCTGCTGTAGGTCCTCCTTGGTTGGGGACAGAAGCACCAAATCAATAGTAGACATTTGACTTCAGATTTTAGTCGTTTGAGGTCGGGTGCTGCAGACTTCTAGTGCCCTAGCCAATTCATTGATATACATCCCCTCTCCCACCCCTCTCTCGCTTCCCCGTCTCTCTCTCTCGCTTCCCCGTCTCTCTCTCTCTCTCGCTTCCCCTTCTCTCTCTCTCTCTCGCTTCCCCGTCTCTCTCTCGCTTCCCCGTCTCTCTCTCTCTCGCTCGCTTCCCCGTCTCTCTCTCTCGCTCGCTTCCCCGTCTCTCTCTCTCTCTCGCTCGCTTCCCCGTCTCTCTCTCTCGCTCGCTCGCTTCCCCGTCTCTCTCTCTCGCTCGCTCGCTTCCCCGTCTCTCTCGCTCGCTTCCCCGTCTCTCTCTCGCTCTCGCTCGCTTCCCGTCTCTCTCTCTCTCTCTCTCTCTCTCTCTCTCGCTCGCTTCCCCGTCTCTCTCTCTCTCTCTCTCGCTCGCTTCCCCGTCTCTCTCTCTCTCTCTCTCTCGCTCGCTTCCCCGTCTCTCTCTCTCTCTCTCTCTCTCTCGCTCGCTTCCCCGTCTCTCTCTCTCGCTCGCTTCCCCGTCTCTCTCTCTCTCTCTCTCTCTCGCTCGCTTCCCCGTCTCTCTCTCTCTCTCGCTCGCTTCCCCGTCTCTCTCTCTCTCTCGCTCGCTTCCCCGTCTCTCTCTCTCTCTCTCGCTCGCTTCCCCGTCTCTCTCTCTCTCTCTCTCGCTCGCTTCCCGTTCTCTCTCTCTTCGCTCGCTTCCCCGTCTCTCTCTCTCTCTCTCGCTCGCTTCCCCGTCTCTCTCTCTCTCTCTCTCTCGCTCGCTTCCCCGTCTCTCTCTCTCTCGCTCGCTTCCCCGTCTCTCTCTCTCTCTCTCGCTCGCTTCCCCGTCTCTCTCTTCGCTGCTTCCCCGTCTCTCTCTCTCTCTCTCGCTTCCCCGTCTCTCTCTCTCGCTCGCTTCCCCGTCTCTCTCTCTCGCTCGCTTCCCCGTCTCTCTCTCTCGCTCGCTTCCCCGTCTCTCTCTCTCTCTCGCTCGCTTCCCCGTCTCTCTCTCTCTCTCGCTTCCCCGTCTCTCTCTCTCTCTCGCTCGCTTCCCCGTCTCTCTCTCTCTCTCTCCAGCGAGTGACCGGTATGATTCTAGCAGCTCTGGCGGTAACGAGGGAAGCAGCAGAGGGAAGTGGGATGAGGACTGGAAGAGAGACCAAGGCCAGTTTCCCTTCAGTGACAAACTGGGGGAGATCAGTGATAAGATTGGCAGCACCATCGACGACACCATCAACAAGTTCAAGAAGCAGAGCAGAGATGACTCACCAGACAGATTCAGGTAAGGAGAGAGATGACTCACCAGACAGATTCAGGTTAGGACAGGGATGACTCACCAGACAGATTCAGGTTAGGAGAGAGATGACTCACCAGACAGATTCAGGTTAGGACAGGGATGACTCACTAGACAGATTCAGGTTAGGACAGGGATGACTCACTAGACAGATTCAGGTTAGGACAGGGATGACTCACTAGACAGATTCAGGTTAGGACAGGGATGACTCACTAGACAGATTCAGGTTAGGACAGGGATGACTCACTAGACAGATTCAGGTTAGGACAGGGATGACTCACTAGACAGATTCAGGTTAGGACAGGGATGACTCACTAGACAGATTCAGGATAGGACAGGGATGACTCACTAGACAGATTCAGGATAGGACAGGGATGACTCACCAGACAGATTCAGGTTAGGAGAGAGAGAACAGATCCCCTGGTTGAGAAAGACTAAGGAAATGTATTAATAACTCAAATAGAGAGCAGGAGGTAGAGCCTTACAAACTGAGGTACAGGGAGAAGTTGGAGCTACCCTCTGTCCTCCTCATATCATATTACAGTATGTTAGAGAGCTACCCTCTGTCCTCCTCCTCATATTACAGTATGTTAGAGAGCTACCCTCTGTCCTCCTCCTCATATTACAGTATGTTAGAGAGCTACCCTCTGTCCTCATCATATTACAGTATGTTAGAGAGCTACCCTCTGTCCTCCTCATATCATATTATAGTATGTTAGAGAGCTACCCTCTGTCCTCCTCATATCATATTACAGTATGTTAGAGAGCTACCCTCTGTCCTCCTCATATCATATTATAGTATGTTAGAGAGCTACCCTCTGTCCTCATCATATTACAGTATGTTAGAGTGCTACCCTCTGTCCTCCTCATATTATAGTATGTTAGAGAGCTACCCTCTGTCCTCCTCATATCATATTATAGTATGTTAGAGAGCTACCCTCTGTCCTCCTCATATCATATTATAGTATGTTAGAGAGCTACCCTCTGTCCTCCTCCTCATATTACAGTATGTTAGAGAGCTACCCTCTGTCCTCCTCATATCTCATTAGTGTTAGAGCTACCCTCTGTCCTCCTCATATCATAGTACAGTATGTTAGAGAGCTACCCTCTGTCCTTCTCATATCATAGTACAGTATGTTAGAGAGCTACCCTCTGTCCTCCTCATGTCATATTATAGTATGTTAGAGAGCTACCCTCTGTCCTCCTCATAGTACAGTATGTTAGAGAGCTACCCTCTGTCCTCCTCATGTCATATTATAGTATGTTAGAGAGCTACCCTCTGTCCTCCTCATAGTACAGTATGTTAGAGAGCTACCCTCTGTCCTCCTCATATCATATTACAGTATGTTAGAGAGCTACCCTCTGTCCTCCTCATATCATAGTACAGTATGTTAGAGAGCTACCCTCTGTCCTCCTCATATCATAGTACAGTATGTTAGAGAGCTACCCTCTGTCCTCCTCATATCATATTATAGTATGTTAGAGAGCTACCCTCTGTCCTCCTCATATCATAGTACAGTATGTTAGAGAGCTACCCTCTGTCCTCCTCATATCTCATTAGTGTTAGAGCTACCCTCTGTCCTCCTCATATCATAGTACAGTATGTTAGAGAGCTACCTTCTGTCCTCCACTATAACATGCCAACCTAGATTCAAGATTGCTGCAGGGCAGTTTCGCTGAGCGTGTTGTCACACTGTTTGTTTCAAGTGTTACATTTTTTTTTATTACTTCGCAAAACCGTTATACTTCGCAAAACCGTCCTCAAACAACAGGTCATATCTAAAATCCTACAGGATCAAAGCGTTAAAATCGTTTGTAAACCAAGCAATGTTATCTGCTGGTTTCTACACGAGGAGACGGGTATGGTGCCCGCCCTTAAAGCCGAGAGAGGATACATCTGTGCTGTGACTAGACACGACGGTCAGGTTTTTCATCTGACGGAGTCTTCTGACTCTCTTGCCTTGCTGTGTTTTATGTGTTGGCAGCTTCAGGTCGCTGTGACATAACATCTACATGCGCTGGGCTTCCTAGCCCAGGATTTCCCCAACGGGTGGGCTCGCCACCGCTGATTGGCTGGTCTACTGGGCCTGCTGCTGCCTCACTGTGCGGTAGCCTACTGCAAGGCAACTGGGCACATTGACCAGATCCACACACACTGGGCACATTGACCAGATCCACACACACTGGGCACATTGACCAGACCCACACACACTGGGCACATTGACCAGACCCACACACACTGGGCACATTGACCTGATCCACACACACTGGGCACATTGACCAGACCCACACACACTGGGCACATTGACCAGACCCACACACTGGGCACATTGACCAGACCCACACACACTGGGCACATTGACCAGACCCACACACACTGGTTGAAATCCCTGTCAGCGCATTTTATTTTGCTTGGGGGCAAATCCTACTTTAACTGATAGTATAGCAGCTTGTATCTTTCAGATGGATCCCATTGTGTTACCATTTGACTCCTCTTCATAAGGCTTTCTCATCTACAGGGTTTGGACTGGTGGCTAAAAACGGTTTGTTGGATCAGATGACTAGTTTGGATTATTTTAAATTATCTAAGTGCAGAGAGATTTTAGGAAGCAACAAATCAAGGGGTGTTATTATTATGCTTTTGGTGACAGGAAACATTCACCCAAACCCAGTCCCATTGGCTATGGATCAGGAAACATTCACCCAAACCCAGTCCCATTGGCTATGGATCAGGAAACATTCACCCAAACCCAGTCCCATTGGCTATGGATCAGGAAACATTCACCCAAACCCAGTCCCATTGGCTATGGATCAGGAAACATTCACCCAAACCCAGTCCCATTGGCTATGGATCAGGAAACATTCACCCAAACCCAGTCCCATTGGCTATGGATCAGGAAACATTCACCCAAACCCAGTCCCATTGGCTATGGATCAGGAAACATTCACCCAAACCCAGTCCCATTGGCTATGGATCAGGAAACATTCACCCAAACCCAGTCCCATTGGCTATGGATCAGGAAACATTCACCCAAACCCAGTCCCATTGGCTATGGATCAGGAAACATTCACCCAAACCCAGTCCCATTGGCTATGGATCAGGAAACATTCACCCAAACCCAGTCCCATTGGCTATGGATCAGGAAACATTCACCCAAACCCAGTCCCATTGGCTATGGATCAGGAAACATTCACCCAACCCAGTCCCATTGGCTATGGATCAGGAAACATTCACCCAAACCCAGTCCCATTGGCTATGGATCAGGAAACATTCACCCAAACCCAGTCCCATTGGCTATGGATCAGGAAACATTCACCCAAACCCAGTCCCATTGGCTATGGATCAGGAAACATTCACCCAAACCCAGGCCCATTGGCTATGGATCAGGAAACATTCACCCAAACCCAGTCCCATTGGCTATGGATCAGGAAACATTCACCCAAACCCAGTCCCATTGGCTATGGATCAGGAAACATTCACCCAAACCCAGTCCCATTGGCTATGGATCAGGAAACATTCACCCAAACCCAGTCCCATTGGCTATGGATCAGGAAACATTCACCCAAACCCAGGCCCATTGGCTATGGATCAGGAAACATTCACCCAAACCCAGTCCCATTGGCTATGGATCAGGAAACATTCACCCAAACCCAGTCCCATTGGCTATGGATCAGGAAACATTCACCCAAACCCAGGCCCATTGGCTATGGATCAGGAAACATTCACCCAAACCCAGTCCCATTGGCTATGGATCAGGAAACATTCACCCAAATCCAGTCCCATTGGCTATGGATCAGGAAACATTCACCCAAACCCAGTCCCATTGGCTATGGATCAGGAAACATTCACCCAAACCCAGGCCCATTGGCTATGGGTGAACTTCTGACTCCAAATGATTTTAAAACTAGATCAGGGCTGGGACTGATGCATATTAATGTGAGGAGTGTGATGCTGAAAATTGACATGATAACAGTCTGCGTTCACACTGCTGACCCAGATGTCTTAGTTCTGTTCCAGACCTGCCTTAAAACCTGTTGGTACTTGGGGGCAGTATTTTTTCATTTTTGGAAAAAAAAAAGTTACCATTTTAAATGTGATATTTTGTCAGGACAAGATGCTAGAATATGTATATAATTGACAGTTTTGGATAGAAAACACTCTGTTTCCAAAACTGTAAAGATATTGTCTGTGAGTATAACAGAACTGATGTTGCAGGCGAAAGCCTGAGAAAATTAATAATAATAATAATATATCCCATTTAGCAGACGCTTTTGTCCAAAGCGACTTACAAGTCGGCTGGGGCCACTTCTTTTACATATGGGTGGCCCCAGCGGGAATCGAACCCACGACGCTTGGCGTTGCAAGCGCCATGCTCTACCGACTGAGCCACACAAATCCAATCCGGAAGTGCCCCAGGTTTTGAAAGCGCTGCGTTCCAATGAGTCCCTATTCAGCTGTGAATGTGCCATCAACGAGCTTGTGCTTTCTACGTATTCCCCAAGGTGTGACGTAATTTTACGCATTTTTGTTGAAGAATAGCCGTAGACGGCCACATTGCGTAAGTGGTCACATGGTGGCTCCGAGAGAGATTCTCGCGTAAAATACAGAGGCAGCCAATACTCCAATCGGTCCTACTGAAAAACTAATTGTCCCGACGGATATATTACCGAATAGATATTAGGAAAACACCTTGAGGATTGATTATAAACAACGTTTGCCATGTTTCTGTCGATATTATGGAGCTAATTTAACGTGAAGAACAAACGGAGCTATTTCGCCTACAAAAATAATATTTTGGGGAAAAATGAACATTGGCTATCTACCTGGGAGTCTCGTGAGTGAAAACATCCAAAGTTCATCAAAGATAAACGATTTAATTTGATTGCTTTTCTGATTTTCGTGACAAGGTTGCCTGCTCCTACCAAGGCATAATGCTATGCTAGTCTATGATAAACTTACACAAATGCTTGTCTAGCGTTGGCTGTAAAGCATATTTTGAAAATCTGAGATGACAGGGTGATTAATAAAAGGCTAAGCTGTGTTCCAATATATTTCACTTGTGATTTTCATGAATGGGAAGATTTTCTAGGAAGATTTATGTCCGTTGCGTTATGCTAATTAGTGTCAGGCGACGTTTACGCTCTCGGATCCGGGTTTGAGAGTCACAAGGATCAGTTCTGAGTCAGTCTACAGGCTTGGATGGTTATAATGTGTATCGATGTGACTGACAAAGTAACGGGAGAGGTATAGCCATCTATATTAAAAATAGATGTGTGGTTACTGAACTAAGGTATTTTTTTTACATTTTAAAACTGCAGTTAATCGAAACCTGTGAACTTAGATTTAATAGGACGTTATAGACCTCCATCTGCAACAGTAGAATCCCTGGATTCTCTGTCTGAACTGGGGGGGGGCTTTTCAATGTTAATCAGAACGGATCTTAATCAAAGCACTTTGTTATCGGTGCTGGATTATGGTGATATTGTTTATATGCAGGCCTCAGCAAGTACCTTAAACTCTGGACATGGTGTACGTATCATGGTGCTTTAAGGTTTATTACAAATGCTAGCTCTCTCACTCATCACTGTGATGTGTATGCTGTGGTGCAGTGTCGTCTCTCTCCACCAGGAGGCTAAAGCATTGATGGAACAACTCCCTTTGTATCTCTGTTCCTCACTGACCAGATCAGTCACTCAATACCGTCTTCGTTCACAGTCACTGCTGTCCTTGTCTGTTCCTAAGGCTAGAACTGACATGGGGAAACAATATTTTTTCCCATTATGCCCCTTCATCCTGGAACATGCTTCAAAATATATTAAAGTTAGGGGTGTTAGTGTCCTTGCCTGTTCAGACTGACAACACTGTTTGATTAGCAGCAGTTGTTTCTAATCTTCAAATGTATCTGGAACTTGTGACACTTTGTCTTTTTTGTATTTTTCTGTAATATTTTATATACACACTGCTATTTCCCTGTTTTGCCTTCTTGCCAGGTCGCCCTAGCAACACATGTTTTTAACCTCAATGGCTCTGAAGGTTTAAATAAACAAATATTACAGTATATCAAAAACCTGATGTTCTGTCATACTTTAGTCCCAAACTTTTTCTATTGAATTATCCCCAAAACAAAGCGTCCTCTTTGGTCTCCTTAGTGACAACGAGGAGGAGCGAGGTCGCCCGTCGCAGAATGGCCAGTCTGGGAGGTCAGTGTTCAAAGACGAGGAGGAAACCGTAACGACCAAGAGCGTCCAGATCGTCCAGGCAACAGAAACCACCGCAACCAAGAAGAGAGGCGGGGTTCCATCCAAAACTGTGTCCCTGGGAGCCGCAGCCCACTACACAGGAGACAAGAGCCCTGATACCTCTGCAAAACAGGTGTGTGCACATGCCTCCATGTGCATTCAGTCCATGCTGGTTCACTCTAGCTTATTGTTGCCATCTGGTGTTAACAGTGGACAGTGCAGTCTCGCTCCCTCTGTCTCTACTCACATCTCTCCTTCTCTTTGTTCCAGACTCTGTCCGCAGTAGCACCCCAGCCCTCCAGTAGTGGTCTGGCTGACCTATTGATGGTAGATACAGGACCCAGCCAGCCTGCAGCGGCCACTGGTAACTACACACATTGAGAGGACATCCTAGAGGGTTAGGGAGAGGTAGTGTAGTTACAGGACATCACGGAGGGTTAGGGAGAGGTAGTGGAGTTACAGGACATCACAGATGGTTAGGGAGAGGTAGTGTAGTTACAGGACATCACGGAGGGTTAGGGAGAGGTAGTGGAGTTACAGGACATCACAGATGGTTAGGGAGAGGTAGTGTAGTTACAGGACATCACGGAGGGTTAGGGAGAGGTAGTGGAGTTACAGGACATAATGGAGGGAGAGGTAGCGTAGTTACTGGACATCCTAGAGGGTTAGGGAGGGGGTAGTGTAGTTACAGGACATCACGGAGGGTTAGGGGGAGGTAGTGTAGTTACAGGTGTCGTGTCTTTGGCATCATAAAAGTGAAGACTGTTATTTTATCAAATCAATTCTCTATTATTACTTAACTAGAAAGTTGGGGCACTAAGGAAAATCTTGAGATTACAAAGTTACAATTTTCCTAATATTACTTTTCAGATATTTTAATATCTGATCAATTAGTCTTTTAATTAATTATTATTTACCTCACGTTAGTCTCATTCCAAATGTCGTACGGTGTACTATGGAATAAATTGCTTTATTATTCTTGACACTTCTCCCAGTCATATTTAAGGTTAGAACTACCTTTTAGTGTTCTGATACTTCTAGCTTGGAGTTGTATTTTTATGATAACATAGCTACAGTATTTCACCTTTTAATGTGTATAGTATTGCTTACTAGGTGTGTCCAATCAATTGTGTAACCACTCCCTCTTCCAATTAGGGCTAATTGAAAAGCTGTTCAAAAGAGGACATTGTATTCCTTTTTTTTTGTACTCCCTCACGAAAGCAATGCAGCCAAAACGTGTCGGTTTTTAAAAACTTTGTTTCTATTGAACATGCCATACTAATAAAGGCATTTTTAATCAATTATATGAAGAGTGCCTTGGTCCTCCTTTTTGATGACCAAAGAGCACCTTCTATCTACCAAAATGTACTATTGTGTACCTTAGTAGCGCTTCCCTTCCTCCTCTTTCTACTAATATCTTAGATGTGTTCTAAGATTTTCCCCATCTAGGGGCCTGTCTGCTCCCCACTCTTCTCATAGGGGAGTTTACAACTAAATTTGTTTTATGCTCTGGTGGCCTCGTACGGTGTTGTCCGTAGCCTCGATGAGGCTCATCATGGGTCTGGGCGACTATTCTCCCCCTTTGTGTCTCGGCACCCCCCCACCAGCGGGTGGTGTTGGTGTCCGAGGCGCAAACTAAAAGGTTGGACCCTATGTACGAGTTGTCAGCGGCCGTGTTGTTATGAGAATGGCTGTAACTTTTCAACCAAATCTCCTGGTGATTGTGCTTCAACACCCTCAGTGGCTGTCTTGGCCTGTTGGTCACCACCGCGTCCGCGTGTGGCAACGTCTTCAGTACCTGCAAACTGAGACGAGGATATCGGTCTGTGATATCGCAGTGTTTCACCAGTGGGAGTCATCGGGTCAGTTGCTGGACTGGCGCCATTAGTGTCATTGTAAGAGGTGACAGTCCCCCACAAAGCGGAAGGTGTATCATCGGAAGCAGAGTATACTCTGCGCATCTATTTATTTCTTGCTGAGATGGCCGCAGTGCTTGCGGAAGTGTCCAAAGGGCAAGAGATGTTCATCTCAACTACCGTATTGCACAACTGCAAGGAAGAGGGAAGTTGCTCATTGACAGAGGCAGCTGGCTCGAAATCTTGAAAAGAGTGGTCAGTCAGGTTGGCTGATGGAATGTATCGAGATATCTTAATATCTCCTTGGATTCTGCACCAAGAGGTTTCTAAATGTCTTTTTCCCAAGGGGTGCTTTCAACAGATACCCCTCGGGAATGATTGTGTTGCAGCTGGCGTTAGGAGAAGACAGTGTGGTCAGTGGAGAAGGCACTGTGGCCTGTGACCATACATGGTTGGTTTTCCAATCCATCAGTGGGAGTAACCGATCCATCAAGTCTGCTCTAAGTAGCGGGGGTTCAGATTCAAGGCTGGTAACATACCCAGAGGCAAGAACGAGCGATACGTCCTGGAAGTGTAGTTTCAGCATGACTCAATGTGAGAGGCGAGGTAGTCTGAGTGACCCCTCAAAGTGTTGTATCGCATCGTTCCACTTTTAACCAATGTTGAGTTGGTTTCAAAGCCCTTTTGAGATAATTGAACAATGTTTGACAGATGAGCGATATTGTCACGCCCAAATCAATTAGCGCATGACAAGTTAAACAGTCCTCCAGGACTGTTTCCAGGTATGGGCGTTTAGAATCGTGTTTAGTGGACATATTCCCCACAAAGTGGAGTAGTCGTTCGCAACGACGTGATGTGCCATTTCTGTTCAAGGTGGAAGCAGATTGACTTATCAGATTTAGTGTCGGCTTGGCTTTAACGAAGCGTTTTACCTTTTTCTACGCAATCTTTGTATCAGAGTCTATAGACAAATCCCATGGGCTTGTTTCTTGATCAAGTGGGCCCTGGATAGGGTCTCGAGTGAGAGCAGGAGAGATTTGAATTTTAACGTCCTTGCTATGGGTCCTGCGGACCTGGTGTCCGGTAATTCCCCGTCTCGTCCTTGTCACTTATCTTTTACCCTTTTCTCAATTTTTTTCTCTCTTTACTACTTCACGTAGTGGAACTTCTGGAGAACATCGGTCTACGTTTTGATCGTCCTTCAGCCCTTTGTTACCCTTGTGCTCTGACACTTTGTGTGGGTTGGGTGCAGGAACGTAGCGAACAGGTCGATTGTAGCGCTAGTCGTTTTGATGGCAGTGTACTTTACAGTTATTTAGACTGTAGAGGTTATTGGAATCGTGGTTTTGTGGTAGAAACCGTTGTTGTGCGTCATCTCTCAACTCTCCAATACCTGATAATGCACCCTCTAACTGGAGTGAGTGCTCCTGGTCAAATTTCAAAACTGACTGGTCAGGGCTCTTAGCGTTGTGAACTTTTGATGCCTCAAAAACTGCTTGCAAGCTCTGAGTTGTAAGATAGGCAAGCCAACGTGGGCTGCAGGGCCCAAGTAGGTAATGAAGGTGGGATACATGTTAGACAGAAACATTTGTTTGAATGGTAGCAATGCTTCCATTCCTGTTTCAGTGAGTAGGCCAAAGTAAGCTGAACGAAGTCTATGATGGTATGCTTGTGGGTGTTCGTTATGAGCTTGTTTGAGCTATCTTGTTTGCGAGTCGCAGAACCACTGAATTCTCATTTCAAAACTGTTGCAAGTTTAGTGTAGTCATTTAGCACGTGTTGCAGTTGTAGGCGAATGAAACTCGTCACGTGTCTATTCGACGTTCGCTTCAACAGGTAAAACCTGTCAGAACCCGTACTGTTCGGGTAGCCATCCAATGCGTCCTATATGTCAGCTAGGAACGTCTCAGTGTCTTTAGGCTGACCTGGAACGGGGTCAAAGGTGGAGAAGTTCTTGACGAGTTTGTCAAGGTATTCCGCACCAAGTGGGCGGAGAGGGTTGGCTTCCTCCTGTGGGGAAATTGGGGCTGAAAGGCCAAGAGGAGAAGCCAAGCTTTGTTGTTGTTGGCCAAAAGGCTCCATATTACTCAGTGCCGAATGGCCAATAGGAGAAGACTGTGGGACACATGAGGGAGGCAAAGTCTGAAACCTATCGTTTAGTCCTGTGAGTACAGGGCTCCGGTTGCTTGGATGGGTAGTCACGCTGTAGAGCGTGACCATTCTGTACTTCCTCCAAGAAGGCACCTAAGGGTGGAATTCTGCTGCGTTGCAGAGTCCACTTAGTCATTGTGTTCATTAACTGATCATCTTTGGTCTGCAGCATTTTGAGTAGAACCGTTTTACTTTGAGTAGCGTTCAACAAAACTGCATGCATGTTATCAAGTTAAGCGCGCTTGTTTGTAGATGACTCATCAGATTTATCTAGTTTGGCGTGGACACATCATCGTATTTAGTTTTGGCTAAATAAAGTTGTTCCTGTAGGAGGCGATTTTGTTCCTGTAGAAGACGATTTTGTTGAAGATTTTGTGCTTGTTCATCGTCATAAGTTTTTGCAATTACATTTAATTGTTCAGTTTTCAACCGCAGTTCCATAGCTATCAGAATTTTCCCTTTTCGGGCATTTGTCATTGGTTTCCCGGTGTTCTCCACCTGTCCCTTTATGTCTACCGTTACCTGCTCGTGCTTCAGCTGTGCACTGCGGTATTGGACATGCCAATCTCGGATAGCAAAACTGGAGAGAACATTTACGAGGCCTGCGCCCGATGTTTGATTTTGGAGAGTGTTGTTGTCTGCTGTTTTTTTTTGCTAATGGCATAATTAGGGTTGATATCGCTGCTGAGGTCAGAGATCAATCCATTTATGGGTGGTTCACTAATTAGTGGGCGAGTGGGAACTACCCCCTCTGATAGCTTGCACATTATTAGAACATTTGAAAGGAAAAATGTTTTGCCTAATTTTCCGAAGTTTGGTTTTAGAATATGTTGGGAGCTGCAAAGACGATTTTAATCTATTTATAGACGTTAATGAACCATCAGTACTGTACCAGTACTGTGGGAGTTGGTCGTGACTGAATTTGCAAAAGCAAATGGAATTAATCAATGATAATGATGAATCATACCTGGATCGGCTATTTGGGAATTAAACTTTACTTAACCTGGGAAGTTGGTTCATCTAGGTTACTATTGCAAAGTCTCATTTAATTGGAAGAACTTAGAAAGGTATATTCGACAAATTAACTTATTAAATTGTATGAGACGATGATATCCAAGCAATTGGGATTGTCTGGATTATCATCAAAGTAACCAGTAGTTTAAATGTTAGGGTACATTCGCTTTGCAAAAGCAGATTTTACTGATTGATCTATTTGAATGATAAATCAAACCTGTATAGGCTATCTGGGAATTACATTTTAAATTAATCTGAGAGCGTTGGTTCATCTAGGTTAACCTCTGGGATATGTGGGACGGTAGCGTCACACCTGGCCAACATCCAGTGAAAATGCAGAGCGCCAAATTCAAATAAATTACAATAAAAATTAAACTTTCAATTCAATATACCAAAATAAAGCTACACTTGTTTTGAATCCAGCCAACGTGTCAGATTTCAAAAAGGCTTTTCGGCAAAGGCAAACGATGCTCTTATCTGAGGATAGCACCGCAGTAAACAAAGAGAGAAAAGCATATTTCAACCCTGCAGGTGCGACACAAAACGCAGAAATAAAAAATAGAATTCTGTTGGCACTCCAATATGTCCCATAAACATCACCTTTTGTTCGATTAATTCCGTCGATATATCTCCAAAATTTCCATTTATTTGCCACGTTTGAGCCAGAAAAACACTGATTCCAACTTGCGCAACGTGCCTACAAAATATCTCAGAAGTTACCTTTAAGCATTGTCCAAACATTTCAAACTACTTTTTTAATACAACTTTAGGTATTTTTTAACATAAGTAATCGATAAAATTGAAGACTGGATGATCTGTGTTCAATACCGGAGGAAAACAAAGTGGAGTGGGCTTTCAGGTCATGCGCCTCTAACAAAAAGTACACTTCCTGCGAGCCTCATTCTGAACAGTGTTACTTCTTAATTTCTCAAAGGAAAAACCTCAACCAATTTCTAAAGCCTGTTGACATCCAGTGGAAGCGGTAGGAACTGCAAGAACTGCTGAGTTGCATCCAAAGAACACCATACCTACTGTGAAGCATGGGGGTGGAAACATCATGCTTTGGGGCTGTTTTTCTGCAAAGGGACCAGGACGACTGATCGGTGTGAAGGAAAGAATGAATGGGGCCATGTATCGTGAGATTTTGAGTGAAAACCTCCTTCCATCAGCAAGGGCATTGAAGATGAAATGTGGCTGGGTCTTTCAGCATGACAATGATCCCAAACACACCGCCCGGGCAACGAAGGAGTGGCTTCGTAAGAAGCATTTCAAGGTCCATTTCAAGGTCATCACTCTTTGAAATGCTAATCCTTTGCACATGAATGCACACTCATTCGGGAGTAATTGCAATCAATATATATATATTTACGCTCAGTGTGTCATTGTGATCTCTGTTGGAATCGTCCATCTTTTTGTTGGAAAGTTCATCCGCTTGTCTCCATCTGCTTCCAAGGAGTCTTTCGTGGTTAGAATGGATACTTCAGAGTCCAATTCAGAACTGTTCTTATTGTATAGATGTTTTGGCGGTTGTCAGTCTTCGCGTTCAATGGTACATAATTCCTAGCTGCAGACTAGTAATTAGTATCGACGAGTTGCTCTTATTCTATCGGAATCGATAGTCTCAGAGTTTAACCACGTGGTATGGTTAAGAATTCAGCAACCATTACAACCTTAGCTTATCCTGAGGTTTTTATGGTCTCTACTTGAACCTTACCTCCCTCAGCTGACCGTGGTAGGCATGGTCTGAAGGTAATTTCTGCAGATGGGGGTTATATTCGTAACGGTAGAAAAGGGATGTCCCATGACGCCAGATCGATGTCTGTGCTCATGGCGGAGGGCCAATGACTTCGTTCAACTTTAAACAGAAATACCATTCTCTCACATTAACGGTTCAACATCACCTTACATAATTTCACAAATAGTTTCATCTTTACTCATTCATGTTATACAATAATTAGATGCAAACCTCAGAACGGAGGCTTCTGTATAAGCAAGAGTTATGGTAATGTGGCTGTATTGTCTTTTCTGAGGTCACGATCATAAAACAAAATGGACCGGTCGTAGCTGGCTTCTCCACCAATCGTTTACACATTCTCCAAAACATGGACATTGTTCAGTTCTCAAGTTCTGTGAGGTAGAAGAAGTTCCTTTGTTCTCTCTGTCTCGCTTTCTGCATGGCCATGAGGGAGAGAGTCTCCTTCTGGAATTTACGACCTTGAGATAACAGAACTTGGGTGTAAGAGGGGGGGGGACACTCGCTACACCCAAAGAGGGCCACGTCATGACACAGGACATCATGGAGGGTTACGGGGAGGTAGTATAGTTACAGGACATCATGGAGGGTTACGGGGAGGTAGTATAGTTACAGGACATCATGGAGGGTTACGGGGAGGTAGTATAGTTACAGGACATCATGGAGGGTTACGGGGAGGTAGTATAGTTACAGGACATCATGGAGGGTTACGGGGAGGTAGTATAGTTACAGGACATCATGGAGGGTTACGGGGAGGTAGTATAGTTACAGGACATCATGGAGGGTTACGGGGAGGTAGTATAGTTACAGGACATCATGGAGGGTTACGGGGAGGTAGTATAGTTACAGGACATCATGGAGGGTTACGGGGAGGTAGTATAGTTACAGGACATCATGGAGGGTCTCTGGGCCGGTGTCTGAAAGCTGTCACAATTCACTCATTAAAGTGTTGTATGCATGTCTCTTTCCAGACCTGATAGGAGGATTTGCTGACTTCTCGTCTCCTGCTGCCTCTGTCGGCCTCTCTACAGTACCTGGTGAGTTTAGAAAGCATTAGAATATTCAGAGATTTTTATAGTTTATAATTTTTTTTATAGTCTAGTTTATCCACTATAACATTTTTTTCTCTTTTCTCCTCTCCAGCCTCCAGTGGGAACGGTGACTTTGGGGACTGGAATGCTTTCCCTGGTGGCCAGGCCCCCGTCCCCACCCCCTTTGCCCAGCCTTTGGCCCCCACTGACCTGTTTGGGGCTCTGTCGGCCAGCTCTGCACCAGCTCCAGCCTCCGCTGACCTGTTTGATCTGATGGGTCCAGGTCAGACCCAGTCGCTCTCTGCCTCTCAGAGCCTCACTTTTAATATGACCAACACGCAGACCATCAGCAGCACCATGCCACAGTCCAGATCACTGGTAAGAATACAGGACAGACGGTACATTAATTTACATCGTAAATTGTATTTATTGTGTCTGATCCACTGTTAATGAGAGGAGTGGCAGTAACTGCCTGTGCTTTAGAGGAACACACACGAGAGAGAAACGACAGAGAGCCAAGGTTTGCAGATGCTCCACCTTCCCTAGGGACAAACACACACACATACAATGAGAAGGAACCCGTTTGAGTCAGAAAACCATTCAATCTAATACAAGGTTGTTTGCATAGATAATATGTGCATGTTAAAAACCTGACCTACTTAAAAAAGACCAGCTTAGTTTAGCAGAATAATAAAACCTGACCTACTTAAAGACCAGCTTGGTTTAGCAGAATAATAAAACCTGACCCCCAATCCTGTTCATTCTGGATAGACGAGATGTGTTTCCATGTAGATGCCTTCAGAGACAGCAGTTTAACCTCTAACTCCTCATCCCGGGTCCGGGAGCGTAATCATCGACGGACACTAATTAGCATAACGCAACGCACATAAATATTCCTAGAAAATATTCCTATTCATGAAAATCACAAGTGAAATATATTGAGACACAGCTTAGCCTTTTGTCAATCACCCTGTCATCTCAGATTTTCAAAATATGCTTTACAGCCAAAGCCAGACAAGCATTTGTGTAAGTTTATCGATAGCCTATCATAGCATTTTGTCCAGCTAGCAGCAGGTAACTTGGTCACAGAAATCAGAAAAGCAATCAAATAAATAATTTACCTTTGATGAGCTTTGGATGTTTTCACTCACGAGACTCCCAGTTAGATAACCAATGTTCCTTTTTTTCAAAAATATTATTTTTGTAGGCGAAATAGCTCCGTTTGTTCTTCACGTTTGCCTGAGAAATTGCAGTCACGAAAACACCGAAAAATATTTAAAATTAGCTCCATAATATGGCATAATATGGCAAACGTTGTTTATAATCAATCATCAAGGTGTTTAAAAAAAATATCTATTCGATAATATATCCACCGGGACAATTGGTTTTTCAGTAGGACCGATTGGAATAATGGCTACCTCTGTATTTTACGCGAGAATCACTCTGAGAGCCATCAGTTGACCACTTGTGCAATGTAGCCGCTTATGGGTATTCTTCAACATAAATGCGTAAAACTACGTCACAATGCTGTAGACACCTTGGGGAATACGTAGAAAAAGTAATCTGGTTGATAGCCCATTCACTGCTCAATAGGGACGCATCGGAACGCAGAGCTTTCAAAACATGAGTCACTTCCGGATTGTATTTGTCTCAGGCTTTCGCCTGCAATATCAGTTCTGTTATACTCACAGACAATATTTTTACAGTTTTGGAAACTTTAAAGTGTTTTCTATCCTAAGCTGTCAATTATATGCATATTCTAGCATCTCGTCCTGACAAAATATCCCGTTTACTACGGGAATGTTATTTTTCCAAAAATGAAAATACTGCCCCCTAGTCACAAAAGGTTAACTTTCATATGTCACCATTATATAGGTGCCTTTAATATTACTATCTATTGGAACTGTCTACCAAATTGCCCCCCAACCCCCCCTTCCAGTTGATGGGCGGGCCGTTGCAGCCACAGCAGCATGAAGTCATGGTGGGTACCCAGGGTTCCATGGGGTCAGCGATCCCCTCCACCTGGTCTGACTCGTCGGTCAACATCAGTCTGGACTTCCTGGCACCTGGCGTGCAGCCCCCCAAACCTGTCCAGCCCACCCTCAACACACTCCAAGGTGAGCCTAGTGTGTTGTAGTATAGATAGGGATAGAAAGAGTATTGTATTCTATCCCATATCTAGTATAGATATGGGATAGAAAGAGTATTGTGTTTGTCTGGAGGGTGTTCAAAATGCTGCTGAATGTCTGTTAAACAAAACGTTGATTTGAGATCCATTCAGTTGTGGAGCCAAGATCCCCAGGGTGTGGAACTTACTTCCTGTTACCAGGATGGGCACAAGACCATTCAAAAGGCTTTCGGTTCAGTCAGAATGGAAGAATAGTTTTTTTTAATTCATTTTTATTTAACCTTAAGAGCTCTATACTTGTGATTCCTTGTTCAGTTTGGAATAGAAGGATGCTTGGTACAACTTGTGGAGTGTATGAGGAGAGTGTGTGAACCTGTGTGTGTGTGTGAGGCCATGTGGTCTTCTGACTCCACTTCTTCCTGTTTCTGTTTTCTAGGAGGCCAGCCCCTCCCACCCGTTAACATGCTTTCCCAGGGATTCGCCGGCATGGGCCTCGCAACCGCCCCCATCAGACCGGCAACAGCTCCCATGATGCACCCTGGTGCTGGGATGGGCATGGCCCACAGCCAGGGCATGATGGGAATGGGCATGAACATGGGTGCCATGCCCCAGGCTAACATGACCATGGGCATGCCTGGTGCTATGGGCATGGGGATCAGGATGCCAGCCATGTCTATGGGCTCTGGCATGGTACAGCAGCAGCCCAAGCAAGGACTGGACGCATTCGCAGATTTCTGCAACTTCAGGAAGTGAGGGAAGAGAAGTGAAAGAGAGGAGGAGGGAGGGCTGTTGTTTCTATTTTTCTCTCCATCCAATCGACCGTCTGTGAAGGATTGTAAAGAGCTGCAAACAAAGAGTACTTGAATGTTGTCAAATATCAAATACTGACTGCCACCCCTCCACTTCCTGTTTCTCTCTTTTAAGTGATGTATAAAGATATGAATATACATGCATGTATGTATGTTTTAATCAGTTGGAACTTGGAATGAAGTTCCAAGAGGGTGTCCAGTAATGGTTGTGTGCTGTTGGGGTTTGAATCGGAGAGAAAGAGAACAACTAAGAGGGAGGGAGAAACCTTTTTACTTTGAAATGTAAGCCAAACAAAAACCAATGATTTCAAAGTTAAACAACCCATACAATTATATGCACAAGGATGACTTTTAAACTTGTATGGCTTAACTTTGCAATAATGTTGTTTTGAATTGCATTTAAAAAAATCATTGTTACCATGGAATTGCCCATATGAATCTTCCTTGAAGAGAATGTCAGTAGGGTTTCTGCTTTCCTTAACCATTAAAATGTCCAGAGTAGCAAAAAGATAGTTTCATAACATAATCCCACCCCAATAACTCCCCATCTCTTTTAGAATGTTACCTCGACCTGTCCCTTCCCTACGACTGGAAATATTACTATAATGCAACGGACAAATAACTTATTGAGTTCTTGACTATGATATGATGATGCCGTGAAGTGTGTGTCGATTGGACGGAATCAGATGTCAATCAAGACGTTGCTATGGCAAGGTACATTGCGATGGAGTCAGTCTTTTAATACTTACTTTATATATCAGCGTTCCACACTCCCAATGTGGAATTTCTGTTCAATATTAGATTTAACAGATCAATCAATCGTTTATTGATGGATGGATTTAATAAGTGAATGAATGAGAAATGATTAAAAGCTGTTAAATGAGGAAGCTGTGGTAATGATAACACAGATCTCCTTTGTGGCCTTTCTTATGGGTATATATTTTTTAAAGAACTATAATCTTTTTTTCCTTGCATCCAAGTAAGATAATCAGTAGCTGTAGGAACAACCTCCTGGTGGGCTGTTCTTTAAGTACATGGTGCCTGTGAGACAGAGGTCTTTTTCCTTCATTATAACTTCCAGGAGACAGACGACAGTGGTTAAGACCGTTACTGTTAGGAGTCTACAGCACAGTATGTATGTGTGGGTCTTACTGCGCCCTCTGGGAGGAGGGGGAAGTTGCCCCTAGATGCTGATCCTGGTTCAGTTTTGCATCCCCCCCCCCACACACACACACAAATGGTTGGGATTGTGGGAGGGGAAGCTGATCCTAGATCTGTACTTAGGGGAAACGTACAGTATCTCTGAAGGAGGTTTCTCAGACGGTCCAGATTAAGGAGAGGATTTTTATTTTGGGGGGGGGGGGGGTTCATCCCATATAGCACCCTATTCACTTTGTAGTGCACTACTTCCAACCAGGGCCCATAGGACTCGGCTCAAATATTGTGCACTATATTGGACATGGGTGCAATTTGGAATGCACACTCTGTACATGTTGAAGTCAGGACCATCTGTACCAGGCCAGTGAGAACCTCACATGTCCTCAGGCGCAGTCTTCCATGAGTTGGGGTCAATTCCATTTCAATTCTGGAGGTACACTGAAATTCCAATTGTCTTCAATTTTTACAATTTGGTTTACTTTCTGAATTGACCCCAACCCTGCACACACCCTGAGTAGTCTGTCTGAGAGGAGGCATTACCTGTTGGAAACGACCAAAATCTATCCACTCTTGTTTGTTTTTTCTAAGAGATTATGTCTTTAGGGGGTTGTTCTCTCGTTTTATTTAATTTTTTTCTACTTATTACAATTGTTCTGAGATCTTTGGTAATGTGGGATTGTTACTGGAAAGAAAACACTAGTTCATGCAAATGTGTAAAAAGAACAAGCGAAGCATCACCAACGAAAGAAGCCTTGAAGATGTCGTTTTTGTTTTTGTTTGATTTGATTGGCCCATCATGATCCTGTATTTGACATTAAAACAGTTGATTACAGTTTGGTAATGAAGTGTTTATTTCACGTAAGACCAACTTGATTACTACTAAATTGGAGTAGAGCAGTGGCCTTGGAACCTGCTGAGACACACACAGTGCAGCCACACACACACACACAGTACAGCCTTACACACACACACACACAATACAGCCTTACACACACATAGTGCAGCCCTACACACAAACAGTACAGCTCTACACAGACACACAGTACAGACTTACACACACACAGTGCAGCCCAACACACACACACACACACACAGTGCAGCCCAACACACACCACACAGTGCAGCCCAACACACACCACACAGTGCAGCCCAACACACACCACACAGTGCAGCCCAACACACACCACACAGTGCAGCCCAACACACACCACACAGTGCAGCCCAACACACACACACACAGTGCAGCCCAACACACACCACACAGTGCAGCCCAACACACACCACACAGTGCAGCCCAACACACACACACATACACAGTGCAGCCCTACACACACACACAGTGTAGCCATACACACACACACAGTGTAGCCCTACACACAAACAGTACAGCCCAACACACACACACAGTACAGCCATCTGGCCAGTGCATCGGTATGCAACCTTGTGGAGGACCTTGGCTTGGGAATTAATCGATCAGATTGAGATAAGAAAGTAAAGCCAGGTACTGCAGGATAATGTCTTGTCTCAGACACAGTTTGAACAATTAACACACTGCACAACACAGCTCCCAGATATTATGGAAAATGTGCAATACTGAAGGTTCAGGTTTATTGTCCTTGGGTGACCTAGTTTATAGACAAAGCAGCAGCTACACAAAACCAATGACCTGCAATCAAGCTGATGTGGCCATGAAAGAATAAAGCACAATCTGAAATGTCTAGACAAATAAGAGTTGCTGCTTAGTGCCATCTGAAGCTTCTCCATTATGAATAACACACACGAGGTCCTCTGAGACCAGACCACGCTGCCATTTCTGCTCTGACAGAAAAGCAAGACAATGGAACTAACAGTAGGCTTTCCTCTTTTCAGTGGCAATATGCCTCCATGTGTTATCTGGAGTTGGCAGGCTGGGCATAGCATGGATGACATTTATGGGTTTCTGCATTGATGCAGTTGTGTTTGAGATTATCATCTGCATATTTACAAAATGTATTAGGTTAGGCTACTTTTAGATCACATTCTAATCCTCACTATATCCGGATAAAGTGAAATCAAAGAGAAATTCCCATTTCTCTTTACAGTTACATCTTTATATGAACACTTTTTTACAATGATTTAAATATTTATGTTTATTTTCCAACGACTCAGTGAGATGTCTTAGAATGAGTCTATAATGCCCCTGCACACCATGCCTGCATTCAAATGAGTATAGTTCCCTCTGGTGGTTATTTACAGTTGTGCACACCATTACTGTGTTTCATATTTCATATGACCCAGAGGCAAAGACCAGATGAGAAACGACAAGAGAAGACAGCTTGGTAGTTCATGTTTTATTTCTAGTTAATGTCTGTCTGCGTAAAGCAGAGAATATCAATATGATATGCAGTAGCAGTGAGACTTCCAGGTTGGTCTAAACCAGTGTAGATACTGTAGGTCTTGGTAAAACTTCAACGCATTGGACCTTCAGGTCAAGTAACTTTCCTGGAGGGTTGCCACTAGCCCGGGTGGCAGTGTCAGTTTCTGCTCACGTTTGGCATGAAAGCTCCAAAAGGAGTTGGCAAGAGAGCGGGAACAGACTGGCTTCCAGGTCCAGGCTAGGTTGCTACCCCTGCTGGCTAGAACACACAATAGATTCAGAGTGGTTGTAGGTTGACAAGAAGCACGTTCTCTCCCCGTATGAAGAGCTGGTTGACGTGGCGCGTATGAACCCTCCCGTAGGGCTGGGACACTTCTTTCTTCTGGGACCCTCTTCTCTTCGGCCCCTCAGTCCCTGACTCCTGACCTTTAACAGTTGACCCCTGGGTCTTACCTGTGGCCCCAAGGGCTCCGGGGTCATCGCCCACTGGGGGCCCAACTGTGGCCCTTGCAAGTCGGGGATCCACTGCCCTAGGGTCTCCTCTCCTTCTAGGGTCCCCTCTATTGGGGTCACCTCGTCTGCAGTCTCTGGTTTGGGTCTCAGGCGGGGGATGGAAGGGTTCAGCTTTCTTCTTGTCTATCTGCTTCTTCTTCTCCTCATATTCTCTCAGCGCCGCACTCTCCTGGAGTTTCAGCTTGTCAAAGAGCTAGGGAAGGAGAGGGGTAGCTAATGAGTTTGTTTTCTGATTGCAGAGAATGATAATGGCTGTACCTTTTTTAGTGAGTGGCACATGATCTGGAAATGTCATCATCTGCATTCAAGACAACATTCTCTAGAATGCACCACTAGACTAGAGGATCAGAGTCCTTCGGTGGCACCAGACCTACCCGTGTGACAGTGAGGGCCTTCTCGTGGTAGAGAGCTTCACCCAGCAGAGGTTCCCTGTAGGTCTCATCTACATCTACCATCGCCTAACAGGGAGAGAGGAGAGGGAATAGAGGGTGGGGGGAGAGATTGAGAGAGAGGACAGCGATGTGTAAGGCTATTCGAGCACTGTCTTACATAAGACTATAGTCTAGTCTGCAAGCCACCTGTCAAAAGGCGGTGGAGGGCATGGGTAGGGACCGGGTAAGAGCTCTCACCATGTTCCAGAACTTGTCGAAGGCCACTATGAAGCCAGAACACACTCCACGGAGTCCCTTGAAGGTTCTGATGTGAACTTTCACTCTGATCCTCTCCTGCACGCAGCGGTGCATCTCCCCCAGAGGACTTCCTGTATGGACTGTATAAACAGGAAGTAGACATTATTCTGATGTGAACTTTCACTCTGATCCTCTCCTGCACGCAGCGGTGCATCTCCCCCAGAGGACTTCCTGTATGGACTGTATAAACAGGAAGTAGACATTAAATAGATTTCACCTGGCTGTCAACCACAAGTTTGACTCATCAATAATGCCCCACATATCAATGAAGAGTTTTAATTTGCCTAAATATGTAACAATATGAGACAATGATCATAAGTAAGAATGAAAGAGGTCATGTTTTGATCTGAAACCACACCACCAAAAACGAAAGGATTCAAAGCAGGCCTACAATAGGTAGAAATAATTCACGACATACGAGGCATCCTGGTCAGGACATTCTTGGCAGCCTTCTGTATTCTACAACGGCGGGCAGTGCCGCTGGTCCCCTCCTCTCCATCTTCTCCCACTATCGGGTTGTTCACCATCAACCTCTTCAGTTTCTCTATCCTCTCCGGATCTGCTACACCTTTCCTGGCTTTCCTCTGTTTTTTCTCCACGTTCTCCGGCTTGGCGCGGCCCCGTCCCCCCTTTAGAAAGCTCTCATACTCGGCTATGTTGTTGAAGCATTTCACGTTTGGGTATGGAAGAGGCACTGTAGTCGAGTACAGCGCCAGGAGTGGATCAAATTTATCGGAGGTGACGTCCAACTTTGCCGCGATATCATCTTCTTCTTCTGCCGTATGTTCGGTTGCATCTGAAGTACATGCACTTGTTGATTCTCTCTCTTTCTTTTCTGATTCTGGACATTTTTGTTGTTTATCTCCTCTTCTTTCCCTCTCCTCCATGTTCAAAACAAATGCACAACGCTAAGAATCATGGGAAAGGTGGTCTTCTTCCGCTTCATTGTTCTATTTTCACCAGGCGGGGGCGCTAAAGGACCATGCAGCAGATTTGAGGCAGCTGCAACAAAATTACATATTAGTCGTCTGTAAGCTTTGTTTTTTTATTATTTTTAAAAAGGGAATTAGGCACAGAAACCGAACCAAAATAAAATTAAAATAAAAACATTTTATATTCGTTTGTTTTTGTTTCATACTTTTTTTGTATTGAGATCGAAGATGAGATACTGTCCCGGAACAGAAATTCGAAGTATATGTTCGTGGAGGACCTATTTGATGGATGGACTGCATACAATCACTGGCGATAAATAACTTGTGTTTTGTCCTTTGTCAGCTCCATTCTCACAAAAACATTTATATTAATAAATGACAGCACAGCGTCGACAATAGCACCACTTACATTGATGAACGTAAAGTAAACTAAGTTATACCATTGTTTTAAGGAATAGTTAAAATCATGGACCGAAGAGGATGACAACCATTTGTAAATACACTATATACAAAAGTAAGTATCCCTTCACATTATTGGATTCGGCTATTGCAGCCAAACCAATTGCTGGCAGGTCTAGAAAATCACACAGCCATGCAATCTCCATAGACAAACATCTGCAGTAGAATGGCCTTGTTGAAGAGCTCAGTGACTTTGAACGTGGTACTTTCCAACACGCCAGTCAGTTCATCAAATTTCTGCCCTGCTAGAGCTGCCCCAGTCAACTGTAAGTGCTGTTATTGTGAAGTGGAAACGCCTATGAGAAACAACTGCTCAGCCGCGAATTGGTAGGACACACATGCTCAGTCACATGCTCGGACCGCCGTAGCGCGTAAACATTGTCTGTCCTCGGTTGCAACACTCACTACCAAGTTTAAACGGTCTCTGGAAGCAACGTCAACACAAGAACAGTTCGTCAGGAGCTTCGTGACATGGGTTTCTATGGCTGAGCAGCCTCACACAAGCCAAAGATCACCATGTGCAATGCCAAGCGTCGACTGCTGTGGTGTTAAGCTTGCTGCCATTGGACTCTGGAGCAGTGGAAATGCGTTCTCTGGAGTGATGAATCACACTTCACCATCTGGCAGTCAGATGGATGAAAGATTTGTGGTGGAGGAGGAATAATGGTCTCTGGCTGTTTTTCATGGTTCGGATTCTGTGCTTCCAACTTTGTGGAAACAGTTTAGGGAAGGCCCTTTTCTGTTTCAGCATGACAATGCATCCATGCAGAAATGGTTTCTTGAGATCGGTGTAGAAGAACTTGACTGGCCTGCACAGAGCCCTGACCTCAACCCCATCGAACACCTTTGAGATGAATTGGAACGCAGACAGTGAGCAAGGCCTAATCGCCCAACATCAGTGCCCGATCTCACTAATGCTCTTGTGGCTGAATGGAAGCAAGTCCCCGCAGCAATGTTCCAACATCTACTGGAAAACCTTCCCAGAAGAGTGGAGGTTGTTATAGCAGCAAAGGGGGGACCAACTCCATATTAATGCCCGTGTTCCCATATTTTTGGTAATGTAGCTAGCTAGCCTGTCAGCCTGATCTCAGACTAAATGCGACATAGTTTGATATTACCTAGTATGGCTACATAAGACGCAAGGTTACTTAATAAGGCAAAAATGAAAGGAGGTTGGTTTGTCAGGGTGGATGGATGGGCGTATAACGCAAATGTCTAGCAACCGGAAGATTCCATCTTCAAATCTCATGACGGACAACTTTAGCAACTTTGCAACTACTTAGCATGTTAGCTAAACCTTTCCCTAACCTTAACCCTTTTAGCTAACCTTAATTAACCCTTTAACCTTGTTAGCCAGCTAGCTAACGTTAGCCACAACAAATTGGAATTTGTAACATATCGTATGTTTTGCTAACAAATGTAACCTTTTTGCAAATTCGTAACATATCATACGAATTGTAATTTGTAATATCACAGGAACTGGATGATGGACATCCACAGATTAATACATACCATACGAAACATCATACTAAATGGAGTGTTTCGGATTTACGTACAGAATAATAGGAAATGCTCTGAGACCAGGTTGAGCCTGTGGGTGGGTGTGTTTTTGGTCTTACCTGCCATATTTTACTTCACTAAAATATTGCCTATATGTCTAATATTAAGAAAGCAGAATTTGACATGAAGACCACAGCCAACCTTGTGCTGCTTGTTCTTCTCCCACAGAATCTACATTGATTTAATCTGCTCTGTCCTTTCACACAGAACCCTCGAGTTTGGTCCAGTGCCGTGTAGATTACCAGGAGGCATCAAGACGTGCATCTTCTGACCAGCAGCCAGGGTTTTCACCAGCAGCGACAGAATGGCCAAGAGCAAGTTTCAGTACGTCCGTAACTTCGAGACAGACGACACCTGTCTGAAAACTGTTACATCATGGTGCGGTTGGATGGAAGGAAAACCTCCACAAGTAAGTAGCTGGGGGTGTATCTGTAGATACAGAGAGGAGCTGGGGGTGTATCTGTAGATCCAGAGAGGAGCTGGGGGTGTATCTGTAGATCCAGAGAGGAGCTGGGGGTGTATCTGTAGATCCAGAGAGGAGCTGGGGGTGTATCTGTAGATCCAGAGAGGAGCTGGGGGTGTATCTGTAGATCCAGAGAGGAGCTGGGGGTGTATCTGTAGATACAGAGAGGAGCTGGGGGTGTATCTGTAGATACAGAGAGGAGCTGGGGGTGTATCTGTAGATCCAGAGGGAGCTGGGGGTGTATCTGTAGATCCAGAGAGGAGCTGGGGGGTGTATCTGTAGATCCAGAGAGGAGCTGGGGGTGTATCTGTAGATCCAGAGAGGAGCTGGGGGGTGTATCTGTAGATACAGAGAGGAGCTGGGGGTGTTTCTGTAGATACAGAGAGGAGCTGGGGGTGTATCTGTAGATCCAGAGAGGAGCTGGGGGTGTATCTGTAGATATAGAGAGGAGCTGGGGGTGTATCTGTAGATCCAGAGAGGAGCTGGGGGTGTATCTGTAGATGCAGAGAGGAGCTGGGGGTGTATCTGTAGATCCAGAGAGGAGCTGGGGGTGTATCTGTAGATCCAGAGAGGAGCTGGGGGTGTATCTGTAGATCCAGAGAGGAGCTGGGGGTGTATCTGTAGATCCAGAGAGGAGCTGGGGGTGTATCTGTAGATCCAGAGAGGAGCTGGGGGTGTATCTGTAGATACAGAGAGGAGCTGGGGTGTATCTGTAGATCCAGAGAGGAGCTGGGGGTGTATCTGTAGATCCAGAGAGGAGCTGGGGGTGTATCTGTAGATCCAGAGAGGAGCTGGGGGTGTATCTGTAGATCCAGAGAGGAGCTGGGGGTGTATCTGTAGATCCAGAGAGGAGCTGGGGGTGTATCTGTAGATATAGAGAGGAGCTGGGGGTGTATCTGTAGATCCAGAGAGGAGCTGGGGGTGTATCTGTAGATATAGAGAGGAGCTGGGGGTGTATCTGTAGATCAAATCAAATTTCAAATCAAATCAAATTTATTTATATAGCCCTTCGTACATCAGCTGATATCTCAAAGTGCTGTACAGAAACCCAGCCTAAAACCCCAAACAGCAAGCAATGCAGGTGTAGAAGCACGGTGGCTAGGAAAAACTCCCTAGAAAAGCCAAAACCTAGGAAGAAACCTAGAGAGGAACCAGGCTATGTGGGGTGGCCAGTCCTCTTCTGGCTGTGCCGGGTAGAGATTATAACAGAACATGGCCAAGATGTTCAAATGTTCATAAATGACCAGCATGGTCGAATAATAATAAGGCAGAACAGTTGAAACTGGAGCAGCAGCACGGCCAGGTGGACTGGGGACAGCAAGGAGTCATCATGTCAAGTAGTCCTGGAGCATGGTCCTAGGGCTCAGGTCAGTTGAAACTGGAGCAGCAGCACGGCCAGGTGGACTGGGGACAGCAAGGAGTCATCATGTCAGGTAGTCCTGGGGCATGGTCCTAGGGCTCAGGTCCTCCGAGAGAGAGAAGGAGAGAATTAGAGAACGCACACTTAGATTCACACAGGACACCGAATTGGACAGGAGAAGTACTCCAGATATAACAAACTGACCCCAGCCCCCCGACACATAAACTACTGCAGCATAAATACTGGAGGCTGAGACAGGAGGGGTCAGGAGACACTGTGGCCCCACCCGAGGACACCCCCGGACAGGGCCAAACAGGAAGGATATAACCCCACCCACTTTGCCAAAGCACAGCCCCCACACCACTGGAGGGATATCTTCAACCACCAACTTACCATCCTGAGACAAAGCTGAGTATAGCCCGCAAAGATCTCCGCCACGGCACAACCCAAGGGGGGGGGGCGCCAACCCAGACAGGATGACCACATCAGTGAATCAACCCACTCAGGTGATGCACCCCCTCCAGGGACGGCATGAGAGAGCCCCAGCAAGCCAGTGACTCAGCCCCTGTAATAGGGTTAGAGGCAGAGAATCCTAGTGGAAAGAGGGGAACCGGCCAGGCAGAGACAGCAAGGGTGGTTCGTTGCTCCAGAGCCTTTCCGTTCACCTTCCCACTCCTGGGCCAGACTACACTCAATCATATGACCCACTGAAGAGATGAGTCTTCAGTAAAGACTTAAAGGTTGAGACCGAGTTTGCGTCTCTGACATGGGTAGGCAGACCGTTCCATAAAAATGGAGCTCTATAGGAGAAAGCCCTGCCTCCAGCTGTTTGCTTAGAAATTCTAGGGACAATTAGGAGGCCTGCGTCTTGTGACCGTAGCGTACGTGTAGGTATGTACGGCAGGACCAAATCAGAGAGATAGGTAGGAGCAAGCCCATGCAATGCTTTGTAGGTTAGCAGTAAAACCTTGAAATCAGCCCTTGCTTTGACAGGAAGCCAGTGTAGGGAGGCTAGCACTGGAGTAATATGATCAAATTTTTGGGTTCTAGTCAGGATTCTAGCAGCCGTATTTAGCACTAACTGAAGTTTATTTAGTGCTTTATCCGGGTAGCCGGAAAGTAGAGCATTGCAGTAGTCTAACCTAGAAGTGACAAAAGCATGGATTAATTTTTCTGCATCATTTTTGGACAGAAAGTTTCTGATTTTTGCAATGTTACGTAGATGGAAAAAAGCTGTCCTTGAAATGGTCTTGATATGTTCTTCAAAAGAGAGATCAGGGTCCAGAGTAACGCCGAGGTCCTTCACAGTTTTATTTGAGATGACTGTACAACCATTAAGATTAATTGTCAGATTCAACAGAAGATCTCTTTGTTTCTTGGGACCTAGAACAAGCATCTCTGTTTTATCCGAGTTTAAAAGTAGAAAGTTTGCTGCCAGTTAGATCCAGAGAGGAGCTGGGGGTGTATCTGTACATCCAGAGAGGAGCTGGGGGGTGTATCTGTAGATACAGAGAGGAGCTGGGGGTGTATCTGTAGATCCAGAGAGGAGCTGGGGGTGTATCTGTAGATCCAGAGAGGAGCTGGGGGTGTATCTGTACATCCAGAGAGGAGCTGGGGGGTGTATCTGTAGATACAGAGAGGAGCTGGGGGTGTATCTGTAGATACAGAGAGGAGCTGGGGGTGTATCTGTAGATCCAGAGAGGAGCTGGGGGTGTATCTGTAGATCCAGAGAGGAGCTGGGGGGTGTATCTGTAGATCCAGAGAGGAGCTGGGGGGTGTATCTGTAGATACAGAGAGGAGCTGGGGATGTATCTGTAGATACAGAGAGGAGCTGGGGATGTATCTGTAGATACAGAGAGGACCTGGGGATGTATCTGTAGATCCAGAGAGGAGCTGGGGGTGTATCTGTAGATCCAGAGAGGAGCTGGGGGTGTATCTGTAGATCCAGAGAGGAGCTGGGGGTGTATCTGTAGATCCAGAGAGGAGCTGGGGGTGTATCTGTAGATATAGAGAGGAGCTGGGGGTGTATCTGTACATCCAGAGAGGATCTGGGGGTGTATCTGTACATCCAGAGAGGAGCTGGGGGTGTATCTGTAGATACAGAGAGGAGCTGGGGGTGTATCTGTAGATCCAGAGAGGAGCTGGGGGTGTATCTGTAGATCCAGAGAGGAGCTGGGGGTGTATCTGTACATCCAGAGAGGAGCTGGGGGTGTATCTGTAGATACAGAGAGGAGCTGGGGGTGTATCTGTAGATACAGAGAGGAGCTGGGGGTGTATCTGTAGATCCAGAGAGGAGCTGGGGGTGTATCTGTACATCCAGAGAGGAGCTGGGGGGTGTATCTGTAGATACAGAGAGGAGCTGGGGGTGTATCTGTACATCCAGAGAGGAGCTGGGGGTGTATCTGTAGATACAGAGAGGAGCTGGGGGTGTATCTGTAGATACAGAGAGGAGCTGGGGGTGTATCTGTAGATACAGAGAGGAGCTGGGGGTGTATCTGTAGATACAGAGAGGAGCTGGGGGTGTATCTGTAGATCCAGAGAGGAGCTGGGGGTGTATCTGTAGATCCAGAGAGGAGCTGGGGGTGTATCTGTAGATCCAGAGAGGAGCTGGGGGTGTATCTGTAGATCCAGAGAGGAGCTGGGGGTGTATCTGTAGATACAGAGAGGAGCTGGGGGTGTATCTGTAGATCCAGAGAGGAGCTGGGGGTGTATCTGTACATCCAGAGAGGAGCTGGGGGTGTATCTGTAGATCCAGAGAGGAGCTGGGGGGTGTATCTGTAGATCCAGAGAGGAGCTGGGGGTTGTATCTGTAGATCCAGAGAGGAGCTGGGGGTGTATCTGTAGATACAGAGAGGAGCTGGAGGTGTATCTGTAGATCCAGAGAGGAGCTGGGGGTGTATCTGTAGATACAGAGAGGAGCTGGGGGTGTATCTGTAGATCCAGAGAGGAGCTGGGGGTGTATCTGTAGATCCAGAGAGGAGCTGGGGGGTGTATCTGTAGATACAGAGAGGAGCTGGGGGTGTTTCTGTAGATCCAGAGAGGAGCTGGGGGTGTATCTGTAGATCCAGAGAGGAGCTGGGGGTGTATCTGTAGATCCAGAGAGGAGCTGGGGGTGTATCTGTAGATCCAGAGAGGAGCTGGGGGTGTATCTGTAGATCCAGAGAGGAGCTGGGGGGTGTATCTGTAGATCCAGAGAGGAGCTGGGGATGTATCTGTAGATCCAGAGAGGAGCTGGGGGGTGTATCTGTAGATACAGAGAGGAGCTGGGGGGTGTTTCTGTAGATACAGAGAGGAGCTGGGGTTTGTATCTGTAGATCCAGAGAGGAGCTGGGGGGTGTATCTGTAGATATAGAGAGGAGCTGGGGGTGTATCTGTAGATCCAGAGAGGAGCTGGGGGTGTATCTGTAGATGCAGAGAGGAGCTGGGGGGTGTATCTGTAGATCCAGAGAGGAGCTGGGGGTGTATCTGTAGATCCAGAGAGGAGCTGGGGGTGTATCTGTAGATCCAGAGAGGAGCTGGGGGTGTATCTGTACATCCAGAGAGGAGCTGGGGGGTGTATCTGTAGATACAGAGAGGAGCTGGGGGTGTATCTGTAGATCCAGAGAGGAGCTGGGGGTGTATCTGTACATCCAGAGAGGAGCTGGGGGTGTATCTGTACATCCAGAGAGGAGCTGGGGGTGTATCTGTAGATACAGAGAGGAGCTGGGGGTGTATCTGTAGATACAGAGAGGAGCTGGGGGTGTATCTGTAGATCCAGAGAGGAGCTGGGGGTGTATCTGTACATCCAGAGAGGAGCTGGGGGTGTATCTGTAGATACAGAGAGGAGCTGGGGGTGTATCTGTACATCCAGAGAGGAGCTGGGGGTGTATCTGTAGATACAGAGAGGAGCTGGGGTGTATCTGTAGATACAGAGAGGAGCTGGGGGTGTATCTGTAGATACAGAGAGGAGCTGGGGGTGTATCTGTAGATACAGAGAGGAGCTGGGGGTGTATCTGTAGATCCAGAGAGGAGCTGGGGGTGTATCTGTAGATCCAGAGAGGAGCTGGGGGGTGTATCTGTAGATCCAGAGAGGAGCTGGGGGGTGTATCTGTAGATCCAGAGAGGAGCTGGGGGTGTATCTGTAGATACAGAGAGGAGCTGGGGGTGTATCTGTAGATCCAGAGAGGAGCTGGGGGTGTATCTGTACATCCAGAGAGGAGCTGGGGGGTGTATCTGTAGATCCAGAGAGGAGCTGGGGGGTGTATCTGTAGATCCAGAGAGGAGCTGGGGGGTGTATCTGTAGATCCAGAGAGGAGCTGGGGGGTGTATCTGTAGATACAGAGAGGAGCTGGAGGTGTATCTGTAGATCCAGAGAGGAGCTGGGGGTGTATCTGTAGATACAGAGAGGAGCTGGGGGTGTATCTGTAGATCCAGAGAGGAGCTGGGGGTGTATCTGTAGATCCAGAGAGGAGCTGGGGGTGTATCTGTAGATACAGAGAGGAGCTGGGGGGTGTTTCTGTAGATCCAGAGAGGAGCTGGGGGTGTATCTGTAGATCCAGAGAGGAGCTGGGGGTGTATCTGTAGATCCAGAGAGGAGCTGGGGGTGTATCTGTAGATCCAGAGAGGAGCTGGGGGTGTATCTGTAGATCCAGAGAGGAGCTGGGGGTGTATCTGTAGATCCAGAGAGGAGCTGGGGATGTATCTGTAGATCCAGAGAGGAGCTGGGGGTGTATCTGTAGATACAGAGAGGAGCTGGGGGTGTTTCTGTAGATACAGAGAGGAGCTGGGGTTTGTATCTGTAGATCCAGAGAGGAGCTGGGGGTGTATCTGTAGATATAGAGAGGAGCTGGGGGTGTATCTGTAGATCCAGAGAGGAGCTGGGGGTGTATCTGTAGATGCAGAGAGGAGCTGGGGGGTGTATCTGTAGATCCAGAGAGGAGCTGGGGGTGTATCTGTAGATCCAGAGAGGAGCTGGGGGTGTATCTGTAGATCCAGAGAGGAGCTGGGGGGTGTATCTGTACATCCAGAGAGGAGCTGGGGGTGTATCTGTAGATACAGAGAGGAGCTGGGGGTGTATCTGTAGATCCAGAGAGGAGCTGGGGGTGTATCTGTAGATCCAGAGAGGAGCTGGGGGTGTATCTGTACATCCAGAGAGGAGCTGGGGGTGTATCTGTAGATACAGAGAGGAGCTGGGGGTGTATCTGTAGATACAGAGAGGAGCTGGGGGTGTATCTGTAGATCCAGAGAGGAGCTGGGGGTGTATCTGTACATCCAGAGAGGAGCTGGGGGTGTATCTGTAGATACAGAGAGGAGCTGGGGGTGTATCTGTACATCCAGAGAGGAGCTGGGGGTGTATCTGTAGATACAGAGAGGAGCTGGGGGTGTATCTGTAGATACAGAGAGGAGCTGGGGGTGTATCTGTAGATACAGAGAGGAGCTGGGGGTGTATCTGTAGATACAGAGAGGAGCTGGGGGTGTATCTGTAGATCCAGAGAGGAGCTGGGGGTGTATCTGTAGATCCAGAGAGGAGCTGGGGGTGTATCTGTAGATCCAGAGAGGAGCTGGGGGGTGTATCTGTAGATCCAGAGAGGAGCTGGGGGTGTATCTGTAGATACAGAGAGGAGCTGGGGGTGTATCTGTAGATCCAGAGAGGAGCTGGGGGTGTATCTGTACATCCAGAGAGGAGCTGGGGGTGTATCTGTAGATCCAGAGAGGAGCTGGGGGTGTATCTGTAGATCCAGAGAGGAGCTGGGGGTGTATCTGTAGATCCAGAGAGGAGCTGGGGGTGTATCTGTAGATACAGAGAGGAGCTGGAGGTGTATCTGTAGATCCAGAGAGGAGCTGGGGGTGTATCTGTAGATACAGAGAGGAGCTGGGGTGTATCTGTAGATCCAGAGAGGAGCTGGGGGTGTATCTGTAGATCCAGAGAGGAGCTGGGGGTGTATCTGTAGATACAGAGAGGAGCTGGGGGTGTTTCTGTAGATCCAGAGAGGAGCTGGGGGTGTATCTGTAGATCCAGAGAGGAGCTGGGGGGTGTATCTGTAGATCCAGAGAGGAGCTGGGGGTGTATCTGTAGATCCAGAGAGGAGCTGGGGGTGTATCTGTAGATCCAGAGAGGAGCTGGGGGGTGTATCTGTAGATCCAGAGAGGAGCTGGGGATGTATCTGTAGATCCAGAGAGGAGCTGGGGGGTGTATCTGTAGATACAGAGAGGAGCTGGGGGTGTTTCTGTAGATACAGAGAGGAGCTGGGGGTGTATCTGTAGATCCAGAGAGGAGCTGGGGGGTGTATCTGTAGATATAGAGAGGAGCTGGGGGTGTATCTGTAGATCCAGAGAGGAGCTGGGGGTGTATCTGTAGATGCAGAGAGGAGCTGGGGGTGTATCTGTAGATCCAGAGAGGAGCTGGGGGTGTATCTGTAGATCCAGAGAGGAGCTGGGGGTGTATCTGTAGATCCAGAGAGGAGCTGGGGGTGTATCTGTAGATCCAGAGAGGAGCTGGGGGTGTATCTGTAGATCCAGAGAGGAGCTGGGGGTGTATCTGTAGATCCAGAGAGGAGCTGGGGGGTGTATCTGTAGATCCAGAGAGGAGCTGGGGGTGTATCTGTAGATCCAGAGAGGAGCTGGGGGTGTATCTGTAGATCCAGAGAGGAGCTGGGGGTGTATCTGTAGATCCAGAGAGGAGCTGGGGGTGTATCTGTAGATCCAGAGAGGAGCTGGGGGTGTATCTGTAGATCCAGAGAGGAGCTGGGGGTGTATCTGTAGATCCAGAGAGGAGCTGGGGGTGTATTTGTAGATATAGAGAGGAGCTGGGGGTGTATCTGTAGATCCAGAGAGGAGCTGGGGGTGTATCTGTAGATATAGAGAGGAGCTGGGGGTGTATCTGTACATCCAGAGAGGAGCTGGGGGTGTATCTGTAGATACAGAGAGGAGCTGGGGGTGTATCTGTAGATCCAGAGAGGAGCTGGGGGTGTATCTGTAGATCCAGAGAGGAGCTGGGGGTGTATCTGTACATCCAGAGAGGAGCTGGGGGGTGTATCTGTAGATACAGAGAGGAGCTGGGGGTGTATCTGTAGATACAGAGAGGAGCTGGGGGTGTATCTGTACATCCAGAGAGGAGCTGGGGGTGTATCTGTACATCCAGAGAGGAGCTGGGGGTGTATCTGTAGATCCGGAGAGGAGCTGGGGGTGTATCTGTAGATACAGAGAGGAGCTGGGGATGTATCTGTAGATACTGAGAGGAGCTGGGGATGTATCTGTAGATACAGAGAGGAGCTGGGGATGTATCTGTAGATCCAGAGAGGAGCTGGGGGTGTATCTGTAGATCCAGAGAGGAGCTGGGGGTGTATCTGTAGATCCAGAGAGGAGCTGGGGGTGTATCTGTAGATCCAGAGAGGAGCTGGGGGTGTATCTGTAGATATAGAGAGGAGCTGGGGGTGTATCTGTAGATCCAGAGAGGATCTGGGGTGTATCTGTACATCCAGAGAGGAGCTGGGGGTGTATCTGTAGATACAGAGAGGAGCTGGGGGTGTATCTGTAGATCCAGAGAGGAGCTGGGGGTGTATCTGTAGATCCAGAGAGGAGCTGGGGGTGTATCTGTACATCCAGAGAGGAGCTGGGGGTGTATCTGTAGATACAGAGAGGAGCTGGGGGTGTATCTGTAGATACAGAGAGGAGCTGGGGGTGTATCTGTAGATCCAGAGAGGAGCTGGGGGGTGTATCTGTAGATCCAGAGAGGAGCTGGGGGTGTATCTGTAGATCCAGAGAGGAGCTGGGGGTGTATCTGTAGATACAGAGAGGAGCTGGGGGTGTATCTGTAGATCCAGAGAGGAGCTGGGGGTGTATCTGTAGATCCAGAGAGGAGCTGGGGGTGTATCTGTAGATCCAGAGAGGAGCTGGGGGTGTATCTGTAGATCCAGAGAGGAGCTGGGGGTGTATCTGTAGATCCAGAGAGGAGCTGGGGGTGTATCTGTAGATATAGAGAGGAGCTGGGGGTGTATCTGTAGATCCAGAGAGGAGCTGGGGGTGTATCTGTAGATTTTGAGAGGAGCTGGGGGTGTATCTGTAGATCCAGAGAGGAGCTGGGGGTGTATCTGTACATCCAGAGAGGAGCCGGGGGGTGTATCTGTAGATACAGAGAGGAGCCGGGGGGTGTATCTGTAGATCCAGAGAGGAGCTGGGGGTGTATCTGTAGATCCAGAGAGGAGCTGGGGGTGTATCTGTACATCCAGAGAGGAGCTGGGGGGTGTATCTGTAGATACAGAGAGGAGCTGGGGGTGTATCTGTAGATACAGAGAGGAGCTGGGGGTGTATCTGTACATCCAGAGAGGAGCTGGGGGTGTATCTGTAGATCCAGAGAGGAGCTGGGGGGTGTATCTGTAGATCCAGAGAGGAGCTGGGGGGTGTATCTGTAGATACAGAGAGGAGCTGGGGATGTATCTGTAGATACAGAGAGGAGCTGGGGATGTATCTGTAGATACAGAGAGGAGCTGGGGATGTATCTGTAGATCCAGAGAGGAGCTGGGGGTGTATCTGTAGATCCAGAGAGGAGCTGGGGGTGTATCTGTAGATCCAGAGAGGAGCTGGGGGTGTATCTGTAGATCCAGAGAGGAGCTGGGGGTGTATCTGTAGATATAGAGCGGAGCTGGGGGTGTATCTGTAGATCCAGAGAGGATCTGGGGGTGTATCTGTACATCCAGAGAGGATCTGGGGGTGTATCTGTACATCCAGAGAGGAGCTGGGGGGTGTATCTGTAGATACAGAGAGGAGCTGGGGGTGTATCTGTAGATCCAGAGAGGAGCTGGGGGTGTATCTGTAGATCCAGAGAGGAGCTGGGGGTGTATCTGTACATCCAGAGAGGAGCTGGGGGTGTATCTGTAGATACAGAGAGGAGCTGGGGGTGTATCTGTAGATCCAGAGAGGAGCTGGGGGTGTATCTGTACATCCAGAGAGGAGCTGGGGGTGTATCTGTAGATACAGAGAGGAGCTGGGGGTGTATCTGTACATCCAGAGAGGAGCTGGGGGGTGTATCTGTAGATACAGAGAGGAGCTGGGGGTGTATCTGTAGATACAGAGAGGAGCTGGGGGTGTATCTGTAGATACAGAGAGGAGCTGGGGGTGTATCTGTAGATCCAGAGAGGAGCTGGGGGTGTATCTGTAGATCCAGAGAGGAGCTGGGGGGTGTATCTGTAGATCCAGAGAGGAGCTGGGGGGTGTATCTGTAGATCCAGAGAGGAGCTGGGGGTGTATCTGTAGATATAGAGCGGAGCTGGGGGTGTATCTGTAGATCCAGAGAGGATCTGGGGGTGTATCTGTACATCCAGAGAGGATCTGGGGGTGTATCTGTACATCCAGAGAGGAGCTGGGGGGTGTATCTGTAGATACAGAGAGGAGCTGGGGGTGTATCTGTAGATCCAGAGAGGAGCTGGGGGTGTATCTGTAGATCCAGAGAGGAGCTGGGGGTGTATCTGTACATCCAGAGAGGAGCTGGGGGTGTATCTGTAGATACAGAGAGGAGCTGGGGGTGTATCTGTAGATCCAGAGAGGAGCTGGGGGTGTATCTGTACATCCAGAGAGGAGCTGGGGGTGTATCTGTAGATACAGAGAGGAGCTGGGGGTGTATCTGTACATCCAGAGAGGAGCTGGGGGTGTATCTGTAGATACAGAGAGGAGCTGGGGGTGTATCTGTAGATACAGAGAGGAGCTGGGGGTGTATCTGTAGATACAGAGAGGAGCTGGGGGTGTATCTGTAGATCCAGAGAGGAGCTGGGGGTGTATCTGTAGATCCAGAGAGGAGCTGGGGGTGTATCTGTAGATCCAGAGAGGAGCTGGGGGTGTATCTGTAGATCCAGAGAGGAGCTGGGGGTGTATCTGTAGATACAGAGAGGAGCTGGGGGTGTATCTGTAGATCCAGAGAGGAGCTGGGGGTGTATCTGTACATCCAGAGAGGAGCTGGGGGTGTATCTGTAGATCCAGAGAGGAGCTGGGGGTGTATCTGTAGATCCAGAGAGGAGCTGGGGGGTGTATCTGTAGATCCAGAGAGGAGCTGGGGGGTGTATCTGTAGATACAGAGAGGAGCTGGAGGTGTATCTGTAGATCCAGAGAGGAGCTGGGGGTGTATCTGTAGATACAGAGAGGAGCTGGGGGTGTATCTGTAGATACAGAGAGGAGCTGGGGGGTGTATCTGTAGATACAGAGAGGAGCTGGGGGTGTATCTGTAGATACAGAGAGGAGCTGGGGGTGTATCTGTAGATCCAGAGAGGAGCTGGGGGTGTATCTGTAGATACAGAGAGGAGCTGGGGTTGTATCTGTAGATCCAGAGAGGAGCTGGGGGTGTATCTGTAGATACAGAGAGGAGCTGGGGGTGTATCTGTAGATCCAGAGAGGAGCTGGGGGTGTATCTGTACATCCAGAGAGGAGCTGGGGGGTGTATCTGTAGATACAGAGAGGAGCTGGGGGTGTATCTGTAGATACAGAGAGGAGCTGGGGGTGTATCTGTAGATCCAGAGAGGAGCTGGGGGTGTATCTGTACATCCAGAGAGGAGCTGGGGGTGTATCTGTAGATACAGAGAGGAGCTGGGGGTGTATCTGTAGATACAGAGAGGAGCTGGGGGTGTACCTGTAGATCCAGAGAGGAGCTGGGGGTGTATCTGTACATCCAGAGAGGAGCTGGGGGTGTATCTGTAGATACAGAGAGGAGCTGGGGGTGTATCTGTAGATCCAGAGAGGAGCTGGGGGTGTATCTGTAGATACAGAGAGGAGCTGGGGGTGTATCTGTAGATACAGAGAGGAGCTGGGGGTGTATCTGTAGATCCAGAGAGGAGCTGGGGGTGTATCTGTACATCCAGAGAGGAGCTGGGGGGTGTATCTGTAGATACAGAGAGGAGCTGGGGGTGTATCTGTAGATACAGAGAGGAGCTGGGGGTGTACCTGTAGATCCAGAGAGGAGCTGGGGGTGTATCTGTACATCCAGAGAGGAGCTGGGGGGTGTATCTGTAGATACAGAGAGGAGCTGGGGGTGTATCTGTAGATACAGAGAGGAGCTGGGGGTGTATCTGTAGATACAGAGAGGAGCTGGGGGTGTATCTGTAGATACAGAGAGGAGCTGGGGGTGTATCTGTAGATACAGAGAGGAGCTGGGGGTGTATCTGTAGATACAGAGAGGAGCTGGGGGTGTATCTGTAGATACAGAGAGGAGCTGGGGGTGTATCTGTAGATACAGAGAGGAGCTGGGGGTGTATCTGTAGATCCAGAGAGGAGCTGGGGGTGTATCTGTAGATCCAGAGAGGAGCTGGGGGTGTATCTGTAGATCCAGAGAGGAGCTGGGGGGTGTATCTGTAGATACAGAGAGGAGCTGGGGGTGTATCTGTAGATACAGAGAGGAGCTGGGGGTGTATCTGTACATCCAGAGAGGAGCTGGGGGTGTATCTCTACATCCAGAGAGGAGCTGGGGGGTGTATCTGTAGATACAGAGAGGAGCTGGGGGTGTATCTGTAGATACAGAGAGGAGCTGGGGGTGTATCTGTAGATACAGAGAGGAGCTGGGGGGTGTATCTGTAGATACAGAGAGGAGCTGGGGGTGTATCTGTAGATACAGAGAGGAGCTGGGGGTGTATCTGTAGATCCAGAGAGGAGCTGGGGGTGTATCTGTACATCCAGAGAGGAGATGGGGGGTGTATCTGTACATTCAGAGAGGAGCTGGGGGGTGTATCTGTAGATACAGAGAGGAGCTGGGGGTGTATCTGTAGATACAGAGAGGAGCTGGGGGTGTATCTGTAGATACAGAGAGGAGCTGGGGGTGTATCTGTAGATCCAGAGAGGAGCTGGGGGGTGTATCTGTAGATCCAGAGAGGAGCTGGGGGTGTATCTGTAGATCCAGAGAGGAGCTGGGGTTGTATCTGTAGATCCAGAGAGGAGCTGGGGGTGTATCTGTAGATCCAGAGAGGAGCTGGGGGGTGTATCTGTAGATCCAGAGAGGAGCTGGGGGTGTATCTGTAGATCCAGAGAGGAGCTGGGGGTGTATCTGTAGATCCAGAGAGGAGCTGGGGGTGTATCTGTAGATCCAGAGAGGAGCTGGGGGGTGTATCTGTAGATCCAGAGAGGAGCTGGGGGTTGTATCTGTAGATCCAGAGAGGAGCTGGGGGTTGTATCTGTAGATCCAGAGAGGAGCTGGGGGGTGTATCTGTAGATCCAGAGAGGAGCTGGGGGTGTATCTGTAGATCCAGAGAGGAGCTGGGGGTGTATCTGTAGATCCAGAGAGGAGCTGGGGGTGTATCTGTAGATCCAGAGAGGAGCTGGGGGTGTATCTGTAGATCCAGAGAGGAGCTGGGGGGTGTATCTGTAGATTCAGAGAGGAGCTGGGGGGTGTATCTGTAGATCCAGAGAGGAGCTGGGGGGTGTATCTGTAGATCCAGAGAGGAGCTGGGGGTGTATCTGTAGATCCAGAGAGGAGCTGGGGGTTGTATCTGTAGATCCAGAGAGGAGCTGGGGGGTGTATCTTTAGATCCAGAGAGGAGCTGGGGGGTGTATCTGTAGATCCAGAGAGGAGCTGGGGGGTGTATCTGTAGATACAGAGAGGAGCTGGGGGGTGTATCTGTAGATACAGAGAGGAGCTGGGGGGACTGACCCACTGACTGACCCACTGACTGACTGACTGACCCACTGACTGACTGACTGACTGACCCACTGACTGACTGACTGACTGACCCACTGACTGACCCACTGACTGACTGACCCACCCACTCACTCATCCACTGACTGACTGACCCACTGACTGACTGACCCACTGACTGACTGACCCACTGACTGACTGACTGCCTGACTGTCCCTGTGTTGCTGTAGGTTTGCAGAGCAGCACAACTTCCTGAAGCCCAACGACGACAGAGCTCTGGGCCTGATGACGTGCAGCGCCAGGTCTGTCATGGAGGACCTGGATGACATCATCATCTCGTATGGACGGAGTGACGAGTTCAGCTTCGTCTTCAAGAGGACCTCTGGTTCAAAAGGAGAGCCAGGTAATAACATACATGTACAGAGACACACACTCACCAACCACACTTACACACACCCACAGCCACGCACAAATGTTTATTGCATTTGAGTGACTCTACCTTCTCCCACTCCTTCACCCTCTTCTACCTTCCTCCACCCTCTTCTACCTTCCTCCACCCTCTACCTTCCCCCCTCCTCTACCTTCCTCCAGCCTCCTCTACCTTCCTCCACCCTCCTCTACCTTCCCCCACCCTCCTCTACCTTCCCCCCTCCCCCACTCCTCTACCTTCCCCCACTCCTCTACCTTCCCCCACTCCTCTACCTTCCCACACTCCTCTACCTTCCCCCACTCCTCTACTTTCCTCCACTCCTCTACTTTCCTCCACTCCTCTACCTTCCCCCACACTCCTCTACCTTCCCCCACACTGCTCTACCTTCCCCCACACTCCTACCTTCCCCCACTCCTCTAATTTCCTCCACTCCTCTACCTTCCCCCCCCTCCTCCACTCCTCTACCTTACCCCCTCCTCCCTCCTCCTCTACCTTCCCCCACCCTCCATTCCTCCACCCTCCTCTACCTCCCCCTACTCCTCTACCTTCCTCCACTCCTCTACCTTCCCCCCTCCTCCTCTACCTTCCCCCGCCCTCCATTCCTCCACCCTCCTCTACCTCCCCCTACTCCTTTACCTTCCCCCACTCCTCCACCCTCCTCTACCTCCCCCTACTCCTTTACCTTCCCCCACTCCCCCACTCCTCTACATTCCTCCACTCCTCTACCAACCCCAACACTCCTCTACCTTCATCCACTCCTCTACCTTCCCCCACTCCTCTACCTTCCCCCCTCCTCCCTCCTCCTCTACCTTCCCCCACCCTCCATTCCTCCATCTTCCTCTACCTTCCCCCACTCCTCTACCTTCCCCCACTCCTCTACCTTCCTCCACTCCTCTACCTTCCTCCACTCCTCTACCTTCCTCCACTCCTCTACCTTCCCCCTCCTCCCTCCTCCTCTACCTTCCCCCTCCTCCCTCCTCCTCTACCTTCCTCCACCCTCCATTCCTCCACCCTCCTCTACCTCTACCTCCCCCTACTCCTTTACCTTCCCCCACTCCTCCACCCTCCTATACCTTCCCCCCTCCTCCCCCTCCAGTCCCAGTTCTCCTCTTCCTATGTGTTCTACTGGAGGGACTACTTCTGAGACCAGCCCCTCTACCCCCCAGGTGTTTGACGGGCGGGTGGTTCTGTATCCTAGCAACCGTAACCTCCGGGACTACCTCAGCTGGAGGCAGGCTGACTGTATATACTCGCACTTAAATACTCACACACTCCTATCCCCCAATACATTATCCTGTGTGTGTGTGTGTGCTTTGACTCCTTTAGATTGTCTTCCACATTTGTGGTTCTCTTTCGTAGTGTTGTGTGTGTTCGCCTGGTCACGTCAACAACCTGTATAACACAGTGTTTTGGACGTTGAAGAAGACGGTCTCACCACTATACAGGCAGAGAGGACAGACTAAAGGTGAGAGTTACACCAGTGAGATTAGCATAATTACAGCTGTTGGGGTGTGTCACAGTTTTAATATATCTGCTCCTTTTGAGGAATGTCATTTTCTAAGGGGCATCTGCTTGTTAGTCATAACTTTATAATTATTCTGATAATAGCTTTAGAATGGATGACTACATCATATTTACTTTCACTGAAAACTACCTCAATTGACCTTTCCATATTTAATTTACCAAGACCTTTAGATACATAATCCAATCTCTATGATCTCTATCTGTCTCTGTCTCTCTCTGTCTGTCTCTCTCTCCCAGAGAACATTGGCAGCAGATAAGAATGAAATGCTGTTTTGTCAGTTTGATATCAATTACAACAACGAGCCCCTGGTCCACAGGAAAGGAATCATCCTAATCTGGGAGAAGGTGAGAACTCAGGTTGTGTCCTTAATGCACCCTATTCCCTATATAGAGCCTCTTGTCAGAAGTAGTGGACTATTTAGAGAAGAGGATGCTACTTCAGATACATTCATAGAAACACGTCCAGGCTTGTGTGTGAGGGCGGTAGGCAGCCTAGTGGTTAAGAGCGTTTGGCCAGTAAGTGAAATGCCACTGGTTTGAATCCCAGAGATGACTAGGGGAAAAATCTGCCGATGTGCCCTTGAGCAAGGCACTTATAACCCTAATTGCTCCAGGGTTGCCGGCAATAATGGCCGATCCCTGGTCGTAAGCCCATTCCAAGGGTGTCTGGGGAGCGGGATATGCACAAAACACATTTCCAATTTACACATCTATAATACATGTGTGAAGTAGGACAAATGGAAGCACCCAAATAATAATAATTATTATGATGGTTAACCCCATCCTTTGCTTCTCTCAAACTCTCTACCTCCCTCCCTCTGTCCCAGCTGGAAGAAACAGTGACCAAGAGTGTGAAGCTCCCCAACTAGGAGGAGGAGCAGAAACCTGCACAGTGGTTAACGTTGAACGTGGACAGAGTCGAGCATAGGGGGAGTTTGTTGTACTTCCACATGCTCCTGCTGTGGGATGGAGGGGAAGCTGTCATGGACTGTGTGGATACTCTTCATCACCACCTCTTGATTGGAACAAACTGTCAGCGGTGGCATAACTCAAACACCATCATGCTCTTTGCTCATGTACTGTATACAAATATTTTAAATACAGCCTTTTTATGTCTGGAACCATTAAACCAAGAGAATGTATATTGTTGATGATGTTTTGCCGGTGGTGATGCTGGCATATTATATCATCATAATAAACTAGTAGGCTTACTGTTGGGTGTGTGGGCATGTGCCAGTTAACCAGAGAGATACCTGCTTGTCTCCCTGAGAAGCATGTCTGATCACCTCTGGCTCCTGTCTCCTTCACTTGTCTCCCTGAGAAGCATATCTGATCACCTCTGGCTCCTGTCTCCTCTCACTTGTCTCACTGAGAAGCATGTCTGATCACCTCTGGCTCCTGTCTCCTCTCACTTGTCTCACTGAGAAGCATATCTGATCACCTCTGGCTCCTGTCTCTTCTCACGTGTCTCACTGAGAAGCATGTCTGATCATATGTATCACTGAGAAGCATGCCTGATCATATGTCTCATGTCCCACTGAGAAGCATGTCTGATTATATGTCTCATGTCTCACTGAGAAGCATGTCTGATCATATGTCTCACTGAGAAGCATGTCTGATCATATGTCTCATGTATCACTGAGAAGCATGTCTGATTATGTCTCATGTCTCACTGAGAAGCATGCCTGATCATATGTCTCATGTCTCACTGAGAAGCATGCCTGATCATATGTCTCACTGAGAAGCATGTCTGATCATATGTCTCATGTCTCACTGAGAAGCATGTCTGATCATATGTCTCACTGAGAAGCATGCCTGATCATATGTCTCATGTCTCACTGAGAAGCATGTCTGATCATATGTCTCACTGAGAAGCATGCCTGATCATATGTCTCACTGAGAAGCATGCCTGATCATATGTCTCATGTGTCACTGAGAAGCATGCCTGATCATATGTCTCGTGTCTCACTGAGAAGCATGTCTGATCATATGTCTCACTGAGAAGCATGTCTGATCATATGTCTCATGTCTCACTGAGAAGCATGCCTGATCATATGTCTCATGTCTCACTGAGAAGCATGTCTGATCATATGTCTCATGTCTCACTGAGAAGCATGCCTGATCATATGTCTCATGTCTCACTGAGAAGCATGCCTGATCATATGTCTCATGTATCACTGAGAAGCATGCCTGATCATATGTCTCATGTCTCACTGAGAAGCATGCCTGATCATATGTCTCATGTCTCACTGAGAAGCATGTCTGATCATATGTCTCATGTCTCACTGAGAAGCATGCCTGATCATATGTCTCACAGAGAAGCATGTCTGATCATATGTCTCATGTCTCACTGAGAAGCATGCCTGATCATATGTCTCATGTCTCACTGAGAAGCATGCCTGATCATATGTCTCACAGAGAAGCATGCCTGATCATATGTCTCATGTCTCACTGAGAAGCATGCCTGATCATATGTCTCATGTCTCACTGAGAAGCATGCCTGATCATATGTCTCACTGAGGAGCATGCCTGATCATATGTCTCATGTATCACTGAGAAGCATGTCTGATCATATGTCTCATGTCTCACTGAGAAGCATGTCTGATTATATGTCTACATTTACCTTTAAGTCATTTAGCAGACGCTCTTATCCAGAGCGACTTACAAATTGGTGAATTCACCTTCTGGCATCCAGTGGAACAGCCACTTTACAATAGTGCATCTAAATCATTTAAGGGGGGGGGTGAGAAGGATTGCTTTATCCTATCCTAGGTATTCCTTGAAGAGGTGGGGTTTCAGGTGTCTCCGGAAGGTGGTGATTGACTCCGCTGTCCTGGCGTCGTGAGGGAGTTTGTTCCACCATTGGGGGGCCAGAGCAGCGAACAGTTTTGACTGGGCTGAGCGGGAACTGTACTTCCTCAGTGGTAGGGAGGCGAGCAGGCCAGAGGTGGATGAACGCAGTGCCCTTGTTTGGGTGTAGGGCCTGATCAGAGCCTGGAGGTACTGCGGTGCCGTTCCCCTCACAGCTCCGTAGGCAAGCACCATGGTCTTGTAGCGGATGCGAGCTTCAACTGGAAGCCAGTGGAGAGAGCAGAGGAGCGGGGTGACGTGAGAGAACTTGGGAAGGTTGAACACCAGACGGGCTGCGGCGTTCTGGATGAGTTGTAGGGGTTTAATGGCACAGGCAGGGAGCCCAGCCAACAGCGAGTTGCAGTAATCCAGACGGGAGATGACAAGTGCCTGGATTAGGACCTGCGCCGCTTCCTGTGTGAGGCAGGGGCGTACTCTGCGGATGTTGTAGAGCATGAACCTACAGGAACGGGCCACCGCCTTGATGTCTCATGTCTCACTGAGAAGCATGTCTGATCATATGTCTCACTGAGAAGCATGCCTGATCATCTCTGGCTCCTCTATTTTCAGCTGCTTTTGGTCACTTAATCTTCCTTGTGGGTGTGAACTGAATATCAAATCTTCCATTTCAATTCACGAAGGACAATTCCGTAGTCTTTGAATATTAATGTTTCCTTCTGTGTTTCCATGATGTCCCAGCAGGTTTCAGTGTGTGCCTGCGCGCGGTGGCTTTTAACGGAATCACATAGAAATCAATAGCTGACCAATAAATTACTGGTGTTTTGGTGCCAGGGTTCCTTTTAGAAGAGTGAAGCACACTCTGGGCTGTGTGCCACTGCAAACTTGACACTTCTAATATTATCACACACTAGAAACGTCCAATGTTATCACACACTAGACTCTTCTAATATTATCAGACATACTCAAACCACCTCCACCTGACTGTGACATGTTCAACACACCCTGGTTTACAGTGGCTGATAAATGTATACTAGTTGGGCCATGTTAATGCTTTTGGTGGGACAGAGCAAAAACAAGATGAAACCTAAGTTTCTCAGGTACAGTATCATCATACACAACGCTGTTACAGTAGGCCTACAGCATTCAGTTTGCCCTCCACTACCATCCCTGCACAGACATGGTGCCAACCCCAGCATGGCATTGCATGCTGTACTGTACACTACCTGTCTCTCTGCCAAGAAACCACCTGTGTGCTAACAATGACTCACCCAGGGTGCCCACGGCAATATGGGCCCTGGTCAAAAGCAGTGCACTATATAGGGAATAGGGTGCTTTTAGGAAATAGGCTGAGCTGTGTGACAGAATTAATATTTTAGTATAAATGTTTTATAGTATTGCCATGACACGTTCTGTATTTCTGAACATCCACATTCGCCTATCATATGACACAGAATGTGTGACAAATAGAAGATCATTTATTATATTTGTATATGCTAACGCATAGGTGTGAGGGCTACCGTTAAACAATATCTAGTCTTCAACCGTTTTCAAAACCGATAGGCTCACAGAATTCGTTGGAGCGTCTCTGTCGAGCGGCCGGGTACAAGCACGACCAGTTAGTTGTAGTGCAAAGGGAGTGTCTGAAAGTGAAAGGGAGAAGTGAATGAAACAGAAAAGATGATCTCTGTGGAAGCAACCCGAGCAGACGGAGCAATAGACTATTATTGTCGTCAACACATTTAGCCGCCGCATAGGATATGTCGACAAGGCAGCTATTATTTGTCCTTGCATATGCATTTTTTGTATCGATTTATGTTAGTGATTACATTGTCCGGTTTAAATTCTAACGCTTTATTTTAGCATGAGTCCAGGAGAACGTTTAACCCGATTTAATCTGAGTTCTGTATATTTCCGTCTGAGTCTGTATTTGATTGTCGTTATACGCTGTGTTGGGTCTTTTGCATCCGATCCAAACGCTGCTGCCGGTAAGTATGTTTATTCCTTACAATAATCAGTAAGTTAATGCACGGAAACATCATTTTTCTGGATGGCTGATAAATATTTAATGATCATTTATTTTGAACTGTGCATAATGTTAGTTCACTTAGCCTGGCCTCGCTGGTGTTTCAAGTCTTATTTCGTCTTTCTTAGAATGGGCTATTGGGAATGTTCTTATTCATTCATAACATACGCACGTTTTCTAGTGCAGTCTATTATTTTGACAACTTCTCAAAGAATGTACTGACGTCAGTTTTATATATAGTCAAGTACAGAAAGTCCTGTTGGCTACCTGTAGAAAGTGCACCTTTTTTTACCTCATGATAAACTGTTGACCAAGTGAGTTTTCATATATACTGAACACAAATATAAACTCAACATCCAACCATTTCAAAGATCAGTCAATTGGGCTCTAATCTAGGGATTTCACATTACTGGGAATACAGATATGCATCGGTTGTTTTTTTATTTTACCTTTATTTAACCAGGCAAGTCAGTTAAGAACAAATTCTTATTTTCAATGACGGCCTAGGAACAGTGGGTTAACTGCCTGTGGGTTAACTACCTTGTCGGCTCGGGGGTTTGAACTTTCAACCTTCCGGTTACTAGACCAACACTCTAACCACTAGGCTACCCTGCCACCCCAGATACCTTTTAAAAAAGAAGGGTGGCGTGGATCAGAAATCCAGTCAGTACCTTGCGTAATCACCATATGCCTCATGCAGCGCAACACATCTCCTCAACAAAGAGTTGATCAGGCTGTTGATTGTGGCCTGTGGAATGATGTCCCACCCCTCTTCAGTGGCTGTCTGAAGTTGGTGGATATTGACGGGAACTGGAACGTGCTGTGGTACACGTCAATCCAGAGCATCCCAAACATGCTCAAATTGTGACATGTCTGGTGAGTATGCAGGCAATGGAAGAACTGGGACATTTCCACTTCCAGGAAGTGTCGACATGGGGCCATGCATTATCATGCTGAAACATGAGGTAACTGTTATGGATGACTGGCACCACACTGACTCAGGATCTCGTCACGGTATCTCTGTGCATTCAAATTGCCAATAGATCAAATGCAATTGTGTTCCTTGTCTGTAGTTTATGCATGCTTATATTATAACCCCACCGCCACTGCACTCTGTTCACAACGTTGACATCAGCCAACTGCTCGCCCACACTATGCCATATACATGTGGTCTGTGGTTGTGAGGCCTGTTGGACGGACTGACAAATTCTCTAAAAGGACGTTGGAGGCAGCTTATGGTAGAGAAATTAACATTCAATTCTCTTGCAACAACTCTGGTGAAAATTCCTGCAGTTAGCATGCCAATTTCACGCTCCCTCAAAACTTGAAATATCTGTGGTATTGTGTGACTAAACTACACATTTTAGAGTGGCTTTTTATTGTTCCCAGCACAAAGTGCACCTGTGTGATGATCAGGCTTTTTAATCAGTTTCTTGATATGCCACACCTGTCAGGTGGCTGGATTATCTTGGCAAAGGATAAATGCTCACTAGCAGTAATGTAAACAAATTTGTGCACAAAATGTAAGAGAAATAAACTTTTTGTGTGTATTGAATTTTGGGGAACTTTTATTTCAGCTCATAAAACATGGGACCAAAATGAAACATGCATTTATATTTTTGTTCAGGTTATATTTTTCATGCTGTGTATGTACCACAACAATTCGAGACTGTACTCAACGAGATGTATAGAGCCCCACAGAGGAGGTGTCATTACCAATAAAACCTAGCAGTCAAACAGGGAAATGGTTCCAATTGTTTTTCCAACATTAATTTTTCCCATAGGTAATTTTAGAAAACCTTTAAATAAGTGTTTTGTGTAGACTTACCCTGGCGTGACGTTTTGATAACCATTTAAATCTCTCTCGGACAAGGTGACTTTCATCAATATATTCGTCTTTATTTACTCTCTGATTCTAAAATACTAATTAGCATCAAATTAGACATCATACAAAACTACAAATCCCTACAAGTTCCTGCACATCATCTCCAGGTGCTGCCTTTGCTAACATGTATTTTGTCAATTTAAAACTTGCACAAGACAGTTCACAGAATTGTCAATTTAAAGAAATGTTGCCAATGTATTCATTACTAAATTTAGCTTGCATTGGATTGTTAATCCAGCGATTCTTACCTTTGCCGCGATTCAACAGTCTCATCCAGATCATCATGGTACGTGTAGTTCTTTGTGATAGCCACATTAGGAGCTAATTTGCATTTCATTTTTGGGGGGTAAATACAGGCGACAAGTCACCTTGTCCTAGAGAGATTTACAGGGTTATCAAAACGTCACACCAGGGTAAGCCTACACGAAACATCCCTTATTTTAAGTGTTTCTAAAATGTGGTGTGAAAAAATGATAGGAGCATTTCCTTGTTTTACCGCTAGGTTTTATGGGTATTATGACTCATACTGTGGAACTCTATAGGGCCATAAGCAAACAAGAACATGCTCATCCAGAGGCGATGCTCCGAGTGGCCTGTGATTTTAATTACAGAAATACTGAAATCTGTTTTAGCTAATATCTACCAGCATGTCACATATGCAACTCTAGATCATCTTTACTCCACACAGAAATGCATACATAGCTCTCCCTCGCCCTCCTTTAGGCAAATCTGACCATAAGTCTATCCTCCTGATTCCTGCTTCCAAGCAAAACGTCGAACAGGAAGTTTCGCTGACACGCTCAATATGGAAGTGGTCCAATGAAACGGATGCTAAGCTACAAGACTATTCGCGAGCACAGACTGGAATATGTTCTGGGATTCATCCAATGGCATTGAGGAGTTTACTGCATCAGTCACCGGCTTCATTAATAAGTGCATCAACAACATTGTTCCCACAGTGACTGTACGTATATATCCCAACCAGAAGCCATGGATTAAAGGCAACATCCACACTGAGCTAAAGGCGCTTTTAAGGAGCGGGACACTAATTTGAACGCTTATTTTAAAAATCCTGCTAAGCTCTCTGAAGAATCATCAAACAGGAAAAGCATCAATACAAGACAAAGCTCTGACGTTCGTCAGATGTGGCAGGGCTTGCAAACTATCACGGATTACAAAGGGAAACCCAGCCACAAGCTTCCCAGTGACTCAAGCCTACCAGATGAGCTAAATACATTCTATGCTCGCTTCGAGGCAAGCAACACTGAGCCATGAATGAGAGCACTAGCTGTTCTGGACGACTGTCTGAACATGCTCTCTGTGGCCAATGTGAGTAAGAGCTTTAAACAGGTTAATATTCACAAGGCTGCAGGGCCAGACTAATTACCAGGACGTGTACTCAGCTGGCAAGTATATTCACTGACATTTTCAACCTCTCCCTGACCCAGTCTGTAATGCCTACATGTTTCAAGCAGACCACCGTAGTCCCTGTGCCCAAGAATGCCAAGATAACCTGTCTAAATGACTATCGAACCATAATACTCACATCTGTAGCTATGAAATGCTTTGGCTCACATCAACACCATCATCTCAGATGGACCCACTCCAATTCACATACCACCCCAACAGATCCACAGATTACGCAATCTCTATTGCATTCTACACTGCATTTTCCAACCTGGAATAGAGGAACACCTATGTGAGATTACTGTTCATTGACTACAGCTCAGCATTCAATACCATAGTGCCTCCAAGCTTATCACTAAGCAAATGACCCTGGAACTGAACACCTCCATCTGCAACTGGATCCTGGACACTCTGATGGGCCACCCCCAGGGGGTGAGGGTAGACAACAACACATCTGCCACGCTGACCCTCAACACGGGGGTTCCTCAGGGTTGCGTGTTTAGTCCCCTCCTGTATTCCCTGTTCACACACGACTGTGTGGCCGCGCACGACTCCAACACCATCATTAAGTTTGCAGATGACATGACAGTGGTAGGCCTGATCAACAACAACAATGAGACAACCTATAGGGGGGAGGTCAGAGACCTGCCACTGTGGTGCCAGAACAACATTGTGAGCAAGATGTGAGCAAAACAAAGGAGCTGATCATGGACAACAGGAAATGTAAGGCTTAGCATGTCAGCATTCACATCAACAGGGCTGTAGTGGAGTATGTCGAGACCTTCAAGATCCTTGGTGTCCATATCACTGAGGATCTATCATGGTCAACACACACCAATGCCTTTTCCCCTTCATGATCTTCCAATTGGCTCATTTATCACCCCTCATCTCCCCTATAACTATTCCCCAGGTTGTTGCTGTAAAAGAAAATGTGTTCGCAGTCAACTTATCTGGTAAAATTAGGGTTAAAAAATAAAATTAAATAAAAAAGGAGTCCAAAAAGATTTGGCATTGGCCATCAGATACTCAAAAAGTTCTACAGCTGCGCCATCGAGAGCATCTTGACCAGATGCATCATCGCTTGGTATGGCAACTGCTACAGAGGGTAGTGTGTACAGCCCAGTACATCACTGGGGGCGAGCTTCCTGCCATCCAGGACCTCTATAGCAGGTGATGTCAGAGGAAGGCCCTACAAGTAGTTAAAGACTCTAGCCACCCAAGTCATAGACTGTTATTTCTGATACTGTACTGCAAGCGGTACCGACGCACCAAGTTTGAAACCAACAGGACCCTAAACAGCTTCTATCCCCAAGCCATTAGACCGCTAACTACTTAGTTAAATAGTTAAAGCTGCATTGTAATTTTTTGGGGCGACCTGACCAAATTCGCATAGAAATCTAAGTTATAGATCTATTATTTGCATTGAAAGCAAGTCTTAGAAGCGGTTCTATGTGCGCTATCTATATGCTTATCATTCTTAAGTTGATTTTCTTGGTCTTTTACTTCTGGGTCTGTATACCAGCTTCAAACAGCTGAAAATACATTATTTTTGGTTATTGAAAAAATATTTCACATTATTTTAGATGGTACAATGATTCTCTTGTTTTTTTCACATTAACTGAAGTTAAGAGAACTCTTTGAATTTTAGCAACTAGGAAATGGCAGAGCTATTTCTGCATATTGCACCTTTAACCAAAAAGCTACCCAGACTCTCGGCATTGACCCTTTTTTTCATGAAGATTTTGTAGTCATCACATACTCTGCTGCTGTTTACCTGTCACTCTATTCCTAGTTATATGTACATACCTATCTCAATTACCTCGTACTGGTACCCCGTGTTTATAGCCAAGTTATCGTTACTCATTGTGTATTTATTATTATTATGTGTTTTATTTTTCTATTATTTCGTTATTTTCTTTCTCCCTGCATTGTTGGGAAGGGCCCGTAAAGTAAACATTTCACTGTTAGTCTACACCTGTTGTTTTACAAAGCATGTGACATATAAATATGCTTTTAATTCTATTTTGCAATGACTACACAAGCTTGTTTTATTATATTTTATCAGGAGACTTCATATTAAAATCTCCTACTGCCCCCTTTATTGACATGGTTGTAATTCCTGTAGAGGAGCAGAGACCGAGCCCTCAGGAGAACAACCACAGAATAGAACACCTAGAGAGGTATGAGATTACATATCCACACTGGCTGCAGCCTGCAAGACACAGGAGGTCCGTCCATGGAGAGAAGGTGAGATCCGATCTTATCACTGACATTCCCTACTAACTCAGAGAGACATACATGGTTGTCCTCTAAAATAGCTCAACAAATTTCACACGTTACATGTAAGAGATATGTAATGTTAGAGAGATATAATGCTAGAGAGATATAATGCTAGAGAGATATAATGCTAGAGAGATATAATGTTAGAGAGATATAATGTTAGAGAGATATAATGTTAGAGAGATATAATATTAGAGAGATATAATGCTAGAGAGATAATATTAGAGAGGTATAATATTAGAGAGATATAATGCTAGAGAGATATAATATTAGAGAGGTATAATATTAGAGAGATATAATGCTCAAGAGATATAATATTAGAGAGAGATATATTAGAGAGATATGTTAGAAATAATGCTAGAGAGATAATATTAGAGAGATATAATATTAGAGAGATATAATGTTAGAGATATATAATATTAGAGAGATATAATACTAGAGAGATATAATGTTAGAGAGATATAATATTAGAGCAATATAATGTTAGAGAGATATAATGGTAGAGAGATATAATGTTAGAGAGATAAAATATTAGAGAGATATAATGTTAGAGAGATATAATGCTAGAGAGATATGTTAGATATAATGTTAGAGAGATATAATATTAGAGAGATATAATGCTAGAGAGATATAATGTTAGAGAGATATAATGTTAGAGAGATATAATGCTAGAGAGATATAATGCTAGAGAGATATAATGTTAGAGAGATATAATGTTAGAGAGATATCATGCTAGAGAGATATAATGTTAGAGAGATCTAATATTAGAGAGATATAATGCTAGAGAGATATAATGTCAGAGAGATATAATGTTAGAGAGATATAATGCTAGAGAGATATAATGTCAGAGAGATATAATGTTAAAGAGATATAATGTTAGAGAGATATAATGTCAGAGAGATATAATGTCAGGGAGATATAATGTTAAAGAGATATAATGTTATAGAGATATAATGTCAGAGAGATATAATGTCAGGGAGATATAATGTTAGAGAGATATAATGTTAGAGAGATATAATGCTAGAGAGATATAATGTCAGAGAGATATAATGTTAGAGAGATTTAATGTCAGAGAGATATAATGTCAGGGAGATATAATGTTAGAGAGATATAATGTTAGAGAGATATAATGTCAGAGAGATATAATGTTAGAGAGATATAATGCTAGATATAATTTTAGAGAGATATAATGTTAGAGAGATATAATGCTAGATATAATATTAGAGAGATATAATTTTAGAGAGATATAATGCTAGATATAATATTAGAGAGATATAATTTTAGAGAGATATAATGCTAGATATAATATTAGAGAGATATAATGCTAGATATAATGTTAGAGAGATATAATGCTAGATATAATATTAGAGAGATATAATTTTAGAGAGATATAATATTATAGTGTAACGGCAGATTTCCTCCTCTTCGTCTGAAGAGGAGTAAGGATCGGACCAAGATGCGGCGTGGTAAGTGTTCATGAAGATTTTAATAAGAAAAGCACTGAACACTATGAAATACAAAACAATAAACGATAACGTGAAATAAACCAAACCGAAACAGTACCGTGTGGCAAAAAACACTAACACAGGAAACAAACACCCACAAACCAACAGTGAAACCCAGGCTACCTAAGTATGATTCTCAATCGGAGACAACTAACGACCTGCCTCTGATTGAGAAATCAAATCAAATCAAATGTATTTATATAGCCCTTCGTACATCAGCTGAAACAGAAACCAAACAGAAAAAGAAACAGACTGCCCACCCAACTCACCCCCTGACCATACTAAATAAAGACAAAACAAAGGAAATAAAGGTCAGAACGTGACATAGAGAGATATAATACTAGAGAGATATAATATTAGAGAGATATAATACTAGAGAGATATAATACTAGAGAGATATAATATTAGAGAGATATAATGTTAGATATAATGCTATAGAGATATAATATTAGAGAGATATAATACTAGAGAGATATAATACTAGAGAGATATAATATTAGAGAGATATAATACTAGAGAGATATAATGCTATAGAGATATAATATTAGAGAGATATGTAAGATATAATGCTAGAGAGATATAGAGCTAGAGAGATATAATATTAGAGATATATAATGCTAGAGAGATATAATGTTAGAGAGATATGTAAGATATAATGTTAGAGATATAATGTGAGAGAGATATAATGTTAGAGAGATATGTTAGATATAATGTTAGAGAGATATAAAGCTAGAGAGATATAATGTTAGAGAGGTATGTTAAATATAATGCTAGATATATTTAAGCAATAAGGCCTGAGGGTGTGTGGTATATGGCCAATATACCACAACTAAGGGTATCTTATGCTCGACGCATTGCAGAGTACCTGGATACAGCCCTTAGCCGTGGTATATTGGCCATATACCACAAACCCCCTTTTTGCTATTATAAACTGGTTACCAATGTAATTAGAGCAGTAAAAATACATGTTTTTACATGTTTTATCATACCAATGGGATATGGTCTGATATACCACGGCTGTCAGCCAATCAGCATTCAGGGCTCGAACCACCCAGTTTCTAATGTTAGAAATAATGCTACTGAGATATTATACTATTTCTCAAATTTTCGCCCCAGCAGCACCCGTCTGAGGCAGAGATCCTCATCACAGCTGAGGGAGAGGAGATGACCCTCCGTCTGCACAGGAATGAGTAAGAACCTAACTGTACTATACCATACTGTACTATACCATAACATACTGTACTATACCATACTGTACTATACCATAACATACTGTACTATACCATACTGTACTATACCATAACATACTGTACTATACCATAACATACTGTATTATACCATAACATACTGTACTATACCATACCATACTGTACTATACCATAACATACTGTATTATACCATAACATACTGTACTATACCATACCATACTGTACTATACCATAACATACTGTATTATACCATAACATACTGTACTATACCATAACATACTGTACTATACCATAACATACTGTACTATACCATAACATACTGTATTATACCATAACATACTGTACTATACCATAACATACTGTACTATACCATACTGTACTATACCATAACATACTGCACTATACCATAACATACTGTATTATACCATACTGTACTATACCATAACATACTGTACTATACCATAACATACTGTATTATACCATAACATACTGTACTATACCATAACATACTGCACTATACCATAACATACTGTATTATACCATACTGTACTATACCATAACATACTGCACTATACCATAACATACTGTATTATACCATACTGTACTATACCATAACATACTGTACTATACCATAACATACTGTACTATACCATAACATACTGTATTATACCATAACATACTGTATTATACCATAACATACTGTACTATACCATAACATACTGTACTATACCATAACATACTGTATTATACCATAACATACTGTACTATACCATAACATACTGTACTATACCATAACATACTGCACTATACCATAACATACTGTACTATACCATAACATACTGTACTATACCATAACATACTGCACTATACCATAACATACTGTATTATACCATACTGTACTATACCATAACATACTGCACTATACCATAACATACTGTATTATACCATACTGTACTATACCATAACATACTGTACTATACCATAACATACTGTATTATACCATAACATACTGTACTATACCATAACATACCTGAATATAACATAACATACTGTACTATACCATAACATACTGTATTATACCACAACATACTGTATTATACCATAACATGATGTACTATACCATAGCATACTGTATTATACCATAACATACTGTACTATACCCAGAACATACTGTATTATACCATAACATACTGTGTTGTACAATGGAACACTGCACTATAGAATAACATACTGTGCTATACCATAACGTACTGTACTATACCATTACATACTGTACTATACCATGACATACTGTACTATACCATAACATACTGTAATATACCATAACATACTGTACTATACCATAACATGATGTAATATACCATAGCATACTGTATGTACTATACCATAACATACTGTATTATACCATAACATACTGTTCTATACCATAACATACTGTTTTATACCATAACATACTGTGTTGTACAATAGAATACTGCACTATAGCATAACATGCTGTGCTATACCATAATGTACTGTACCCTACCATAACATACTGTACTAAACCATGACATACTGTACTATACCATAACATACTGTAATATACCATAACATGATGTAATATACCATAGCATACTATACTATACCATAACATACTGTACTATACCATAACATAATGTACTATACCATAACATACTGTACTATACCATAACATACTGTACTATACCATGACATACTGTACTATACCATAACATACTGTAATATACCATAACATATTGTACTATACATTATATACTGTACTATACCATAACATACTGTACTAAACCATGACATACTGTACTATACCATAACATACTTTAATATACCATAACATACTGTACTGTACTTTAATATACTGTACTATACCATAACATACTGGAATATACCATACCATAACATACTGTACTATACCATAACATACTGTAATATACCATAACATACTGTACTATACCATAACATACTGTATTATACCATAACATACTGTGTTGTACAATAGAATACTGCACTATAGCATAACATACTGTGCTATACCATAATGTACTGTACTATACCATAACATACTGTACTAAACCATGACATACTGTACTATACCATAACATACTGTAATATACCATAACATACTATACTGTACTATAATATACTGTACTATACCATAACATACTGTAATATACCATAACATACTGTACTATACCATAACATACTGTACTATACCATAACATACCCTACTATACCATAACATACTGTAATATACCATAACATACTGTATTATACCATAACATACTGTATTATACCATAACATGCTGTACTATACCATAACATACTGTAATATACCATAACATACTGTATGTACTATACCATAACATACTGTATTATACCATAACATACTGTATTATACCATAACATACTGTTTTATACCATAACATACTGTGTTGTACAATAGAATACTGCACTATAGCATAACATACTGTGCTATACCATAACGTAATGTACTATACCATAACATACTGTACTAAACCATGACATACTGTACTATACCATGACATACTGTAATATACCATAACATACTGTACTGTACTATAATATACTGTACTATACCATAACATACTGTATTATACCATAACATACTGTACTATACCATAACATACCCTACTATACCATAGCATACTCTAATATACCATAACATACTGTAATATACCATAACATACTGTATGTACTATACCATAACATACTGTACTGTACTATAATATACTGTACTATACCATAACATACTGTAATATACCATAACATACTGTACTATACCATAACCTTACTTTACTATACCATAACATACTGTACAATACCATAACATACTGTACTATACCATAACATACTGTAATATACCATAACATACTGTACTATACCATAACATACTGTACTATACCATAACATACTGTATTATACCATAACATACTGTACTATACCATAACATACCTGAATATAACATAACATACTGTACTATACCATAACATACTGTATTATACCACAACATACTGTATATACTGTAGCATACCATAACGTACTGTACTGTACTATACAAAGTCATACGGAGCGGAGGCTTTGTTAGGAAGCACAGTAGCACACACACACACACACACACACACCCACACACACACACACACACACACACACACACACACACACACACACACACACACACACACACACACACACACACAGTTACTGCCATGCTTCTTAAACTACACACACACACACACACACAGACACACACACACAAACACACACAAACACACACACGCACACACACACACATACACACACACAGTCTCAGACCTCATCATTCAGGCTTTTCCCATATGTTTGAGTTCAGCTAGACAGATGTCAAAGTGAACATGTGTTTTCCATAAGGATGGAGGGAAGATAGGATGGAGGGAGGGAGAGGGGGATGGAGTAGAGAAAGATAGAGGGATGTCACCTAAAACCTAAACACCCGAGGGGAAACAGGAAGTGACTATCTTGTCCTTCTGTTCGACTTCCTATCGGTTGAAGGTAGTGATGGACAGATGAATCCTGGTGATCAGAGGAAAAGGACGTAGAGGAAGGATGTGTGTGTGTCAACATTGATGCTGTAACGGCTAACGGCACACATTGACCCATGTCACAATGTCTCAGCTCATCTGGCTAACAACACAATGACTCTGAGTCCCTCTGGCTGCAGGGGAGGGTTTACATTGACTTCCAGGGAACAGCAGACTTCCACCTTTAGGATAGGAATATCACGCATGGGATGGAATGCATTTCCATTAACAAACAGAATGGAAAGACAACCGTTGTGACAGTGTACTACAGTGACAAAATCTGTGAAAATAAGGGGTCCTCAGGGTTGGATAAAGTTATGGTGGTGACTGATGACACACACACAAACGCACACACAGAGCGTGACTCTGCTGTGTCTGACTGACCCTCCCCTTAGAGAGAGAACCCCACCAGGTGGTAACATTACAGCTGGGGGAGTGATTAACACGTACGTGTGTGTGTGTGTGTGTAGTGTGTGTGTAGTGTGTGTAGTGTGTGTGTGTGTAGTGTGTGTAGTGTCTGTGTGTCTTTGTGATTAGCAGATATTCTTTGAAATTAGATGGGAGGTACCATTTTACTGAGGTTGTGCTTTAGTCATCTGACTGCTCACCATCCTCAGAGGAACCTGTAGTAATCTGACTGCTCACCATCCTCAGAGGAACCTTTAGTAATCTGACTGCTCACCATCCTCAGAGGAACCTTTAGTAATCTGACTGCTCACCATCCTCAGAGGAACCTTTAGTAATCTGACTGCTCAACATCCTCAGAGGAACCTGTAGTAATCTGACTGCTCACCATCCTCAGAGGAACCTTTAGTAATCTGACTGCTCACCATCCTCAGAGGAACCTTTAGTAATCTGACTGCTCACCATCCTCAGAGGAACCTGTAGTAATCTGACTGCTCACCATCCTCAGAGGAACCTTTAGTAATCTGACTGCTCACCATCCTCAGAGGAACCTTTAGTAATCTGACTGCTCACCATCCTCAGAGGAACCTGTAGTAATCTGACTGCTCACCATCCTCAGAGGAACCTGTAGTAATCTGACTGCTCACCATCCTCAGAGGAACCTTTAGTAATCTGACTGCTCACCATCCTCAGAGGAACCTTTAGTAATCTGACTGCTCACCATCCTCAGAGGAACCTTTACTAATCTGACTGCTCAACATCCTCAGAGGAATTTGAAAAACAAAGAAACTAAAACTGTGCAAGATTACTGGAACGTTTCGATCAGTTGAATGTCACTCTGTAAACTCTGGTTGAGTTAGTGGGAGGAAAGTATGTCACATTCAGCATTTCTCCACAGTAAGGTGTTACGATGATGCAGCAAAGATGTGTTGGTTTGAAGGCATACGACTGCAATAATTGTTATTTTCTTAATTCACTCTTCCGTGGTTAACATTGTATATATCATTATTTCAGTATAGTGCCTAGGCACGTATGATACTCACATGTCAGGTTATGTTATACATGCTAAACATTTAAGCAGACGTTTCTATCCAGAGTAACATTCAATATGTGTACTCAAACCAAGAGGATAGACTAACAACACGATAGGAGCTTTGACAGTACAACCTTCTCCAATACAGGACTAAGTTATCAACATTGTACTAGAATAACACTGGAGATCTGGAGTTTTATCATAGCTGTATGAAATCCATAACCTCTTATTGTCCTATTATCGATCCACAGTGTTGCAAAATGAATGTGCTGTGTTTGACAGTGCTTAGGTTATTATCTGGAGATATCATGTGAATAGTGTATAAGACATAGTAACATGAAGCTACACCAAGATGCTGCTACTTTAGTTGGTCCTTATTCTAATTTCTTTCTCATTGATCCAGATTTCTCTCCAGTGTTTCTGCAGACTCCAGCCCACATAGTTCATCTCATTCTGATTCTCTCCCTCTCTGTCACGCTCGCTCAATTCAATTCAAAGGGCTTTATTGGCATGGGAAACACATGTTTACATTGTCAAAGCAAATGGAATAGACAATAAACAAAAATGGAAATAAACAAGGGAAACATTAGTAAGCATTACACTCACAAAAGTTTTAAAAGAATATAGATATTTAAAATGTTAAATTATTATGTACAGTGTTGTAACAATGTGCAAGTAGTTGAAGTATGAAAGGGAGAATAAATAAACCTAAATATGGGTTGTATTTACAATGGTGTTTGTTCTTCACTGGTTGCCCGTATCTCATGGCAACGGGCCACAAATCTTGCTGTTGTGATGGCACACCGTGGAATTTCACCCAGTAGATATGGGAGTTTATCAAAATTAGGTTTGTTTTCGAATTCTTTGTGGGTCTGTAATCTGAGGGAAATATGTGTCTCTAATATGGTCATACATTGGGCAGGAGGTTAGGAAGTGCAGCTCAGTTTCCACCTCATTTTGTGGGCAGTGAGCACATAGCCTGTCTTCTCTTGAGAGCCAGGTCTGCCTACTAAGGTCTCTCTCAACAGCAAGGCTATGCTCACTGAGCCTGTCCATAGTCAAGGATTTTCTTAAATTTGGGTCAGTCACAGTGGTCAGGTATTCTGCCACTGTGTATTCTCTGTTTAGGGACAAATAGCATTCTAGTTTGCTCTGTTGGGTTGATTCTTTCTTTTTTTGTGTCACAAAATATTTGAGCTTTCTCCTAATTTGGTTGAGTGTAATTATGTTGCTATCATGGGGCTATGTGAGGTCTGTTTGTACAAAGATCCCCAGACCCAGCTGGCTGAGGAGACTCTTCTCCAAGCTAAACTCTCTGTTGGTGAGAGCTTTGTGGTGGAATTTGTGGGCATCGCTTCTCTCTCGCTCGCTCACTCGCTCTCTCTCAGTTCAATTCAATTCAATTCAAAGGGCTTTATTGTCATGGGAAACATATGTTCACTTTGCCGAAGCAAGTGAAATAGATAATAAACAAAAGTTAAATAAACAATAAAAAATGAACAGTAAACATTACACTCACAGAAGTTCCAAAAGAATAAAGACATTTCAAATGTCATATTATGTCTATGTATAGTGCTGTAACAATGTTCAAATAGTTAAAGTACAAAAGGGAAGATAAATTAACACTCTCTCTTGTTTGATTTCGCTCTCTCATCCTCTCCTCTCCACTCTCTGTGGGGCAGTGTGAGGGAGAAGGCGTTTTATGCTAATCAGGTTCTCTGATCAATGGCTGAGTCTGGAGAGTAGCCAGACAACGGTCCAGTCTTATATCCCAGAACAATACCCCTGGCTCAGTCCCAGTCTACACCCAAACTCAGCCCTTTACCCTGGCTTAGTCCCTACCCCAGTCCTCTACCCCGGTCATCTTTAGCCCAGTCCTCTACCCCAGTCCTCTACCCCGGTCATCTTTAGCCCAGTCCTCTACCCATGTCCTCTTCCCCAGTCATCTTTAGCCCAGTCCTCTACCCATGTCCTCTTCCCCAGTCATCTTTAGCCCAGTCCTCTACCAATGTCCTCTACCCTAGTCATCTTTAACCCAGTCTTCTACCCCAGTCCTCTACCCCAGTCATCTTTAACCCAGTCTTCTACCCCAGTCCTCTACCCCAGTCATCTTTAGTCCAGTCCTCTACCAATGTCCTCTACCCCAGTCATCTTTAACCCAGTCTTCTACCCCAGTCCTCTACCCCAGTCATCCTTAACCCAGTCTTCTACCCCAGTCATCTTTAGCCCAGTCCTCTACCAATGTCCTCTACCCTAGTCATTTTTTAGCCCAGTCCTCTACCCCAGTCATCTTTAGCCCAGTCCTCTACCCCAGTCATCTTTAGCCCAGTCCTCTACCCCAGTCATCTTTAGCCCAGACCTCTACCAATGTCCTCTACCCTAGTCATTTTTAGCCCAGTCCTCTACCCCAGTCATCTTTAGCCCAGTCGTCTACCCCAGTCCTCTACCCCAGTCATCTTTAGCCCAGTCCTCTACCTCAGTCCTCTACCCCAGTCAATAATTATAATTGTTATTTTCTTAATTCACTCTTCCGTGGTTAACACTGTATACATCATTATTTCAGTATAGTGCCTAGGCACGTATGATACTCACATGTCAGGTTATGTTATACATGCTAAACATTTAAGCAGACGTCACCAGTCCTAGACCTCACCAGCCTTATCCCCTGCCCCAGTCCTAGACCTCACCAGCCTTATCCCCTGTCCCAGTCCTAGACCTCACCAGCCTTATCCCCTGTCCCAGTCCTAGACCTCACCAGCCTTATCCCCTGTCCCAGTCCTAGACCTCACCAGCCTTATCCCCTGTCCCAGTCCTAGACCTCACCAGCCTTATCCCCTGCCCTAGTACTAAACCTCACCAGCCTTATCCCCTTCCCCTGCCCCAGTCCTAGACCTCACCAGCCTTATCCCCTGCCACAGTCCTAGACCTCACCAGCCTTATCCCCTGCCACAGTCCTAGACCTCACCAGCCTTATCCCCTGCCACAGTCCTAGACCTCACCAGCCTTATCCCCTGCCCCAGTCCTAGACCTCACCAACCTTATCCCCTGTCCCAGTCCTAGACCTCACCAGCCTTATCCCCTGCCACAGTCCTAGACCTCACCAGCCTTATCCCCTGCCACAGTCCTAGACCTCACCAGCCTTATCCCCTGCCACTCCTAGACCTCACCAGCCTTATCCCCTGCCACTCCTAGACCTCACCAGCCTTATCCCCCTGCTCCAGTCCTAGACCTCACCAGCCTTATCCCCCTGCTCCAGTCCTAGACCTCACCAGCCTTATCCCCTGCCACAGTCCTAGACCTCACCAGCCTTATCCCCTGTCCCAGTCCTAGACCTCACCAGCCTTATCCCCTGCCCTAGTACTAAACCTCACCAGCCTTATCCCCTTCCCCTGCCCCAGTCCTAGACCTCACCAGCCTTATCCCCTGCCACAGTCCTAGACCTCACCAGCCTTATCCCCCTGCTCCAGTCCTAGACCTCACCAGCCTTATCCCCTGCCACAGTCCTAGACCTCACCAGCCTTATCCCCTGCCACAGTCCTAGACCTCACCAGCCTTATCCCCTGCCACAGTCCTAGACCTCACCAGCCTTATCCCCTGCCCCAGTCCTAAACCTCACCAGCCTTATCCCCCTGCCCCCAGTCCTAGACCTCATCAGCCTTATCCCTTGCCCCCAGTACTAGACCTCACCAACCTTATCCCATGCCCCCAGTCCTAAACCTCATCAGCCTTATCCCCCAGTCCTAGACCTCACCAACCTTATCCCCTGCCCCAGTCCTAGACCTCACCACCCTCCAGCCAATAGAAGGAGATGAAGTGCTCTCCTTCTTTCTATCTAGATCATTCCTTCCTTCCATCTTCTTTACTGTCTCCTTTCTCCTTCTCTCACCCTCCTCCCTTCCATTTCTCCTCCCCTCCCCTCCCTCTCTCCTTCTCTCTCTCCCCCCTTTCTCATTCTCTTGTTCTCCCTCCCTTCTTCTCCCTCTCCTCCCCTCCCTCTCTCCTTCTCCCTCTCCTCCCCTCCCTCTCTCCTTCTCTCTCCTCCCCTCCCTCCCTCTCTCCTTCTCTCTCTCCTTCTCTCTCTCCTCCCCTCCCTCTCTTTTTCTCTCTCTCCTCCCCTCCCTCTCTCCTTCTCTATATCAGTCTGTCTCCTTTGCTCTGGTCTTTGAATCACTTAATCATAAACCTGCTGTGTGTGTGTGTGTGTGTGTGTGTGTGTGTGTGTGTGTGTGTGTGTGTGTGTGTGTGTGTGTGTGTGTGTGTGTGTGTGTGTGTGTGTGTGTGTGTGTGTCAGGGCTTTTAGCCTAATGAAAGGCTGTGGCGGGGCCATAGGAGGACGGTGATTTGGTTAAGAGTCAGGAGGTGCTGTGCTGCTGAATCAGAGACAGAAGCAGGGAGAGATGGAGAGAGAGAAAGCGAGACATGGATAGGACAATGGAAGGGTAGAGATCAGGAAAGACAGGGAGAGTTAAGGAACGCGAGGGAGGGTTATGTGGTGTTCAAATCAGTTTATTGTCTTGTTTCCCCCTGCCCTCCTCCTCTCCTCTGTCAAATCCAATCAAATTTTATTGTTCACATACACATGGTTAGCAGATGTAACTGCGAGTATAGTGAAATGCTTGTGATTCTAGTTCCGACAGTGCAGTAATATCTAACAAGTAATCTAACAAGTCCCCAACAACTACCTAATACACACAAATCTAAAGGGGTGAATGAGAATATGTACATATAAGTATATGGATGAGCGATGGCCGAGCGGCATAGGCAAGGTGCAATAGATGGTGTAAAATACAGTATATACAGTTGAAGTCGGAAGTTTAAGTGTTTCAACCACACCACAAATTTCTTGTTAACAAACTATAGTTTTGGCAAGTCAGTTAGGACATCTACTTCGTGCATGACACAAGTCATTTTTCCAACAATTGTTTACAGACAGATTATTTAACTTATAAGTCACTGTATCACAATTCCAGTGGGTCAGAAGTTTCCATACGATAAGTTGACTGTGCCCTTAAACACCTTGGAAAATTCCAGAAAATTATTTCATGGCTTTAGAAGCTTCTGATAGGCTAATTGACATCATTTGAGTCAATTGGAGGTGTACCTGTGGATGTATTTCAAGGCCTACCTTCAAACTCAGTGCCTCTTTCCTTGACATCATGGGAAAATCAAGTATCGCTGGAAGCAGCTAAAGCTGAGAGGCGACGCTATGAGGGAACACGGCTGGCAAGGAAGCCCAAGAGGCAGCCCCAAAACATTTTTTGGGGATGGGGCACACGGGGAGTGTGGCAGAGTCAGGTTGGAAACTTGAGCCAACTCCCCGTGCTTACCGTGGCGGGCGTCGTACTGGTCAGGCACCGTGTTATGCGGTGGAGCGCACGGTGTCTCCAGTACGCGTTCTTAGCCCGGTGCGCTACATCCCAGCTCCCCGCATCTGCCGGGCTTGGGTAAGGATCCAGCCAGAACGGAGTGTGCCAGCCCTGCTCTCCGGACCTCCAGGACGTCTCTACGGTCCAGGATATCCTCCGCCAGCTCTGTGCACTGTGTCTCCGGTGCATCTGCACAGCCCAGTGCGTCCTGTGCCTGCGCCCTGCATGTGCTGGGCTAAAGTCACCATCCAGTCAGGACGGGTTGTGCAGGTTCTTAGTTCGAGACCTCCAGTGTGCCTCCACGGCCCAGTGTATCCGGTGCCTCGGCCAAGGACAAGGCCTCCTGTATGTCTCCCCAGCCTGGTGAGTCCTGTGCCTGCTCTCAGAGCTAGGCCTCCTGTGTGTCTCTCCACTCCAGTGATGATCCATGGCACGAAGCCTCAAGTGATGATCCATAGCAAGAAGCCTCCAGTGATTATCCATGGCACGATGCCTCCAGTGATGTTCCATGGCAAGAAGCCTCCAGTGATGATCCGTGGCACAAAGCCTCCAGCGATGATCCATGGCACGAAGCCTCCAGTTGTGAGACACAAAGCCTCCAGCGAGGGCCTCCAGTCCGGAGCCTCCAACGAGGGCCTCCAGTCCGGAGCCTCCAGCGACGCCCTCCAGTCCGGAGCCTCCAGCGACACCCTCCAGTCCGGAGCCTCCAACGAAGCCCTCCAGTCCGGAGCCTCCAGCGACGCCCTCCAGTCCGGAGCCTCCAGTGACGCCCTCCAGTCCGGAGCCTCCAGTGACGCCCTCCAGTCCGGAGCCCCCAGCGACGCCCTCCAGTCCGGAGCCTCCAGCGACGCCCTCCAGTCCGGAGCCTCCAGCGACGCCCTCCAGTCTGGAGCCTCCAGTGACGCCCTCCAGTCCGGAGCCTCCAGCGACGCCCTCCAGTCCGGAGCCTCCAGAGACGCCCTCCAGTCCGGAGCCTCCAGCGACGCCCTCCAGTCCGGAGCCTCCAGCGACGCCCTCCAGTCTGGAGCCTCCAGTGACGCCCTCCAGTCCGGAGCCTCCAGCGACGCCCTCCAGTCCGGAGCCTCCAGAGACGCCCTCCAGTCCGGAGCCTCCAGTGACGCCCTCCAGTCCGGAGCCCCCAGCGACGCCCTCCAGTCCGGAGCCTCCAGCGACGCCCTCCAGTCTGGAGCCTCCAGTGACGCCCTCCAGTCCGGAGCCTCCAGAGACGGCCTCCATTCCGGAGCCCCCAGATACGGCCTCCAGTCCGGGGCCCGCAGCAGCGAGGGTACCCAGTCCGGGGTCTGCAGCAACGAGGGTGCCCAGTCCGGGGCCCGCAGCAACGAGGGTGCCCAGTCCGGGGCCCGCAGAAACGAGGGTGCTCAGTCCGGGGCCCGCAACGAGGGTGCCCAGTCCGGGGTCCGCAGAGAGGGTCCCCAGTCCGGGGGCGGTGGCGGGGTTCCCCACACCAGAGGCGTCACCAAAGCGGAGTGAGCCAGAGGTGGAGCGGGGTCTGCGCCCTGCACCTGAGGCCTACACCATGAGTCGGGTGATTGTTGTCCTTGATAATCTTTTTGGTCTTCCTGTGACATCAAGTGCTGTAGGTGTCCTGGAGGGCAGGTAGTTTGCCCCCATTGATGCGTTGTGCAGACCGCACCACCCTCGGGAGAGCCTTGCAGTTGAGTTGCGGTGCAGTTGCCGTACCAGGTGGTGATGCAGCCCGACAGGATGTTCTCGATTGTGCATCTGTAAAAGTTTGTCAGGGTTTTAGGTGACAAGACAAATTTCTTCAGCCTCCTGAGGTTGAAGAAGCGCTGTTGCGCCTTCTTTACCACACTGTCTGTGTGGGTGGACCATTTCAGTTGGTCTGTGATGTGTACGCAGAGGAACTTAAAACTTTCCACCTTCTCCACTGCTGTCCCTTTGATGTGGATAAGGGGGTGCTCCTTCTGTTGTTTCCTGAAGTCCTCGATGATCTCCTTTGTTTTGTTGACGTTGAGTGAGAGGTTGTTTCCTGATAACACACTCCGAGTGCCCTCACCTCCTCCTTGTAGGCTGTCTCATCAGTGTTGGGGCGGCAGGGTAGCCTAGTGGTTAGAGCGTTGGACTAGTAACTGGAAGGTTGCAAGTTCATATCCCTGAGCTGACAAGGTACAAATCTGTCGTTCTGCCCCTGAACAGGCAGTTAAGGTAATCATTGAAAATAAGAGTTTGTTCTTAACTGACTTGCCTAGTTAAATAAAGGTAAAATAATATATATATTTTTTTTAATCAAGCCCACTGTTGTGTCGTCTGAAAACTCGATGATTGAGTTGGAGGCGTGCATGGCCAGTCGTGGGTGAACAGGGAGTGAAGGAGGGGGCTGAGCATGGTCAAGGACGTGGAGATGTTGTTTCCTGCCTTCACCACCTATGGGCGGCCCTTCAGAAAGTCTAGAACCCAATTCCACAGGGTGGGGTTGAGACCCAGGGCCTCCAGCTTGATGATGAGCTTGGAGGGTACTATGGTGTTGAATGCTGAGCTGTAGTAAATGAACAGCATTCTTACATAGGTATTCCTCTCGTCCAGATGGTATAGGGCAGTGTGCAGTGTGATGGAAATTGCATCGTCTGTGAACCTGTTGGGGCGGTATGCAAACTGAAGTGGGTCTAGGGTGGCCGGTAAGGTGAAGGTGATCTGATCCTTGACTAGTCTCTCAAAGCACTTCATGATGACAGAAGTGAGTTCTACGGGGCGGTAGTCATTTAGTTCAGTTATCTTTGCCTTCTTGGGTACAGGGACAATGGTGGCCATCTTGAAGCATGTGGGGACAGCAGACTGGGATAGGGAGTGATTGAATATGTCCGTAAACACACCAGTCAGTTGGTCTGCGCATGCTCTGAGGCTAGGGATGCTGTCTGGGCTAGCAGCCTTGCGAGGGTTAACATGTTTAAATGTTTTACTCACGTCGGCAATGAAGAGGGTGGGGGGAGGGGCGCAGTCCTTGTTAGTGGGCCGCGACAGTGGCACTGTATTATCCTCAACATCTCCAATGCACTTCCTTATAAACTCACTGACCGAGTCAGTGTACAGATCGATGTTGTTCTCTGGCTGACCAGAACATATCCCAGTCCGCGTGATCAAATCAACCTTGAAGCGTGGATTCCGATTGGTCAGAGCAGCGTTGAATGGTTCTAGTCACTGGTACATCCTGTTTGAATTTCTGCCTATAAGACGGTAGGAGCAAGATGGAGTCGTTGTCGGGATTTGCCGAAGGGCGGGCCGGGGAGGGCTTTGTACGCATCGTGGAATTGAGAGTAGCAGTGATGGAGTGTATTACTCCAATGCGTAGTGCAATCAATATGCTGATAGAATTTAGGTAACCTTGTTTTCCGATTTGCTTTGTTAAAATCCCCAGCGCCAATAAATGTTCGCCTCAGGATATATGGTTTCCAGTTTACATAGAGTCCAGGGAAGTTCCTTGAGGGCCGTCTTGGTGTCTGCTTGGGGGGGAAATGTACACAGCTGTGACGATAACTGATGAGAATTATTTTAGGAGGTAATATGGCCGGCATTTGATTGCAAGGAATTCTAGGTCAGGTGAGCAGAAGGACATGAGTTCCTGTATGTTGTTATGATTACACCATGAGTCGTTAATCATGAAGCATACACCCCTGCCCTTCCTCTTCCCATAGAGGGGTGTTTATCTCTGTCAGCGCGATACATGGAGAAGCCTGGTGACTGAACCAATTCCGACAACATATCCCGCGAGAGCCATGCTTCCGTGAAACAGAATTTTACAATCTCTGATGCCTCCCATCTCCTCTGTCCACCCCTCTCCTTTCCTCTGTCCACTCCTGTCCACTCCTCTGTCCACCCCTACCCTCTCCTCTGTCCACCCCTCTCCTCTCCTCAGTCCACCCCTCTCCTCTGTCCACTCCTGTCCTCTCCTCTGTCCACACCTCTCCTCAGTCCACCCCTCTCCTCCCCTCTGTCCTCTCTTCTCTTTTGTCCACTCTTCTCCTCTCCTTTGTCCACTCTTCTCCTAAACCCTCTGTCCACCCTTCTCCTCTGTCCTCTCTTCTCCTAAACCCTCTGTCCACCCTTCTCCTCTGTCCACCCCTCTTTTTTTAAATTTTTTATTTCACCTTTATTTAACCAGGTAGGCTAGTTGAGAACAAGTTCTCATTTGCAACTGCGACCTGGCCAAGATAAAGCTTAGCAGTGTGAACATACAACACAGAGTTACACATGGAGTAAACAATTAACAAGTCAATAACACAGTACAAAAAAAGGCGAGTCTATATACATTGTGTGCAAAAGGCATGAGGAGGTAGGCGAATAATTACAATTTTGCAGATTAGCACTGGAGTGATAAATGATCAGATGGTCATGTACAGGTAGAGATACTGGTGTGCAAAAGAGCAGAAAAGTAAATAAATAAAAACAGTGTGGGGATGAGGTAGGTGAAAATGGGTGGGCTATTTACCAATAGACTATGTACAGCTGCAGCGATCGGTTAGCTGCTCAGATAGCACATGTTTGAAGTTGGTGAGGGAGATAAAAGTCTCCAACTTCAGGGATTTTTGCAATTCGTTCCAGTTACAGGCAGCAGAGTACTGCAACGAAAGGCGGCCAAATGAGGTGTTGACTTTAGGGATGATCAGTGAGATACACCTGCTGGAGCGCGTGCTACGGATGGGTGTTGCCATTGTGACCAGTGAACTGAGATAAGGCGGAGCTTTACCTAGCATGGACTTGTAGATGACCCGGAGCCAGTGGCCCTGCGACGAATATGTAGCGAGGGCCAGCCGACTAGAGCATACAAGTCGTCCTCTGTCCTCTCTTCTCCTAAACCCTCTTTCCACCCCTCTCCTCTCCTCTTTGCACTCCTGTCCTCTCCTCTGTCCACCCCTCTCCCCTGACAAGCCCCACTCTTTCACTCCTCTCCTCTGTCCACTATACCTTCTCCTCTCCACTCCTCTGCTCCCCCTCTCCTCTCATCCTTTTCCCAGTAGAGAAGTTTAAGCTTCAGGTCAACACACGTCCTCCACTGTACTGTCAGGATGTAGAGAATGATGACCACACACAGAGACAGACACCAGACCATACAGACACCAGACCAGACAGACAGACAGACAGACAGACAGACAGACAGACAGACAGACAGACAGACAGACAGACCAGACAGACAGACCAGACAGACCAGACAGACAGACCAGACAGACCAGACAGACCAGACACACATCAGACCAGACAGACACCAGACCAAACAGACACCAGACCAGACAGACACCAGACCAGACAGACACCAGACCAGACAGACAGACAGACAGACAGACAGACAGACAGACAGACCAGACAGACACCAGACCAGACAGACACCAGACCAGACAGACACCAGACCAGACAGACACCAGACCAGACAGACACCAGACCAGACAGACACCAGACCAGACAGACACCAGACCAGACAGACAGACAGACAGACAGACAGACAGACAGACAGACCAGACAGACAGACCAGACAGACCAGACACACATCAGACCAGACAGACACCAGACCAAACAGACACCAGACCAGACAGACACCAGACCAGACAGACACCAGACCAGACAGACACCAGACCAGACAGACACCAGACCAGACAGACACCAGACCAGACAGACAGACAGACAGACAGACAGACAGACAGACAGACAGACAGACAGACAGACAGACAGACAGACAGACAGACCAGACAGACAGACCAGACAGACCAGACAGACCAGACACACATCAGACCAGACCAGACACCAGACCAGACAGACACCAGACCAGACAGACACCAGACCAAACAGACACCAGACCAAACAGACACCAGACCAGACAGACAGACAGACAGACAGACAGACAGACAGACAGACAGACAGACAGACAGACAGACAGACACCAGACCAGACCAGACAGACACCAGACCAGACACCAGACCAGACAGACAGACAGACAGACAGACAGACAGGGAGACAGACAGACAGACAGACAGACCAGACAGTCACCAGACAGTCACCAGACAGACAGTCACCAGACAGACAGTCACCAGACAGACAGTCACCAGACAGACAGACACCAGACAGACAGACACAGATGATACATAACAGAGACATCTCTTCTCCCTGTGACTTTGGCACATTTGCTTGTCCTTCTTTCTTTCTTTCAGTTGATGTTTAGTCTTTCACCGCTACAGATCTATATGCTTGTTTGACTTTAGCTTGACCCCCAGCTGAGACAGTCTATCAGACATACACACCCTCCCAGCTCTGCCATAAAAGCCCCTTCATTATTCATTTCTCAAGTTGCGTCATCCCCTGCCACCCCTGCTTTTAGTTCGAAGACGCACGCACGCACGCGCGCGCACACACACACACACACACACACACACACACACACACACACACACATACACAGAGACACTGGTGATGTCATCTGATACCATGAGAGAATGTGACCCACTGACCCTGATGTGCACTAGCCCTCCCCTTCTCCCCCTCTCTCTATCCACATCTATCCATCATACTCCCCCCTCTCTCTATCTCACTGTCTCTCTCTTTCTTCCCCCTCCTCTCTCTCTTCCTCTTCCCCTCTCTCTATCTTTCCGTTGTGACTGAACCAAGTCTTTTGTCTTAGCCCTGCTCTCAGACAGCCATTCTTCAGACAAACTGGTTCTCAATCATAGCATCTGTCTGGAGCCTGGACTTCATCCAGAACCCAGAACCCCTGATGCACACACTCTAACCACCAACGCCATACACTCTAACCACCACCACCACCATACACTCTAACCACCAATACCACCACCATACACTCTAACCACCACCACCATACACTCTAACCACCAACACCACCATACACACTAACCACCACCACCACAATACACACTAACCACCACCACCATACACACTAACCACCACCATCACCATACACACTAACCACCACCACCATACACTCGAACCACCACCACCACCATACACACGAACCACCACCACCAAACACTCTAACCACCAACACCATACACTCTAACCACCACCACCACCATACACTCTAACCACCAACACCACCATACACACTAACCACCACCACCACAATACACACTAACCACCACCACCATACACACTAACCACCACCATCACCATACACACTAACCACCACCACCACCATACACTCGAACCACCACCACCACCATACACACGAACCACCACCACCAAACACTCTAACCACCAACACCATAACCTATAACCACCACCATACACTCTAACCACCACCACCACCATACACTCTAACCACCACCATACACACTAACCACCACCATACACTCTAACCACCACCACCATACGCTCTAACCACCATCACCATACACTCTAACCACCACCACCATACACTCTAACCACCACCAACATACACTCTAACCACACCACCACCACCATACACTCTAACCACCACCATACACTCTAACCACCACCACCATACGCTCTAACACCATCACCATACACTCTAACCACCACCACCATACACTCTAACCACCACCACCATACACTTTAACCAACACCACCACCATACACTCTAACCACCACCATTGACTATAACCACCACCATACACTTGGCAGTGTAGCCTAGTGGTTAGAGCATTGGACTAGTAACCGAAAGGTTAGTGTGTATGGTGGTGGTTCAAATCCCCGAGCTGACAAGGTACAAAATCTGTCGTTCTGCCACTGAACAGGCAGTTAACCCACTGTTCCTAGGCCGTCATTGAAAATAAGAATTTGTTCTTAACTGACTTGCCTAGTAAAATAAAGGTAAAATAAAAAATAACCACCACCACCATACACTCTAACCACCACCACCACCATAGACTCTAACCAACTCCACCATACAATCTAACCACCTTCACCATACACTCTAACCACCACCACCAGCACCATACACACTAACCACCACCACCATACACTCTAACCACCACCACCACCATACACACTAACCACCACCACCACAATACACACTAACCACCACCACCATACACACTAACCACCACCACCATCACCATACACACTAACCACCACCACCACCATACACACTAACCACCACCACCATACACACGAACCACCACCACCATACACTCTAACCACCACCACCACCATACACTCTAACCACCACCATACACACTAACCACCACCATACACTCTAACCACCACCACCATACGCTCTAACCACCATCACCATACACTCTAACCACCACCACCATACACTCTAACCACCACCAACATACACTCTAACCACACCACCACCACCATACACTCTAACCACCACCATACACTCTAACCACCACCAACATACACTCTAACCACACCACCACCATACACTCTAACCACCACCATACACTCTAACCACCACCACCATACGCTCTAACACCATCACCATACACTCTAACCACCACCACCATACACTCTAACCACCACCACCATACACTTTAACCAACACCACCACCATACACTCTAACCACCACCATTGACTATAACCACCACCATACACTTGGCAGTGTAGCCTAGTGGTTAGAGCATTGGACTAAAAGGTTAGTGTGTATGGTGGTGGTTCAAATCCCCGAGCTGACAAGGTACAAAATCTGTCGTTCTGCCACTGAACAGGCAGTTAACCCACTGTTCCTAGGCCGTCATTGAAAATAAGAATTTGTTCTTAACTGACTTGCCTAGTAAAATAAAGGTAAAATAAAAAATAACCACCACCACCATACACTCTAACCACCACCACCAACACCATACACTCTAACCACCAACACCATACACTCTAACCACCACCACCATACACTCTGACCACCACCAACAGCAGCATACAATCTAACCACCACCACCATACACTCTAACCACCACCACCATACACTCTAACCACCATACACTCTAACCAACATCACCATACACTCTAACCACCACGACCAGACGCTCTAACCACCACCATACACTCTAACCACCACCACCATACACTCTAACCACCATACACTCTAACCAACATCACCATACACTCTAACCACCACCACCAGACGCTCTAACCACCACCATACACTCTAACCACCACCACCATACACTCTAACCACCGCCATACACCTAGTTGTTCTCAAACTGTGGGGAGTGCCTGAGGGGTCGGCAGTGGTGGGGTGGGGGGTGTTAATTTAGTGTCAGGATTCAGACCCATCACTGTGTCAGGCTGTAATCTCCCCTAGGACCATCACTGTGTCAGGCTGTAATCTCCCCTAGGACCATCACTATGTCAGGCTGTAATCTCCCCTAGGACCATCACTGTGTCAGGCTGTAATCTCCCCTAGGACCATCACTGTGTCAGACTGTAATCTCCCCCAGGACCATCACTGTGTCAGGCTGTAATCTCCCCTAGGACCATCACTGTGTCAGGCTGTAATCTCCCCCAGGACCATCACTGTGTCAGGCTGTAATCTCCCCTAGGACCATCACTGTGTCAGGCTGTAACCTCCCCTACGACCATCACTGTGTCAGGCTGTAATCTCCCCTAGGACCATCACTGTGTCAGGCTGTAATCTCCCCCAGGACCATCACTGTGTCAGGCTGTATTCTCCCCTACGACCATCACTATGTCAGGCTGTAATCTCCCATAGGACCATCACTGTGTCAGGCTGTAATCTCCCCTAGGACCATCACTATGTCAGGCTGTAATCTCCCCTAGGACCATCACTGTGTCAGGCTGTAATCTCCCCTAGGACCATCACTGTGTCAGGCTGTAATCTCCCCTAGGACCATCACTGTGTCAGGCTGTAATCTCCCCTAGGACCATCACTGTGTCAGGCTGTAATCTCCCCTAGGACCATCACTTTGTCAGGCTGTAATCTCCCCTAGGACCATCACTGTGTCAGGCTGTAATCTCCCCTAAGACCATCACTGTGTCAGGCTGTATTCTCCCCTAGGACCATCACTGTGTCAGGCTGTAATCTCCCCTTGGACCATCACTGTTTCAGGCTCAAACCTCACCTAGGACCATCACTTTGTCAAGCTGTAATCTCCCCTAGGACCATCACTGTGTCAGGCTGTAATCTCCCCTAGGACCATCACTGTGTCAGGCTGTAATCTCCCCTAGGACCATCACTTTGTCAGGCTGTAATCTCCCCTAGGACCATCACTATGTCAGGCTGTAATCTCCCCTAGGACCATCACTGTGTCAGGCTGTAATCTCCCATAGGACCATCACTGTGTCAGGCTGTAATGTCCCCTACGACCATCACTGTGTCAGGCTGTAATCTTCCCTAGGACCATCACTGTGTCAGGCTGTAATCTCCCCTAGGACCATCACTGTGTCAGGCTGTAATCTCCCATAGGACCATCACTGTGTCAGGCTGTAATCTCCCCTAGGACCATCACTGTGTCAGGCTGTAATCTCACCTAGGACCATCACTTTGTCAGGCTGTAATCTCCACCAGGACCATCACTGTGTCAGGCTGTAATCTCCCCTAGGACCATCACTTTGTCAGGCTGTAATCTCCACCAGGACCATCACTGTGTCAGGCTGTAATCTCCCCTAGGACCATCACTGTGTCAGGCTGTAATCTCCCCTAGGACAATCACTGTGTCAGGCTGTAATCTCCCCTAGGACCATCACTGTGTCAGGCTGTAATCCCCCCTAGGACCATCACTGTGTCAGGCTGTAATCTCCCCTAGGACCATCACTATGTCAGGCTGTAATCTCCCCTAGGACCATCACTGTGTCAGGCTGTAATCTCCCCTAGGACCATCACTGTGTCAGGCTGTAATCTCCCCGAGGACCATCACTGTGTCAGGCTGTAATCTCCCCTAGGACCATCACTGTGTCAGGCTGTAATCTCCCTTAGGACCATCACTGTGTCAGGCTGTAATCTCCCCGAGTACCATCACTGTGTCAGGCTGTAATCTCCCATAGTACCATCACTGTATCAGGCATTAACCTCCCCTAGGACCATCACTGTGTACAATGACAGTTTACTGGTATTAGGATCACACGGAGAAAGAGAGAGGGAGAGGAGAGAGAATTTGAGATAGAGGAGAAAGACAGAGAGTGGCAAACGAGAAAGAGAGAGGGAGAGGAGAGAGGGAGAGAGAGGGAGGGAGGGAGAGATAATTTGAGATAGAGGAGAAAGACCGAATGAGGCAAACGAGAAAGACAGAGGGAGGGAGAGAGGGAGAGAATTTGAGATAGAGGAGAAAGACAGAGGCAAAGGAGAAAGAGAGAGGGAGAGGAGAGAGAATTTGAGATAGAGGAGAGAGACAGAGAGAGGCAAAGGAGAAAGAGAGAGGGAGAGGAGAGAGAATTTGAGATAGAGGAGAAAGACAGAGAGAGGCAAATGAGAAAGAGAAAGGGAGAGAGAGGGAGGGAGGGAGAGAGATTGGGGTTTGTGTCTTAATATAGCCTTCAGAATGGTAGACTGTTGGTGATGGAACAGGCCTTGTTTCCCCCCTCCCTTTAGGATGATTGGACTAATAGGCAGACATTGTTTCAATGAGCTACTGTGCCCCAGGCTTCTGGTGGAGGGACACAACCAATGCCCACTCCTCCTCTTCCCCCCTCATCCTCTTCCTCCTTCCTCCTTTTTTTTGTATTTTAGTGCACTTCCCCTCTAAGAAGTTGAATGGTGAATGGGATTTAGTTGACCTTTTCATTTCTGTGGTTTTCGGCACATTTTGATGTTGATAGATGTGATTATGTAGATGTGATTATGTAGATGTGATTATGTAGATGTGATTAGAATGATGTGATTATGTAGATGTGATTATGTAGATGTGATTAGAATTATGTGATAATGTAGATGTGATTATATAGATGTGATTATGTAGATGTGATTATGTAGATGTGATTAGAATTATGTGATAATGTAGATGTGATTATATAGATGTGATTATGTAGATGTGATTAGAATGATGTGATTATGTAGATGTGATTAGAATGATGTGATTATGTAGATGTGATTATGTAGATGTGATTAGAATGATGTGATTATGTAGATGTGATTAGAATGATGTGATTATGTAGATGTGATTATGTAGATGTGATTAGAATGATGTGATTATGTAGATGTGATTATGTAGATGTGATTAGAATGATGTGATAATGTAGATGTGATTATGTAGATGTGATTAGAATGATGTGATTATATAGATGTGATTATGTAGATGTGATTAGAATGATGTGATTATGTAGATGTGATAATGTAGATGTGATTAGAATGATGTGATAATGTAGATGTGATTATGTAGATGTGATTAGAATGATGTGATTATGTAGATGTGATTATGTAGATGTGATTAGAATTATGTGATAATGTAGATGTGATTATATAGATGTGATTATGTAGATGTGATTATGTAGATATGATTAGAATTATGTGATAATGTAGATGTGATTATATAGATGTGATTATGTAGATGTGATTAGAATGATGTGATTATGTAGATGTGATTAGAATGATGTGATTATGTAGATGTGATTATGTAGATGTGATTAGAATGATGTGATTATGTAGATGTGATTATGTAGATGTGATTAGAATGATGTGATAATGTAGATGTGATTATATAGATGTGATTATGTAGATGTGATTAGAATGATGTGATTATGTAGATGTGATAATGTAGATGTGATTATATAGATGTGATTAGAATGATGTGATTATGTAGATGTGATTATGTAGATGTGATTAGAATGATGATCTTTGCCGATGGCGCTGTGTTTGAAACTGAAACTAGTCCTCAGGGAAACTACCATCTGACCAAGATAGAGGGATTGAAAAGATGAATGGATAGAGAGTTTAATGAATGGAGATGATAGACGATCTTGAGTTTAGTCATATGAAAATGTATATACTCAAAGTCGCTCTGGATATGAGCGTCTGCTAAAGGACTAACTTGTATTCGTGTGAGTCCTCAGCCAAACCCAGTGTCCAATCCAAAGAATGATGTCTCCCAATTGTGTGTGTGTTCAGCGTGGGCCAGCTGCATTTCTTAGAGAGATAGAGACATATAACAGATGGAAGATTGACTGAGTATTTGAATGAAAACAGGAAGAGTGGATTGAGACAGACTTGGACCCAATCAGAGAAACATTACAAACATCTGTCGAAGACCCCCTGAATGTTTGTTGGTTTGTCTATAGAGCATCTGTGTGTTTGTTGATATGTTTATAGAGCATTTACTCATAACTCTCTGAGTTTACCCAGGGTGACACTCCCAAGTCAGCATGAATCCATCCTCTTGCTCATTTGTGCACCGGGGCCTCCCACTCCTTTTTCTATTCTGGTTAGAGACAGTTTGCGTGAAGTGAGTAATACACAGTGTTGTACGAGATCTTCAGTTTCTTGGCAATTTCTCGCATGGAATAGCCTTCATTTCTGAGAGCAAGAATAGACTGATGAGTTTCAGAAGAAATGTTTTCGTTTCTGGCCATTTTGAGCCTGTAATTGAACCCACAAATGCTGATGCTCCAGATACTCAACTAGTCTAAAGAAGGAGGGTTTTATTGCTTCTTAATCAGCACAACAGTTTTCAGCTGTGCTAACATAATTGCAAAAGGGTTTTCTAATGATCAATTAGTCTATTAAAATGATAAACTTGGATTAGCTAACACAACGTGCCATTGGAACATAGGAGTGATGGTTGCTGATAATGGGCCTCTGTACAGCTATGTAGATATTCCATTAAAATCAGCCGTTTACAGCTACAATAATCATTTACAACATTAACAATGTCTACACTGTATTTCTGATCAATTTGATGTTATTTTATTGGTCGAAAAAATATGCTTTTCTTTCAAAAACAAGGACATTTCTAAGTGACCCCAAACTTTTGAATGGTAGTGTACATAGATATTCTAATTGTATCACTGTATCTCTCGGTATCTCTCTATCTCTGTATCTCTCTTTGTATCTCTCTGTCTCTCTCTCTTTGTCTCTTTCTCTCTCTGTCTGTATCTCTCTCTCTCTGTCTCTCTCTTTGTCTCTTTCTCTCTCTGTCTCTGTATCTCTCTCTTTCTGTCTCTCTCTGTCTCTCTCTGTATCTGTATCTCTCTCTCTCTGTCTCTCTCTGTATCTGTATCTCTGTGTCTCTCTGTCTCTGTCTCTCTCTTTATCTGTATCTCTCTCTCTCTGTCTCTTTCTGTCTCTCTCTGTATCTGTATCTTTGTCTCTCTGTCTCTCTCTTTATCTATATCTCTGTGTCTCTCTGTCGCTCTCATTATCTGTATCTCTGTCTCTCTGTCTCTCTCTGTCTCTCTCTGTCTCTTTCTGTCTCTCTCTGTATCTGTATCTCTGTATCTCTGTCTCTTTCTTTATCTGTATCTCTGTGTCTCTCTGTCTCTTTCTGTCTCTCTCTCTCTCTCTGTATCTGTATCTCTGTCTCTCTGTCTGTATCTGTATCTATGTCTCTCTGTCTCTCTCTGTATCTGTATCTGTATCTCTGTCTCTCTCTGTATCTGTATCTCGGTCTCTCTCTGTCTCTCTCTGTATCTGTATCTCTGTCTCTCTCTCTGTCTCTCTCTGTATCTGTATCTCTGTGTCTATCGGGTTTTCTCTGTCTCTCTCTGTATCTGTATCTCTGTCTCTCTGTATCTGTATCTCTGTCTATCTCTGTATCTGTATCTCTGTCTATCTCTGTATACGTATCTCTCTGTCTCTCTCTGTATCTGTATCTCTGTCTATCTCTGTATCTGTATCTCTCTGTCTCACTCTGTATCTGTATCTCTGTCTATCTCTGTATCTGTATCTCTGTCTATCTCTGTATCTGTATCTCTCTGTCTATCTCTGTATCTGTATCTCTGTCTATCTCTGTATAAGTTTCTCTCTGTCTCTCTCTGTATCTGTATCTCTGTCTATCTCTGTATCTGTATCTCTCTGTCTCTCTCTGTATCTGTATCTCTCTGTCTCTCTCTGTATCTGTATCTCTCTGTCTCTCTCTGTCTCTCTCTGTCTCTCTCTGTATCTGTATCTCTCTGTCTCTCTCTGTATCTGTATCTCTCTGTCTCTCTCTGTCTCTCTCTGTCTATCTCTGTATCTGTATCTCTCTGTCTCTCTCTGTATCTGTATCTCTCTGTCTCTCTCTGTCTCTCTCTGTATCTGTATCTCTCTGTCTCTCTCTGTCTCTCTCTGTCTCTCTCTGTATCTGTATCTCTCTGTCTCTCTCTGTATCTGTATCTCTCTGTCTCTCTCTGTCTCTCTCTGTCTCTCTCTGTATCTGTATCTCTCTGTCTCTCTCTGTATCTGTATCTCTCTGTCTCTCTCTGTCTCTCTCTGTCTCTCTCTGTATCTGTATCTCTCTGTCTCTCTCTGTAATGCGTTGAGGCACTCACTTTCCCTTTGTAGCTCAGAATGTCACCATGAATGTTTCATGAGCTGTGTGCTGTTCTCTTTCCCTTTCCCTCTCTGTTCTCTTTCCCTTTCCCTCTCTCTGTTCTCTTTCCCTTTACCTCTCTCTGTTCTCTTTCCCTTTACCTCTCTCTGTTCTCTTTCCCTTTCCCTCTCTCTGTTATCTTTCCCTTTCCCTCTCTCTGTTCTCTTTCCCTTTCCCTCTCTCTGTTCTCTTTCCCTTTCCCTCTCTCTGTTCTCTTTCCCTTTACCTCTCTCTGTTCTCTTTCCCTTTCCTTCTCTCTGTTCTCTTTCCCTTTACCTCTCTCTGTTCTCCTTCCCTTTACCTCTCTCTGTTCTCTTTCCCTTTCCTTCTCTCTGTTCTCTTTCCCTTTACCTCTCTCTGTTCTCTTTCCCTTTCCCTCTCTCTGTTCTCTCTGACTGAAGCACCCTGCTGCCCTTTGTTTTATGCTGACAGCGTATTCTGTTTACCAGCACTGTTTTCAGTGGGGTCATGTTCTCTCTCTTTCTTTCTGTATGTTCCAGGCAGTTATTGGCCCCCGGATATCAGGAGATATGGTACAGTCCCAGCGGTTCCCGCCAGACCTCCTATCCACCCAGCACTGTGAGTTCAATGGGATGTTCCAAAGCATCTAACAATAGGGGGCTATTCATGAAACCAGCCTATTTCTGGTTTTTGGATGTCCAATAGCTAAAGAGTTGGCTGAGTCTGAGACAGGCTAACCAAGCTCTCAAATCTTAGGTGCCATCATTGCAAAAGGAAAAATGCATGATGTGAGTTTGTTTAACTCTCCTCTCATTTTGCAGGGCCACTGTTTCTACCATGGTGACGTCCGGGGTGTGGAGGGGTCCAGTGTAGCACTCAGCACCTGCTCAGGTCTCAGGTAAGCGTTTCCACCAGTAACCCTGCTGATGGAAGTGGTGATCACTAACTGCATGGAATAGGACAGCACTCCAACAGATGAATTCAGTTGATTTTAATGGCCATTCAGACATATATTTGTCACCTGGTCATTTTCAATCAAACATAATAGGAGAGCAGGCACTGTCAAAAGCAGGTGTAGAAGCAGGTGTAGAAAGCATCTGGAGAAGGGTTGCCCACAGCCCCTGGTATGATGCCTCTCCCTGATACAATCTTCACTGAGCCAGAACCTGCTATGTGCTGGGTGTCTATTGGGAGAAGCTTCAGCAGCATAGCCAATGGTACACAGCAGGAAGCCTACAGACCTACAGCACTATATGTCCCAGCTGACTGAGTGGAAACATCAGAAATCTCCCAGAGGATCTCTCTCTCTCTCTCTCTCTCTCTCTCTCTCTCTCTCTCTCTCTCCCCCCCTCTCTCTCTCTGTCTCTCTCTCTTTCTCTCTCTCTCTCTCGCTCTGCTCCATCCATCCATCCATCCATCCATCTGGTATCAGAGTTTATATACACAGTTCAGTCATGATGTAGTTGTCTAAGACCTGACATGTAAATCCCTGCTGTTCTAGTTTTACATTCTGACATATCTAACTTCTCACAATAGATATTTGAGTTTTAAACACAGCTACGTTCACAGCTATAATCGTTTTAGTTAGTTAGGTAATATAAATCTGTTATGTTTTCTAGCCTGGAACTGATGTGACCCAGATCTCTGTTTCCCTAGGGGACTGGTTATGGTAAACACCAGTGTCAGCTACCTGATAGAACCCCTGCCCGCTGTCACCATGGATACACAGCCTCCTCACGCCGTGTTCCGAGCCGAGAACCTCAGTTTGCCCAACGGAACCTGCGGGCAACACCATAGCAACCAAGGCCAGGGGGAGGGGCTGGGTGACCTAATCCAGGGAATGATGTCACCGTGGGGCAGAAGGGTGAGTGGAGGAGGGACAGATAGACTGGTTGTTGTCTGATATGAGAACCACCACTATCTTCTTCAGAGAATAGGTAGTGCTGCTTTATATCAGTGAAATATCAGCCATTTTAAGTCCCATGGAAAACAGGCATAACATACTATGAGTTGATAATGAAACATTATAGGGGTACATGTGTGTGGCGCATCATAACAAGTAATAATGCACTGTAATAGTTGGCTATGTTCTCTACTATGTCCTGGTATTTCTCCAGGAGCGGAGAGACGTGGGCCAGAGTATGAAGTATGTAGAGCTGCTGCTGGTAGCTGACCATGCTGAGGTAAGACGGCAGATATTTTACTTGGCCATTTATTCCAGTTAGTCAGTTGTATCGGTGAGAGGGTAGAAAGGATGCATGACCTCCATCTCCTCTTCTGACCTGTGACTCATACTGCAAGGAAAGACTGAACTAGAGACACTCTGTTACATCCTCCCATCCCTTCATCTCTCTATCGTCATACTTCAACCACATCCTCCCCACTTCACCCTAATGAGACCTAACAGGGTCTGTTCTAATGAGACCTAACGGGGTCTGTTCTAATGAGACCTAACGGGGTCTGTTCTAATGAGACCTAACGGGGTCTGTTCTAATGAGACCTAACGGGGTCTGTTCTAATGAGACCTAACAGGGTCTGTTCTAATGAGACCTAATGGGGTCTGTTCTAATGAGACCTAATGGGGTCTGTTCTAATGAGACCTAACAGGGTCTGTTCTAATGAGACCTAATGGGGTCTGTTCTAATGAGACCTAACGGGGTCTGTTCTAATGAGACCTAACGGGGTCTGTTCTAATGAGACCTAACAGGATCTGTTCTAATGAGACCTAACAGGGTCTGTTCTAATGAGACCTAACAGGGTCTGTTCTAATGAGACCTAACAGGGTCTGTTCTAATGAGACCTAACGGGGTCTGTTCTAATGAGACCTAACGGGGTCTGTTCTAATGAGACCTAACAGGATCTGTTCTAATGAGACCTAACAGGGTCTGTTCTAATGAGACCTAACGGGGTCTGTTCTAATGAGACCTAATGGGGTCTGTTCTAATGAGACCTAACAGGGTCTGTTCTAATGAGACCTAACAGGGTCTGTTCTAATGAGACCTAACAGGGTCTGTTCTAATGAGACCTAACAGGGTCTGTTCTAATGAGACCTAACGGGGTCTGTTCTAATGAGACCTAACAGGGTCTGTTCTAATGAGACCTAACAGGGTCTGTTCTAATATCCTTCATTGCTGTCTGATGTGTCTGATTGGTTGAGGTCATCCTGCTGCCCTGACTCACATCCTGTGTGAAATTTTACAAGCATGGCAGTAACTGTGTGTGTGTGTGTGTGTGTGTGTGTGTGTGTGTGTGTGTGCGTGCGTGTGTGTAGTTTCAGAAGCACGGCGGGGACTTAAAAAGGACGAAAAGGAAACTGCTGGAGGCAGCTAACTACGTAGACAAGGTGAGAAAAGCCCACACACGGTGGTTCATTTGGGATTAGTTTAATCAATATAATACTGACAAAAGGCACATATCACAACATACTACCATTTTGAGGGATAGAAGAACTGTGAGATGGTCTGCTGACTTTTTACAAGGACATTCTACTGCAAAATGAATGAAAATAAAATGTCATAAAATACAATTTCCCCCCAAAATAAGCCCATTAACATATAGGTCCATATGATCAGGCAGGCTAGATCACAAACTTTAAAGTGTCAACAATAGGCTAGTTAGAAACATATGACTGACTTGTCCCAACAACAACAAAACATGTTCCACTGGCACTTAGCCAACCAAAGATCATGTACTGTGAATTTGATGTACCTGTTATACCTGATCCCTGTTACACCTGATCCCTGTTACACCTGATCCCTGTTACACCTGATCCCTGTTACACCTGATCCCTGTTACACCTGATCCCTGTTACACCTGATCCCTGTTACACCTGATCCCTGTTACACCTCATCCCTGTTATACCTGATCCCTGTTACACCTGATCCCTGTTACACCTGATCCCTGTTACACCTGATCCCTGTTACACCTGATCCCTGTTACACCTGATCCCTGTTACACCTGATCCCTGTTACACCTGATCCCTGTTATACCTGATCCCTGTTACACCTGATCCCTGTTACACCTGATCCCTGTTACACCTGATCCCTGTTACACCTGATCCCTGTTACACCTGATCCCTGTTACACCTGATCCCTGGTACACCTGATCCCTGTTACACCTGATCCCTGTTACACCTGATCCCTGTTACACCTGATCCCTGTTATACCTGATCCCTGTTACACCTGATCCCTGTTATACCTGATCCCTGTTACACCTGATCCCTGTTACACCTGATCCCTGTTACACCTGATCCCTGTTATACCTGATCCCTGTTACACCTGATCCCTGTTACACCTGATCCCTGTTACACCTGATCCCTGTTACACCTGATCCCTGGTACATTTAGCCCCGGTCTCGCCTCTACCTTCAACGTCACTGGCACAATTAGCGAGCGCTGACGCGCATAAACCATGCAGCTGTTAAACACTCTGGTTCTAAACACTCTGGTTCTAAACACTCTGGTTCTAAACACTCTGGTTCTAAACACCCTGGTTCTAAACACTCTGGTTCTAAACACCCTGGTTCTAAACACCCTGGTTCTAAACACTCTGGTTCTAAACACTCTGGTTCTAAACACCCTGGTTCTAAACACTCTGGTTCTAAACATTATGGTTCTAAACACTCTGGTTCTAAACACTCTGGTTCTAAACACTCTGGTTCTAAACATTCTGGTTCTAAACACTCTGGTTCTAAACACTGGTTCTAAACACTCTGGTTCTAAATATTATGGTTCTACACATTCTGGTTCTAAACACTCTGGTTCTAAACACTCTGGTTCTAAACACTCTGGTTCTAAACACTCTGGTTCTAAACACTCTGGTTCTAAACATTCTGGTTCTAAACACTGGTTCTAAACACTCTGGTTCTAAAATTGTGCATTTTAGGCCTACTAATTTCTTGGATTTGAGAATGAAGTATAGCCTGATAACACGAGAAAGCTCAGTGGCCATCAAAATTGATTTCAAAGGTGTGTTTTATCAGGACTGCATTAAGAACATTGTACAATGACTGGGCAAAGCATATGTATCTCCCTGTGCAGCAATCGCCTCGAGCCTCGAGAGGAATGTTATTTTCTCTCATAGATTGTGACAGGTTGAACAATTGAATAGGTCAACTATTCTACAATGGGATTGTCTGATGTAGCTGTTGTTTACTCGTGTTGTTGGCTGTGGAAACTGTAAATGTGGGAAACAATTTTTCATTAGATAATTCAAATAACCATAGGTACCGGGTCTCAGCTCCGTCTGGCTCTGATTTGGATCATAGGTGCCGGGTCTTGTACCCGGCGGGACCCGGCCCAATTTAACCCCTGCACCCACTCAGACATTCACTACTGTATCCTCACTGAACATAATTAACAATTATGTTGTACTTCTATGTTAGTCAAATTATCTTTGGTGTGTGTGTGTGTGTGTGTGTGTGTGTGTGTGTGTGTGTGTGTGTGTGTGTGTGTGTGTGTGTGTGTGTGTGTGTGTGTGTGTGTGTGTGTGTGTGTGTGCGCAGTACTACAGGTCTCTAAGTATTCGTGTGGCAGTGATCGGTCTGGAGGTGTGGTCTGATCAGGACAGGATCAGTGTGTCTGGTAACCCCTACAGTACCCTGGGAGCGTTCCTGGCTTGGAGACGCAAACAGCTACACACACTACCTAACGACAACGCTCAACTCATCACGTTAGTGTGACACACACACACTACCTAACGACAACGCTCAACTCATCACGTTAGTGTGACACACACACACACACACACTACCTAACGACAATGCTCAACTCATCACGTTAGTGTGACACACACACACACACACTACCTAACGACAACGCTCAACTCATCACGTTAGTGTGACACACACACACTACCTAACGACAACGCTCAACTCATCACGTTAGTGTGACACACACACACACACACACTACCTAACGACAATGCTCAACTCATCACGTTAGTGTGACACACACACACACACACTACCTAACGACAACGCTCAACTCATCACGTTAGTGTGACACACACACACTACCTAACGACAACGCTCAACTCATCACGTTAGTGTGACACACACACACACACACACTACCTAACGACAATGCTCAACTCATCACGTTAGTGTGACACACACACACACACACACTACCTAACGACAATGCTCAACTCATCACGTTAGTGTGACACACACACACACACACTACCTAACGACAACGCTCAACTCATCACGTTAGTGTGACACACACACACACACACACTACCTAACGACAATGCTCAACTCATCACGTTAGTGTGACACACACACACTACCTAACGACAATGCTCAACTCATCATGTTAGTGTGACACACACACACACACTCCTCAATGACAACGCGCTACTCATCATGTTAGTGTGACAAACACACTCCTCAACGACAACGCTCAACTCAACTCATCACGTTAGCGTGACACACAAATACACACACACACACACACGCACACACACACACACACACACACACACACTCTTCAATGACAGTGCTCAGCTCATAACATTAGTGTTACACACACTCCTTACTGCACTCTCCTTTGATCCATCCATCCTTAATCCATCTCTCTTCCTTCCATTAAGACCGTTCAGTGGAACTACAAAGCTGTGTTATTTTGTTTCCACAGGGGCGTGGCGTTTCAGGGCACCACCATTGGGCTGGCCCCTCTCAGAGCCATGTGCTCAGAGTACCAGTCAGGGGGAGTCAACTCAGTAAGACTACAACAGAACTCTGTCGTTTGAGATTTGACCATAGCCAATAGCAGCCCAGTAAAGATGTCGCTAAAGTTGTAATGAAGTTGTGATGTATTTGTAATAGCACACATAGATCTAGAACCAAGCTAACGTGAGATGTATGTCCCTTTGACTTTCAATACGGGAATTCACCTGTAACCCCCTGACCTCTACCCCCCTGCAGGACCACTCTGACAGTGCTGTGGGCGTGGCAGCGACCATGGCCCATGAGATGGGGCATAACTTTGGCATGAGCCACGACAGCCCTGGGTGCTGCCAGGCCAAGGCTGATGATGGAGGCTGCATCATGGCTGCTGCCACTGGGTGAGAGAATATATCTATGTTGAAAATCTATCTTTCTATTAAAGAGATTTTATCTCAATGACAATAAACCCTTTATGAATAAAGGTTAAATAACTAATGTTATAATGATTGATCCTGCTTTATAAAAGACAGTCCTGGGGCATGTTCAGCTGAGCAAAATATTGTGGAATATGAATGTCTGTATAGAAATATATTACTTAGAACATACTTTCTTCTCTGACATGTAGAGTAGAAGGAATCACCTCGTCTATTCATAGCATGTTCTATCTGTAACGTTGGCATCGTTGCACCTTACCGAATACACCCCTGGTGTGTGTGTCGCAGCCACCCGTTCCCACGTGTGTTTAATGGCTGTAACCACCGGGAGCTGAGCAGGTATCTGAGCTCTGGAGGGGGGAAGTGTCTGTTCAACCTCCCCAACACCAGAGCCATGTACGGGGGGCAGCGCTGTGGGAACGGGTACCTGGAGGATGGAGAGGAGTGTGACTGTGGAGATGAGGAGGTGAGGGGGGGGGGGTTCGTGTGTGTGTGTGTGTGTGTGTGTGTGTGTGTGTGTGTGTGTGTGTGTGTGTGTGCGTGCGCTGATTATCCATCCTCTCTCTACAGGAGTGTTCCAGCCCCTGCTGTAATGCCAACAACTGTACTCTGAAGGCTGGAGCAGAGTGTTCCCACGGAGTCTGCTGTCACAACTGTAAGGTACTGTACACTGTCCTCACTCTCTCTGTCTCTGTGTCTGTGTTTCTCTGTCTCTGTGTTTCTCTCTCTCTCTCTCTGTCTCTGTGTTTCTCTGTCTCTGTGTTTCTCTCTCTCTCTCTGTCTCTGTGTTTCTCTGTCTCTGTGTTTCTCTCTCTCTCTCTGTCTCTGTGTTTCTCTGTCTCTGTGTTTCTCTCTCTCGCTCTCGCTCTCGCTCTCTCTCTCATATATATTGAAGAGTCCAGATGTGTTGTGTCGTTTAATAGTCCACACTGTCCTCTATCTCTCTTTCTGGCCGTACTCTCTCCCCCACTCAATTCAATTCAAAGGTCTTTATTGTCATGGGAAACATATGTTTACATTGCTAAAGCAAGTGAAATAGATAATAAACAAAAGTAAAATAAACAATAAAAATGAACATTAAATATTACACAAGTCTCAAAACAATAGACATTTTAAATGTCCTATTATGTCTACATACAGTGTTGTAACAATGTGCAAATAGTTCAACTACTTTAATAAGGGAAAATAAATAAATATGGGTTGGATTTACATTGTTGTTTTTTCTTCACTGGTTCCCATTTTCTTGTGGCAGCAGGTCACAAATCTTGCTGGTGTGGTGTGATTTCACTCAGTAGATATGGGAGTTAATCTGAGGGAAATATGTGTCTGTAATATGGTCATGCATTTGGCAGGAGGTTAGGAAGTGCAGCTCAGTTTCCACCTCATTTTGTGGGCAGTGTGAGAGAGCCAGGTCTGCCTACTGTGGCCTCTCTCAATAGCAATGCTCTGTACATTTTGGGTCAAATAGCATTTTAGTTTGCTCCGTGTTTTTGTTAATTCTTTCCAATGTGTCAAGTAATTGTCTGTTTGTTTTCTCATGATTTGGTTGTGTCTAATTGTGTTGCTGTCCTGGGGCTCTGTAGCTGTATATGTATTTATTATGCATCCCCTTTAGCTGCTGCCTTGACATGCTTCTCCCCATCCTAGCCACTGTTGTATCAATATGTTTTGACCATGACAGTTTACAATCCAGGATTTCTCCAAGCACTTTAGTTACATCTACTTTCCACATGATTTATTCCAATATTTAGTTGAGGTTTAGGGTTAACTGAATGATTTGTCCCAAATACAATACTTTTAGTGTTACGGCTCTCGTTGGTGGTAGGAAGAGTGGACCAAAGCGTGGAAAGTGTTCATGATTCTTTTTCTTTCAAAACACACTCAAACAAAATAACAAACGTGAAAACGAAAGCGCACAGTTCTGTCAGGCAGAAACACTAAACAGAAAACAAGATCCCACAAAACCCAAAAGGAAAATGACAACTTATATGTGATCCCCAATCAGAGACAACAATAGACAGCTGCCCTCTGATTGGGAATCACACGGCCAAACACAAAGAAATAGAAAACATAGACTTTCCCAGCTGAGTCACACCCTGGCCTAACCAAACATAGAGAATAAAAAGGATCTCTAAGGTCAAGGCGTGACAGTACCCCCCCCCCCCCCCCCAAAGGTGCGGACTCCTGCCACAACGCATCCTGGCTGGATACCCACTTTAGCTCGCTGAATGTGGAGAGCTGGCACAGCACACACTGGGCTAAGAAGGCGCACTGGAGGCATAATGCGTAGAGTCGGCACAGGATATACTGGGTCGTGGAGGCGCACTGGAGGTCTGGAGCGTAGAGCTGGCACAACGCGTTCTGGCTGAATAACCCCTGTAGCACGGCAAGTGCGGGGAGCTGGCACATGCCGCACTGGATTGTACTGGTGAACTGTGGATACCGTGCGTAGAGCTGGTGCAGGATATCCTGGACCGAGGAGACACACTGGAGACCAGGAGGGCTGAGCACAATCTGTCCTGGCTGAACCCACTCTAGCACGGAACCAGTGGGGAGCTTGCACAGAGCGCACCGGACTGTGGATGCGTACTGAAGGCATGGTGCGCAGATCCGGAAAACGTTGCACTTGAACCGTGACCAACTCCTCATTGTATTTACAGGGAGTTGGTTCTCGTTCACCCTTAGTTCCGCTCGCTCCGCTCGCCAACCCTTGTGCCACCCCCCAAAAAATTGGGAGGCTGCCTTTCTTGCTTCCGTCCTTGCTGTGACTCCTGGTATCGCAGCCGTTCCTCTCTCACTGCTTCCTCCAGGCTCTCATGCACTGCCATTACCTCCTCCCATGTCCATGATGTCCTCCACTCTGGGGCATACTGCTTGGTCCGTTGGCGGTGGGATCTTCTGTTACGCTCGTTGTTGGAATTAGACCAAGGTATAGCGTGGTAGGCGTACATTTTTCCTTTTATTGATGACACCGAAAAAGCAACAAATACAAAAACGAAACGCACAGTTCTGTAGGGCTGAAAAGCAACAGTACCAAACAAGATCCCACAAAACCCAAAAGGGAAATGACAACTTACATGTGATCCCCAATCAGAGACAACGATAGACAGCTGCCTCTGATTGGGAACCACACGGCCAAACACAAAGAAATAGAAAACATAGGCTTTCCCACCCGAGTCACACCCTGACCTAACCAAACATAGAGAATAAAAAGGATCTCTACAGTCAAGGCGTGACATTTAGTTTAAGAAATATTTAGGACTAACTTATTCCTTGCCACCCATTCTGAAACTAACTGCAACTCTTTGTTTAGTGTTGCAGTCATTTCAGTCACTGTAGTAGCTGACATGTATAGTGTTGAGTCATCCGCATACATAGACACGATGGCTTTACTCAAAGCCAATGGCATGTTATTAGTAAAAATTGAAAAAGGTAATGGCCCTGGAGAATTCCTGATTCTACATTCATTATGTTGGAGGGGAAATTTTTCAATTCCTCATCAATCCACAGGGATTTAACAGTTTTTACTGTAATTTTCTTAATGGGTGCATGCTTATTAGTAACTGTGATAAGCAATTTCATAAAGGTGTCAAGTGCAGCGTCTAGTTGCTCCTCATTACACATCACGGACCAACAAATATTCTTTGTGTGACCTATATGCTATATTAGGCCCAGCATTTGGAACTTCGGTTTTCCTAGACATGGCTACTATTTTGATCATTACATCCGATGGATCTGGATACTGCTTTCAAGAAAATGTATGTGGCATTAGTAAATACGTGATCGCTACATGTTGTTGATTTCATTCCTGTGCTTTTTATAACTACCCTGGTAGGTTGACTGATAACCTGAAGCAAGCTTTTTCTTGAGTGGGCAGCTTGATGAATGCCAGTAAATATTAAATCACCCAGAAAATATACCTCTCTGTTGATATAACATACATTGTCAAGCATTTCACATGTTATCCAGAGACTGACTGTTAGTGCTTGGTGGTCTATAGTAGCTTCCCACAAGAATGGCTTTAGGTGAGGCAGATGAACCTGTAGCCATATTACTTCAACAGCATTTAACATGAGATCCTCTCTAAGCTTTACAGGAATGTGGTTCTGAATATAAACAGAAACACCTCCACCATTGGCATTTCTATATTTTCTGTAAATGTTATAACCGTGTATTGCTACCACTGTATCATCAAAGGTATTATCTAAGCGAGTTTCAGAGATATGAATATGAAATATGAATATGAAAGTTATTTGTTTACTAGCAATTTATTGATTTCTTGAACCTTGTTTCTTCAGCTTCCTATGTTAACGTGGGCTATTGTTAGCACTTTTCTTCTGGGATGCTTACTTGTTTTTATTGCTTTACTGAGAAGCTTAGTAGAAGTAGACATGCTCATGTTATTTCTGTTAGTGCAGGGAAGCTGCACACAGTGGACTTCCTCCTAGGGAACACCGGCTCAGTGATAACAGAATAAATCTGGTTCATAGGCACATGATTACTGCGTACAATAGCTATAGGATCAGCAGAGGCTAACTACCCTGACCTGTCTGTCAGGGTAGTTAGAGGGACATAAATTAGGTTACTTACATTGTGTCTACTAACGCTCCTGTTGTTATATACATTTGCTGAAGCATTATGAAAACTCTACATCACAATGGTAGGGAATAACTGAGCTGGGCTTGGGTCATTGATAAGTCATTGTCTCAACACTGCCTTATAATGCTGTGAAAGGATCCAGGAACCCAAATTATTTGGGTGGATCCCATCCTCCTTATAAAACGTGTTTTGTTTCCAAAAGGTATAGAAATTGTCAACAAAAGTTTCAACCATTGAGCTGCAATAATCACGTAGCCAGTTGTGAAGAGAAAGAATCCTGTTGAAGCGTTCACTTCCATGATTCAGAGAGGGCACAGGGCCAGAAATGATGGGTCTTTTGTGAGAGTCAATCAGCTCTACATTCAGGAGCAGCTTAGTGCAGCTATAATGTCATTTACTCGAGCTCTGGGATAGGTTTTTGCACCAGGAATGGTCACATTTCTTACCATGGAGCTAACCAAAATCAAGGCTGGCGAGAAGGTCAAGGAAATCTGTCCACTCACTCCCGTGCTTCACAGGATTCGGAGAACCTTTTATGGACGGACGAGAGGCAGGATAACGTGAGCCCATTGCTCCCGGTGCCTGGTGCAGGCCTCCGATAGATGGAGAAGCCCCGCTCCATCCAGAGCAGGGATGGAAGGTTGCCGACTTCAACTTCGAAATCGTAGTAGTAGGCACAGCGGCTGCAGACACAGGCAACCCCCAGCGATAAAGGTGCAGGAAGATCAGGCTTCAGAACGGCAAAACTTTTCGTTGTTTGTATCCGCTCCGGGCCTCTCGTTGGGAGTGTAGACTGTTTTGCCGGAGGCCTCTGTCTTCGGCTTCCACAACTCGAGACATGCCACCATCGTTGATTGCCATGCTCCTCTTGCTGCGCTCCTTCAACTCCGCTATCAGCTGAGCAACACAGTCCAGTCGGATAAGGACAAGCGACAAGGCGGAGATGCATCCAACAAGCGCTAACGCCGTCCAACCACCGGTGTAGAAAAATCTTCTGTAGGCTGGCGACCTGCGTGATCAAGGAAGCCACCTCAAGCCTTATAGTCCTCGGTAAGTAAACAACTGCCGCATTGGAACTCCAAGTGATCCGGTTTGTCCCGAAACAAAGCTGGAACATTTCATTTATTTCTACAGACAAACAGAGCTGGTACCAACTTTGTTAGCTTGCTGGCTAGCAGGTTAGCTTCTCTGTTAAGCAGGCTTCAACCTGTCTGTTAAGCAGGCTTCAACCTGTCTGTCAAGCAGGCTTCAACCTGTCTGTCAAGCAGGCTTCAACCTGTCTGTCAAGCAGGCTTCAACCTGTCTGTCAAGCAGGCTTCAACCTGTCTGTCAAGCAGGCTTCAACCTGTCTGTCATGCAGGCTTCAACCTGTCTGTCATGCAGGCTTCAACCTGTCTGTCAAGCAGGCTTCAACCTGTCTGTCATGCAGGCTTCAACCTGTCTGTCAAGCAGGCTTCAACCTGTCTGTCATGCAGGCTTCAACCTGTCTGTCATGCAGGCTTCAACCTGTCTGTCATGCAGGCTTCAACCTGTCTGTCAAGCAGGCTTCAACCTGTCTGTCAATTGGGATTCTGGGACAATAAATAGCAGTCCTAGCTGTTAAAAGCTAAAAGCATCGCAGAATCCATGTAAAACCAAGTTCGTTATTCGTATTTAATGAATAGCGGTTTCGTTTTAATCAGAAATAACAAACCAGGTGTTTTCCAGCATAACATGTTCAGCTGGGGTCTGGACCAGCTTGCTTAGGGGACTCTTCTCCAGGTTCATCTCTCCGTAGGTGATGGCTTTGTTATGGAAGGTTTGGGAATCGCTTCCTTTTAGGTGGTTGTAGAATTCAACGGCTCTTTTATGGATTTTGATAATTAGCGTATATTGGCCTAATTCTGCTCTGTATGCATTATTTGGTGTTTTACATTGAACACTGAGGATATTTTGGAGAATTCTGCATGCAGAGTCTAAATTTGGTGTTTTTCCCATGTTGCGAATTCTTGGTTGGTGAGCGGACCCCAGACCTCACAACCATAAAGGGAAATTGGGTTCTATAATTGATTCAAGTATTTTCTGCCATATCCTAATTGTTATGTTGAATTTTATGCTGCTTTTGATGCATCAAAGGCCCTTCTTGCCTTGTCTCTCAGATCGTTCACAGCTTTGTGGAAGTTACCTGTGGTGCTGATGTTTAGGCTGAGGTATGTATAGTTGTTTGTGTGCTCTAGGGCAATGGTGTATAGATGGAATTTGTATTTGTGGTCCAGGCGACTGGACCTTTTTTGGAACACCATTATTTTGGTCTTACTAAGATTTACTGTCAGGCCCCAGGTCTGACAGAATCTGTGCAGAAGATCTAGATGCAACACCACAGGCCTTTTTGGGTTGGAGGTTTTGTATTTTGTCCTGTAGTTCATTCAATGTAATTGGAGAATCCAGTTGATTCTGATACTCTTTAATAGCTGATTCTAAGACTTGTAATTGATCTCTCTGTCTCTTCCTCCAATCTCTCTCTCTCTCCCTTCCTCCAATCTCTCTCTCTTTCTGTCTTTCTCCAATCTCTCTCTCTCTCTGTTTATCTCTCTCTGTCTATCTCTCTGTCTCTCTCTCTAGTTGAAGAGTCCAGGTGTGTTGTGTCGTACTCCATCCGGGTCATGTGACCTTCCTGAGTACTGTGATGGGAAGGCGGAGTCTTGTCCTTCTAACTTATACCTGGTGGATGGTACTTCCTGTGCAGGGGGGCGGGCCTACTGCTACACCGGCATGTGTCTCACCCTGGAGCAGCAGTGTCAATCACTCTGGGGGCGGGGTTAGTACCTGTCAATCACTCTAGGGCGGAGATAGTAGACGTGTTATTGCGTCCTGTTATAAAGTAAAAATTGGTTTTACAGCACTTTTCAATTTAATGCTCCCCTATTGAAATCCATTGTTTCCAAAATATTGCTCCCACCTATCTGGGTGCTTCAGATTGGTTCAAAGGGAGAAGGATTAGGGCTTGTTACTGGGCTTTCTGTTTGGTGTTGTTTCTGATTTTATAATCAGTGATCTTCACAGGACAGGCTTTAACTGACCACAGGAACATCTGTCTGCTAGCAGGAGTTGATATAACACTGTGTGTTCGGTCCTCTCTAGATGGCCGTGCTGCTCCAGACCTGTGCTTTCAGAAGGTGAACGAGGCAGGAGACCTCTTTGGGAACTGTGGCAAAGACCTGCTGGGGAAATACAGAGGATGCAGAGACAGGTGAGGAGACACGTTTACCAAACGTTGGCACCAAATACATGTGATCCTTCAACTTCCATTTATCCCTTTATTTATCTTCCATCCCTACATACACAAATCCATGTGACCTTTCTGCTGTTTCAGGGATGCTAGATGTGGTAAGATCCAGTGTATGAGTTCAGCCTCCAAGCCTCTGGAGACCAACGCTGTTCCCATTGACACCACGGTCCGGGTGGGTAATGGGAAGATCCTCTGTAGGGGGACACACGTTTACCGACCAGGCCAGGGGGACGAGGAACAGGGGGACACACTGGACCCGGGACTGGTCATGACTGGGACCAAGTGTGGAGAGGACTCGGTGAGGAGGGGAGAGGAGAAGGGACGGGTGTGGGGTGTGTGTGTGTCTCTGGGCTTTATGCTGCATTTGCAGTTCTGTCCAGGGAGATGTATTATTTTCCCATGTTTGTCTCCTCCTGCAGATGGGAGATGTATTATTTTCCCGTGTTTGTCTCCTCCTGCAGATGGGAGATGTATTATTTTCCCATGTTTGTCTCCTCCTGCAGATGGGAGATGTATTATTTTCCTGTGTTTGTCTCCTCCTGCAGATGGGAGATGTATTATTTTCCCGTGTTTGTCTCCTCCTGCAGATGGGAGATGTATTATTTCCCTGTGTTTGTCTCCTCCTGCAGATGGGAGATGTATTATTTCCCTGTGTTTGTCTCCTCCTGCAGATGGGAGATGTATTATTTTCCTGTGTTTGTCTCCTCCTGCAGATGGGAGATGTATTATTTTCCTGTGTTTGTCTCCTCCTGCAGATGTTCTGTCAGTGTGTCTGTATTTAAGTCCTCTAAGAGCTCTCTGTTGTGGCAGGATTTGACTGGACTATCTACTTATGATTCTCTCTCTCTCTCTCTCTCTCTCTCTCTCTCTCTCTCTCTCTCTCTCTCTCTCTCTCTCTCTCTCTCATCCCTCTTGTCTCTCTCTCTCTTTCTCTCTCTGTCTCTGTAACAGATCTGTTTCGGAGGAGAGTGCCGCAACGCGTCTTTCCTGAGAGCGGATGAGTGCAATGCCAAGTGCCACGGCCATGGGGTATAGGAGGGGCTGGATGTGTGATAGGGGAAGGGTTTGGGAGTCATGTGGGAGGGGGAGTTAGGCGTATGGGCTACTGCAGAATAAGGGAGGAGAAGGTGTTGGGTCTGAGGTTATGGATGTAGGGGTTTAATAAAGCTGTTATAACACATTATATAGAGTAGGAGGAATATTGACAGGTTTTTAGTGTTGAAACCGTATTGTGGTTTCTTCTCTCTCTCTCTATAACAATAAACACTACTTATCTCTCATGTATCTCTCCTCCTCCTCCTCCTCCTCTCTCTCTCTCTCTCTCTAGCTGTGTAACAACAATCACCACTGCCACTGTGACTCAGGCTGGGCCCCTCCCCTGTGTGACCAGGAGGGGACAGGAGGGAGTGTCGACAGTGGCCCTGTCATTAACCACGGTATGTTATCAAGCAACCAACGAGTCACTAAAATAATGATTCAGTTGGTCAGTCAATTAAATCTAATACAGTGGCAAGAAAACGTATGTGAACTTTTGTATTTCTGCTTAATTTGGTTTTAAAATGTGATCTGATCTTCATCTACATCACAACAATAGACACAGTCAACAATAGACAGTCTTCATCTACATCACAGACTCGTTAACAGAGATGTTAGCATGTTCCAGAGATTTCTGTAAGTCTTTAGCTGACACTCTAGGATTCTTCTTAACCTCATTGAGAATTCTGCACTGTGCTCTCGCACTCATCTTTGCAGGACGGCCACTACTAGGGAGAGTAGCAACAGTGCTGAACTTTCTCCATTTATAGACAATTTGTCTTACTGTGGACTGATGAACATCAAGGCTTTTAGAGATACTTTTGTAATCCTTTCCTGCTTTATTTAAGTAAAACATTCTTAATCTTAGGTCTTCTGAGATCTCTTTTGTTTGAGGCATGGTTCACATCAGGCAATGCTTCTTGTAAATAGCCAACTCACATTTTGTGAGTGTTTATTATAGGGCAGTGCCGCTCTAACCAAAATCTCCAATCTGGTCTCATTGATTTGACTCCAGGTTAGCTGACTCCTGACTCCAATTAGCTTTTGGAGAAGTCATTAGCCTCGGGGTTCATATGCTTTTCCCAACCTACACTGTGAATGTTTAAATGATGTATTCAATATAGACAACAAAAATACAACAATTTGTGTGTTATTAGTTTAAGCACACAGTTCGTCTATTGTTGTGACTTAGATGAAGATCAGATCAAATTTTATGTCCGATTTATGCAGAAATTTAGTTAATTCCAAAGGGTTCACATACTTTTTTTTGCCAGTGTTACTGATGTGGTGTTGCAAAAGACTACTAGGTTAAACAACATATATTTGATTGTTTGTTTTCAAGTCATATCTCACAGGTTTGCTCTGATCTCCGTTGTTTATGCTATTTGTGTTTCTAGGCAGTATACGTCCTGTCCTGTTGCTCCTCCCCTTGGTTCTCTTTGTCCTATTGGCTGCTGTGGGACTGTGGTGCTGCTACAGCCATAAACTACATAAAAACCTTCCTCTGAAGACCTCGGTCCCACCACCCAAGACAATGTATGTAACTCAGTCTTTCTATTGTTTTCACATCTTTAACTGTTTGGATTTTTCATATGTTATTCAAAGCAAATATGCAACATAGACATTGCACTGTAAACAACATCTCAAATTGAACTTCAAGAATGAAAAGCACTGTGTTTGACTCCTTAGTTGTCCAGTCAGATGTTCAGTCCCTGCTGAAGCCAAACATCTACAAGCCAACAGTCTTGCCAATGGTCACCTTGCCAACAGTCTTGCCAACAGCCATGCCAACCCTACCTTCCTACTGACAAGATATGGCTCAGACAGGCTGGTGAGGGGATCTGTTCATTCACCTGTTACACCACAGTACTTTGTATGTACAGTGCGGTACAGTCAATGCTAAAAAAAGGGTACTCTTGACAGGTAAATAACAAAATAATACTTGTAAATGTTCTGACAGTAATGCTGTGAGTGATTGTTTGTCCTTCACAGAGTCCGTCCACACCTTGTCCCAGCCTCTCCACCAGGCACCCTGTCTTCTGTCCCACAGTTCAACCCCCTCCTTACATAGCCCAGCAGAGGCAGGCTCTATCCCAGCCCCAATCCTCTCTCCAGCCCCAGCCCCAACCCTCTCTCCAGCCCCAACCCTCTTTCCAGCCTCTGCCGCAGCCCAAGCCTAAACCTCCCATCCTCAGTCCCCTAGCCCAGCAGAAAGGACCCCTACAGGCCCTTCCTCCAGCCATCAAGCCCCCCAGCCCCCAGTCCTCCCCCTCAACACCTCACACACACAGACCTGACCCCCCCAACAGACCCCCACCCCCTGCCCGCTCTCCAAACCCCAAATATCATCAGATGTGTTACAGAGAGGAAAGTCCAATCTGGCGCCACCTGGTGGACAGAAGAAACCCAGCAGGTAAGCGCAGAATCTCAAGAACACATTTTTTGTTAGGCTGTGTCCCTAATGGAACCCCTTTTCCTTTATAGTGCACTAGTTGTGAGTCTATTTTCTGTTCTAGATTCCAAAGCAACAGAAAAGTTGGGCTTAATTATCAACAGATCTGTTATTTTCATGACGTTCCACTTTCTTTTCTAGATCCCAAAACATGATCTCAGGGAGGAGATGAGGACCAACACTGGAACCCTGAGCTCAGTGAGATTACTGGACATCTAACTGGGTATCTCTTCTCTCTCTGTGAGCTGGATGTTTTTCCACCTGTGTCCAAAGAAGACCATCAGCCTTTATGAAGAACATGACACTGTGGGAAAGGAGAGAGGAGGGCCACAGCTGGATACACAGGGTCTCAGTCCAAAATGGCAACCTAAAAGTACTACACTATATAGGGAATATGGTTCCATTTCAGATCTGTCCAGGGAAGCCTCCTCTGTTGGCCCATCTCAGTGTTTTTATTTCATTCCAACAACAAAGACAAAGGATTTGCCTGATTAAGAAACATCTCTGGCTACTAGGCTAGATGCCAGGCTATGTCTTGCCTTACCTCTTGAAACCAGGTGTCCTGTATACTTGTAATATTTAAGACTGGACTTTATTGACTCATGTAGTTCTTGTGGATGCTACCTTATAACATGGGTTAACAGTACCATGTGTTGATATGCTGTTTCAGGTCTATTTATTTGCAAAGCTTCAGAGCAAAGAAACTGGTGTTTAAAGTCAATGTACTGTATATGGTTTCTACAGGAGCATGAGTCTGAAGCGAACATCTTATATTACGCCAAGCACAGAATGATGCTTAATGCTTCTTGTATGTGAATAAACGATAGGCTGGGCATCTCAAATAGATAGACGAGGGACATCTCAAATGTTGCAGTAACTATTAGAAAAGTATATATTGTTTTGGTAAGACTTTGTGTTTTTTAATGTTTTGTATATTCTACTGTTCTTGTTGTGTTGGGTGCTAAATTCAGGTCTTCTGACTGACTGAATGAATGTATATTTGTACACCTTGAAGGTTAATTGTTCCTGTATAACTACCTACAAGTATGTTATCTTTTGAAATGTGATGCATAGGACAGCAGAATCAACCCAGTTATAGTCGAGCCCCTAAAATCTATGTATATAAAATAATCCGATTTTCTTTGATTTATTGTTGAAATTCACCATCTACCATCGGACCTATGCAAACAGTGTGCCTTCAGTTTGATTTTAAATAAACTGTTTCAAAACAGGATTACAAGAAGAACATTCTGATCTACAGTACACTATTTCTACATGTTGCCTTTTACACTTGGTGAGAAACTACAGTAGTTAGAAATGGACTGAGAAGTGACCTAGAATGATCTATAGATTGCAGTAGTGACCTAGAATGATCTATAGATTGCAGTAGTGTCCTAGAATGATCTATAGATTGCAGTAGTGACCTAGAATGATCTATAGATTGCAGTAGTGACCTAGAATGATCTATAGATTGCAGTAGTGTCCTAGAATGATCTATAGATTGCAGTAGTGACCTAGAATGATCTATAGATTGCAGTAGTGACCTAGAATGATCTATAGATTGCAGTTGTGACCTAGAATGATCTATAGATTGCAGTAGTGTCCTAGAATGATCTATAGATTGCAGTAGTGACCTAGAATGATCTATAGATTGTAGTAGTGTCCTAGAATGATCTATAGATTGCAGTAGTGTCCTCGAATGATCTATAGATTGCAGTAGTGTCCTAGAATGATCTATAGATTGCAGTAGTGTCCTCGAATGATCTATAGATTGCAGTAGTGACCTAGAATGATCTATAGATTGCAGTAGTGACCTAGAATGATCTATAGATTGCAGTAGTGACCTAGAATGATCTATAGATTGCAGTAGTGACCTAGAATGATATATATATTACAGTAGTGACCTAGAATGATCTATAGATTGCAGTAGTGACCTAGAATGATCTATTGATTGCAGTAGTGTCCTAGAATGATCTATAGATTGCAGTAGTGTCCTAGAATGATCTATAGATTGCAGTAGTGTCCTCGAATGATCTATAGATTGCAGTAGTGACCTAGAATGATCTATAGATTGCAGTAGTGACCTAGAATGATCTATAGATTGCAGTAGTGACCTAGAATGATCTATAGATTGCAGTAGTGACCTAGAATGATCTATATATTACAGTAGTGACCTAGAATGATCTATAGATTGCAGTAGTGACCTAGAATGATCTATAGATTGCAGTAGTGACCTAGAATGATCTATAGATTGCAGTAGTGACCTAGAATGATCTATAGATTGCAGTAGTGACCTAGAGTGATCTATAGATTGCAGTAGTGACCTAGAATGATCTGTTGATTGTAGTAGTGTCCTAGAATGATCTATAGATTGCAGTAGTGTCCTACAATGACCTATTGATTGCAGAAGTGTCCTAGAATGATCTATGGATGGCAGTCCTGTCATACATATACTGCCTTTAGTTTAATCAGATCACTTCTCTCTACTGGCATGAATTAGCATTACATTCAAAACATAATACATTTTGTTCTGGTGGTGGTAGTAGCTATAGGGCTTAGATTCGTAGCACAGAAGATCTATAGTGCGACTGAAAATTAAGGGCAATGTTCCCACGTTTGCAGAGACTGCATTCACGTTAAACGCTGCATATGTTGACCCAATAAAAATGACCTTTAAATTGAAATCAGCAGGATCTTCCTCGCTACGGATTAAGTCTAGCACAGGAGGTTGGTAGCATCTTAATTGGGGAGGACGGGCTCATAGTAATGGCTGGAGTGCTATCAGACGAATAGTATCAAATACATGGTTTTCCGTTTTCTACTCACCAGCCTCCACTGGAATCTAGCCCTATGTGTCTGTATTTTATTTAGCCATGACGGCCTACTCCTGCCAAACCCTAACCCGGAAGAAGCTGGGCCAATTGTGCGCCACCGTATGGGACTCCCAATCACGGATAGGGTCTGTAGTGACGCCTCTAGCACTGAGATGCAGTGCCTTAGACCACTGTGCCACTTGGGAGCCCTATCGTATGACGGGACCAGATCAGAAAACATGTCATAACTACCACCTGCTGTTGTTGTTGACTACTATTATATACCAGCCAGAATACTCCTCTCAACTACATAGATCAGAAACAGCTGACTCCTCTCCCCCATCAATCAGAAGCAGCTGACTCCTCTCCCCATCGATCAGAAACAGCTGACTCCTCTCCCCCATCGATCAGAAACAGCTGACTCCTCTCCCCTTCAATCAGAAGCAGCTGACTCCTCTCCCCTTCAATCAGAAGCAGCTGACTCCTCTCCCCTTCAATCAGAAGCAGCTGACTCCTCTCCCCTTCAATCAGAAGCAGCTGACTCCTCTCCCCCAACGATCAGATGCAGCTGACTCCTCTCCCCCATCGATCAGAAGCAGCTGACTCCTCTCCCCCATCAATCAGATGCAGCTGACTCCTCTCCCCCATCGATCAGATGCAGCTGACTCCTCTCCCCATCAATCAGATGCAGCTGACTCCTCTCCCCCATCAATCAGATGCAGCTGACTCCTCTCCCCCATCAATCAGATGCAGCTGACTCCTCTCAACTCCATCGATCAGAAACAGCTGACTCCTCTCAACTCCATCAATCAGAAGCAGCTGACTCCTCTCAACTCCATTGATCAGAAGCAGCTGACTCCTCTCAACTCCATTGATCAGAAACAGCTGACTTCTCTCAACCCCATCGATCAGAAACAGCTGACTTCTCTCAACCCCATCGATCAGAAACAGCTGACTTCTCTCAACCCCATCGATCAGAAACAGCTGACTCCTCTCAACCCCATCGATTGTCTTGTTCCTTTACGACCTCACTTACCAATTAGTCAATGTTACAGAAACGTCACTGTAAGAGCTATATACTTGAAGGGATTTCATTTGACCGCGGGTTGTTGACAATGTGGCTTTTAAAGGCAATGTTCCATCATCCACGGAGATCACATTCACAGTAATCGCTGCAGATGTCGGCTCAATCAGAAATTGTCTTCAAAAGCTGCATTGTCGACAACCCGAGATCAGAATGAATCCCAGCGTAACTCCGTGGTTTTGGATAAACAAAACAAATGTTTTCAGCAAATGTTTATTTTCTTTGAATGATTGATTTTATATCGATGGATAAAGCAGAGAGTTAAAAAGAGACCCCCTGTTAGTTCACAACGAGGGCCTGAAAGGTCCCTGTCCTTTGGCTCTTCATTGAGATGAAAGACAGATTTACTCCAATCAAAATACCCAAAGCATCAAGGCTAGACCCCCCTCCCTCCTAACCCCCACTACACACACACACACACACACACAGTATGTACTATGAGGTTGTGGATGTCTTCAGAGAGGGAGGTGAAGAGGGGGCGATATGGGTGACGTAAGTGTAAGGTAGGGGTGCAGGGGGGGACGTTTGTTTATCTTAATCACCCTCCTCCTGCACTGTGAGCTAATTAGGGTGAGCATGTTGTGAGCGCAGCGAACCCTGTGGCGCGTCATCCATTAGAGATGATTGGCTGTGGGATGAAACGCACGCCGGTGACATCCGAAAGAGGGGGGGGGTTGAGGGTCACAGTGATGAGCTCACCTGCTGACACCTCTACCAGCATGATCCCCGGTGGTTTAATGAGCTAATCAAGCCTGGGTTGGTTTCTCCTGTAAATGCAGATTCTCACTCTATCCATCCAACCTTTTCCCTCTGTCTGAAACTCTCTCTCTTATGTCTTTGTGTCTGTCCTTGCTTTCTCTGTATTATAAAACCTCTCTCCATCTCATGCACTGCTATTACAGGTGATCGGGGGAGGGGGATACCTCGTCAGTTGCCCAACTGAGTGTATTCAACTGAAATGTCTTTGGCATTTTTTGTATTTTTTTATTTTACTAGGCAAGTCAGTTAAGAACAAATTCTTATTTTCAATGACGGCCTAGCTTTGGGTTACCTGCCTGTTCAGGGGCAGAACGACATATTTTTACCTTTAACCCCTCTGAATCAGTCAGACATTTCAGATGACATTTTTTTGTATGTAACCTTTATTTAACTAGGCAAGTCAGTTAAGAACAAATTCTTACTTACATTGACAGCCTACACCAGCCAAACCCGGACGACGCTGGGCCAATTGTGCGCCGCCCGATGGGACTTCCAATCACGGCCGGTTGATACAGCCTGGAATCAAACCAGGGTGTCTGTAGTGACGCCTCAAGCACCGAGATGCAGTGCCGTCGACCGCTGCGCCCCTCGGGAGCCCAGGTCTTCATAAAGGATTATTGGAATTTTGCTATTTTAATTAAATGTTAGTCACTGTCTCTAATGTTATGCAAACACAATCACACATCAGTTGAGTGATATAGTTTCCTCATAGGCTTCCATCACAGAGTACATCTCCGTGCAACACCTAGCCCAGGGCCTTGTGGAATGGAGGGTTAGCTTAGCATTAGCCCAGGGGCCAGTGGAATGGTAATGAACCTAGCCTAACGATAGCCCAGGGCCAGTGGTATGTGTTACGCACGCCTCTATGAAGAGGGAACGCAACACCCTGCTATAACTCAACTCTCCGTGAAGTGAAAGAGGCATGGACTGTAGGTGATAGTAAGGATGACAACAGGCAGAATGTGGTACCGTTTACAAGGAATTTATTCCATCACACAGTAATATGGGGAAAAGGGGCTGGACGGAACCAAAGCAAAGAAAGTAAATCTCAAAGCCCCCCCCCCCTCTCCTACCTTACCTGCCTAACCAATACTTACCTAATTTGGCACCACCTGGTGCCCTAACCAAAATACAGGGGGTGGTCCGCCCAGGTCTTACCTATTGTGCCTAGACAGTGAATATACTACGGGTATATGTATACCCGCGGGCCTCTTGCCTAAGCACTCCCTAGGTGCCTTCCCCTTCCCCCTTGGGAACAAATGAAACAGAATATTAAACAATTTCACAAACAAACTAAGAAACAAAGGACATCAAATAAGCTCTACCTGAGCAACAAACTCACAGAACATATCAACTCTACCAACAACTAACATAGTAAATTATCCACAGCCATCAGCCTCCTCTCTCAGCACTGACCTCTCTCAGCACTGACCTCTCTCAGCACTGACCTCTCTCAGCACTGACCTCTCTCAGCACTGACCTCCCTCACATTCAACCTCCCTCACATTCAACCTCCCTCACATTCAATCTCTCTGCAATGACCTCCCAGCAATGATCCCCAGCAATACCTCTCTCCTGAACAGAACACTGGCTTTCATATAGCTTCAGAAGGTATAGGTAATTGGAGACAGCTGCCTCTTGACGAGGGGGCGGGGTCAGCTCTCCAATTAGCCATGGAGTCAACCAATCAGCTGCTTTAGGGATTTCAGGAAGCCATTTCCTAAAATAAACACATGCACAAACACAAACTACAACACATAACCTGGGGAACGTAACAGTATGGTATTGCACCTAGCCTAGCGATAGCTGAGGGGCCAGTGGTATGGTTTTTGACCGAGCCTAACAATATCCCAGGGCTAGTGGAATGGATGGTTAAGTGTGTTAGCCTAGTGTTAGCCCGAGGGCTAGTGGAAAGGAGGGTTAGATATGTGTTTATGTGATTGAGGTTGGTGCCTCTGGATGAGAAAGGTCACCATCAATGATAAATGAGAGAGAAAGGTCTTCGAGAGAAAGGGAGTGGGGAGAAAGGAAGCGAGGGAGGGAGTAAGAAAGAGAGGCGCCGGGAGGCTGGGAGTGAGACCAACTCCTCTCCCTCCACTTTCCCTTTCAACTCATCTATTCCCTCTACTCCCCTGTTCCTCCTCTTCTCCTATTCCCTAATCATCTCCCTCCTGGGTAGCTGGGTCCCCACTACAGAGCTAAGGATAGCTGGGTCCCCAATACAATGCTGGGTAGCTAGGTCCCCACTACATAGCTGGGTAGCTAGGTCCCCACTACATAGCTGGGTAGCTTGGTCCCCACTACATAGCTGGGTACCCAGTACATCGCTGGGTAGCTGGGTCCCCACTACATAGCTGGGTAGCTGGGTCCCCACTACATAGCTGGGTCCCCACTACATCGCTGGGTCCCCACTACATAGCTGGGTAGCTAGGTCCCCACTACATAGCTGGGTAGCTAGGTCCCCACTACATAGCTGGGTAGCTGGGTCCCCACTACATAGCTGGGTCCCCACTACATAGCTGAGTAGCTAGGTCCCCACTACATAGCTGGGTCCTCACTAGATAGTTGGCTAGCAAGGTCCCCACGACATAGCTGAGTAGCTAGGTCCCCACTGCATAGCTGGGTAGCCAGGTCAAATCAAATGTATTTATATAGCCCTTCTTACATCAGCTGATATCTCAAAGTGCTGTACAGAAACCCAGCCAAAAACCCCAAACATCAAGCAAGGGAGGTGTAGAAGCAGAGTGGCTAGGAAAAACTCCCAAGAAAGGCCAAAACCTAGGAAGAAACCCAGAGAGGAACCAGGCTATGAGGGGTGGCCAGTCCTCTTCTGGCTCTGCAGGGTGGAGTTTATAACAGAAGATGGCCAAGATGTTCAAATGTTCATAGATGACCAGCATGGTCAAATAATAATAATCACAGTAGTTGTTGAGGGTGCAGCAAATCAGTACTTCAGGAGTAAATGTCCATTGGCTTTTCATAGCCGATCATTAAGTGTATCTCTAACGCTCCTGCTGTCTCTAGAGAGTTGAAAACAGCAGGTCTGGGGCAGGTAGCAAGTCCGGTGAACAGGTCAGGGTTCAATAGCCGCAGGCAGAACAGTTGAAACTGGAGCAGCAGCACGGCCAGGTGGACTGGGGACAGCAAGGAGTCATCATGCCAGGGAGTCCTGAGGCATGGTCCTAGGGCTCAGGTCCTCCGAGAGAGTGAAAGAAAGAGAGAAAGAGAGAATTAGAGAGAGCATACTTAAAATCACACAGGACACCGGATAAGACAGGATAAGTACTCCAGATATAACAAACTGACCCTAGCCCCCAACACATAAACTACTGCAGCAAAAATACTGGGGGCTGAGACAAGAGGGGTCAGGAGGCCCCATCCGATGATACCCCCGGACAGGGCCAAACAGGAAGGATACCCCACTACATAGCTGAGTAGCTCGGTCCCCACTGCATAGCTGGGTCCCCACTACATAGTTGGGTAGCTAGGTCCCCACTACATAGTTAGGTAGCTGGGTCCCCACTACATAGCTGGGTAGCTAGGTCCCCGCAACATAGCTCAGTAGCTAGGTCCCCACTACATAGCTGGGTGGCTAGGTCCCTATTACATAGCTGGGTAGCTGGGTCCCCACTACATAGCTGGGTAGCTGGTTCCACACCACATAGATGGGTAGCTGGGTTCACACTACATAGCTGGGTAGCTGGGTCCCCACTACATAACTGGGTAGCTGGGTCCCCACTACAAAGCTGGGTAGCTAGGTCCCCACAACATAGCTCAGTAGATAGGTCCCCACTACATAGCTGGGTAGCTAGGTCCCCACTACATAGCTGGGTAGCTAGGTCCCCACTACATAGTTGGGTAGCTAAGATCCCACTGATAGCTGGGTCCCCAATACATAGTTGGGTAGCTGGGTCCCTACTACATAGCTGAGAAGCTAGGTCCCCACTAAATAGCTGGGTCCCCCACTACATAGTTGGGTAGCTGGGTACAAATCTGTCGTTCTGCCCCTGAACAGACAGTTAACCCACTGTTCCCAGGCCGTCATTGAAAATAAGAATTTGTTTGCCTGGTTAAATAAAGGTAAAAAAAAAAAAAAAAATAGCTGGGTAGCTGGGTCCCCACTGCATAGCTGAGTTCCCACTACATATCTGGCTAGCTAGGCCCCCGCAACATAGCTGAGTAGCTAGGTCCCCACAACATAGCTGAGTAGCTAGGTCCCCACTGCATAGCTGAGTAGCTAGGTCCCCACTGCATAGCTGGGTAGCTAGGTCCCTACTACATAGCTGGGTAGCCAGGTCCACACTACATAGCTGGGTAGCTAGGTCCATTCTACATAGCTGGGTAGCTAGGTCCACTCTACATTTTTGGGTAGCCGGGTCCCCTCTACATAGCTGGGTAGCTAGGTCCACACTACATAGCTGGGTAGCAAGGTCCCCACTAGATAACATTGTAGCTAGGTCCCCACTACATAGCTGGGTAGCTAGGTCCCCACTACATAACAGGGTAGCTCGGGCCCCATTACATAGCTGGGTAGCTGGATCCCACTACATAACAGGGTAGCTAGGGCCCCATTACATAGCTGGGTAGCTGGATCCCACTACATAACAGGGTAGCTAGGGCCCCACTACATAGCTGGGTAGCTAGGTCCAGTCTACATAGCTGGGTAGCTAGGTCTCCACTACATAACAAGGTAGCTAGGTCCCCACTACATAACAGGGTAGCTTGGTCCCCATTACATAGCTGGGTAGCGAGGTCCCCACTACATAACAGGGTAGCTAGGTCCCCACTACATAGCTGGGTAGCTAGGGCCCCACTACATAGCTGGGTAGCTAGGTCCACTCTACATAGCTGGGTAGCTCGGTCTCCACTACATAACAGGGTAGCTAGGTCCCCACTACATAACAGGGTAGCTTGGTCCCCATTACATAACAGGGTAGCTAGGTCCCCACTACATAGCTGGGTATCTAGGACCCCACTACATAGATGGGTAGCTAGGTCCACTCTACATAGCTGGGTAGCTAGGTCTCCACTACATAACAGGTTAGCTAGGTCCCCACTAAATAGCTGGGTAGCTAGGACCCCACTACATAGCTGGGTAGCTAGGTCCACTCTACATAGCTGGGTAGCTAGGTATCCACTACATAGCTGGGTAGCTAGGTCCCTACTGCATAGCTGGGTAGCTATGTCCACTCTACATAGCTGGGTAGCTAGGTCTCCACTACATAACAGTTTAGCTAGGCCCACACAAATCGGTGGTCATGAAAAACAGGACTCACATTCATATCATCACATTAGCAGTACTCAGATATGTGAGTAGAGTTCAACGCCAAGCGTAACCTTTAGCAGTAATTAGCACCCTCACATACGACCTTTTCTTTTGTTGTTGTGTGATATTTTCACAAGTATGTGACGAATTTTCAAAGCTCTTTACGGGTAACATTTGTAATGCAGCCAGTCTTTTACAACACAACCAAAGATCCAAAATATAAGTTTAACATGAAATATAATGAATACATTGGTTTCATCACCAAAACACAACGTAATGATATCTTCTCAATTTAGGTAAATAAACAAGCAGTTATTCCAATAGCAAAATAATGCAAGATACATGTTAAAAAATTGCCCAATGAATATATGCTACACATGTAAATAGATGTAAATTGTAGTACACTTGCACTACCCATTACAATTGTCTGAACATCAAATGTATATCCTTTCTATCTAATGTTTGTCGCAAAAAAATAAATATGTTGTTCAGATATCATTACAACAGAGGTGTACTCTAATCAAATGGAACAAAAGACAGAAACGGAACATTTAGCAGGCACTAGTTTGCATCAAGCCTGTCTTGAGAATTTGGTCATAGGTCATTTGGTCTCATAAAAATCTCAGTCAATGTCCTCATTGTTCATGCTCCTGGGAAAAACCCTTTTGGCATGGTGAATCCAAGCCTGACACACACCACCGTTCAAAAGTATGGTGTCACTTAGAAATGTCCTTATTTTTGAAAGAAAACACATTTTTTGTCCATTAAAATAACATAAAATTGATCAGAAATACAGTGTAGACATTGTTAAAGAATCATAAAATACGGGACGAGATGTTAAGAACTGTCCATTGTGCCAATAGATGGAATGCACTCGCATGAGATTTGCTGTGATGTTGACAGAGTGGCATGGGAGGTTTATTTCTTAGACTGGGTTAAGATGTCAATTTTGGGACACATCCTCAGTAGTGTCCCTTCGAATCAGTGGATGTTTCGGCCTTTAATCACTAAACACCCTCATCAAAGGTGGCCAGCTAAAGGGTGATCAAGCCTTAGCTTGTGTCCCATGCCCAATTAAGATGTCCCACGGGACTATGCAAGGCAGGGGCGTCCTCTTCCCTGAGCCAGCCTTACAGCTGACCGCATACCTCATATGCCCTCCTCAAGTTGGAGGGATCTGAATTGGGTTCTCAGGTGGGGGTGGCGGGTCATGAATTTATAGCCCAGCAAGGGTCCTTCCGTTTGATCCAGATCCACTGGCTGCCTCTTTCAGCTGCTTGAGAAACTGCTCTGACGGTCTGCCGCAGAGCCTGTCCATGGATTCCAAGTTCTTTCAGCAACCTGATGGTGGAAGAAGCCACGAATCCTCTGCATCCCACTTCAACTGGCCACGCTGAGTTGCGTCTGCTGCCAACTCTGTGTAACGCAGTTTCTTACGCTTGTAGGGCTCTTCAACAGAGTTTTCCCACGGGACTGTGAGCTCTATGATGTACACAGCCTTTCGTGAAGGGGACCAGAATACCATGTCTGGCCTAAGGTTGGTAGAAGCAATCTCAGGTGGAAAAATTAGTTGCTGGCCAATATCAACAAGCATCTTCCAGTCGCGGGCCATGGCTAGGTGTCCAGTTTCTGGCTTCGTAGGAGGATACTTGGGCCTTTTCTGTCCCTCCCGGATGAATGTTGTTGTTTTGATGGGATTGCTTGTTTTTGGAGGTAATGAATTGGTTGCACATTTCTTGGTCTCAAGTGCTGCAGCCAGGCTCTTGAGGACCTGATTGTGCCTCCAGGTGTAGCGGCCTTGTGAGAGGCTGGTCTTGCAACCTGTCATTATATGCCTGAGAGTCGCTGGAGCTGGGCAGAGGGGACAGGTCGAGTCCTCGCCATACCATTGATGTAGATTTTTTGGTGATGGAAGCACATCATAAACAGCTCTTATGATGAAGCTGATGTTGCTTGCCTCCATTTGCCAAAGCTCACTCCAGTTGATCTTTCTCCTCTCCAGGCCTTCCCACCGCGTCCATTGCCCTTGTTTAGCAAGAGTGCCTTTGCACTTCTTGCAGTCTCCTCCTGTCTGCGCACCTCCTCGACCACCAGCTTCCTGCGTTCAGATGTTGTTGCCTTATGGAACATTGGTTTCCTTGCTGCCAGGCCAAAGCCTCCTCTTACATGCTGGATATTCCCCACAATGTCTTGGTGTCTCAGGGCTGATGTTGCTTGCTGCACAGCCTTGGATGATGTCCATTTCCGTCCAGTTTGTAGGGGAGGTGCAGCCTTGCTAATGGTCTGGTCTTTGGAGTCCTTCAATGTCATCTGAAGTCTTACTTTAGAGCACTTGTACTCCTCCGTTAGACTTGTAAGAGGTAGTTCAAGGACCCCTTTGCCATAGAGGCCGATGTTACTCAGGCATCGTGGGACACCCAGCCATTTCTTCATGTATGAGGTAATGGTTCGCTCCATCTTCTCCACTGTTGTTATTGGGACCTCATAGACGGTGAGTGGCCACATCACCCAGGGGAGAAGTCCAAACTGTAGGCACCAAAGCTTGAGTCTCCCAGGCAGTAGGGTTTTGTTGATGTTCTCAAGACCGTCGGCGATGTCCTGCCTTACTTGCTGCACTTGATATTTATCCCGGAGGCTTTCGTTGTACCATCTACCCAGGCTCTTGATGGGTTGATCAGACACCGTTGGCATCTCCAATGCAGAACCTCACATCTTTAAGCTGTCCCTTGACTATGGAGATGCTTCGAGATTTGCTCGGCTTGATTTTCATCCGGGCCCACTTGATGTTATCCTGCAGTTTTGCAAGTAGCCGCCTGGTGCATGCTGCCGTGGTGGTCAGTGTAGACATGTCATCCATGTATGCTCGGATAGGTGGGAGACGGAGCCCTTCCTTAGTTCTCTCACCGCCGACCACCCATCTCGATGCCCTGATGATGACTTCCATGGCCATAGTGAAGGCCAGAGGAGAAATTGTACAGCCTGCCGTTATGCCTACTTCCAAGCGCTGCCATGTTGTTGTGAAGTCAGGTGTTGTGAAACACAATTGCAGGTCTTGGAAATAGGTATTTACCAGTGTAGTGATGGGTTCTGGTACGTGGAAAATGTTGAAGGATTCCCAGAGGAGTTCATGGGGAACTGATCCAAAGGCATTGGCCAGGTTGAGGAAGATGACTTAGAGGTCTCTCTTGTCCTTCTTAGCTGTTTGGATCTGGTGCCAAATCATACTAGTATGTTCCAGGCAACCAGAGAAACCAGGAATGCCTGCTTTCTGTACAGATGTATCAATGTACTTGTTCCTTTCCAGATAAGTGGACAGCCTCTCTGCTATTATACTGAAAAAGATCTTCCCTTCGACGTTGAGAAGGGAGATTGGTCGGAATTGAATGATGTCTGTCGCATCCTTCTCTTTCGGGATTAGCACACCACCAGCCCTTCACCATGCCTTTGGTATTATTTCCTTCTGCCACACTATCCTCATGAGCCTCCAAAGAAAGCGTAGAACATCCGGGGCGTTCTTGTAGAGCTTGTATGATACTCCATTAGGCCCAGGAGCCGAGGCCGCTCTTGCTCTTCGGACAACGTTCTCTACTTCCCTCCATTTTGGAGGGTCAGTGTACAGATTGAATTCTGGTGGTTGAATAGGTGGGATGTCATGTGGGATGATTATCTGCTCATGCCTTTTCATGTCCTGGTGGACCTTTTCCAGATGTTCTTCCAGTTTTTAGGATCCCGCACTTTTCCTTTGCGAAGAAATCTTTGACAAACTTAAAGGTTTTTTTATAGAACCGTGTTCTTGAGTGTTTCCTTAAGTTTTCCGCTCTTCGCAAGGTTGCCAGCCGACATTTAATGTCTGCTTGGAGTAGCATGAGACCTTCTCTCTCTGCATCAGAGGCCTTCTTCCACTGCTTCTTCAGCTGCCTTCTCTCTCTGACAAGTATCTCGATCTCCTGCTGCCTCCTAGATCTGGCTGGCGCAGGTGGCGTCTTGCCACTTCTCCTTTTGTTTACTCCAAAGCGCTCTTCTCCGTAGTGGTAGATAATGTCTCCCCATCCTTTCAAGCTTTTTCTCTGCTGTTCCTACCTGTTGTTCCAAGATTTTTGTCAAGTCGTTGTTGATTGTTTCCCACTCTCTCTTTTCAACAGCTTTGGGCCACTTCACACTCGGTCTGTGCCCTTTGATCTTTTCCTCTTTTAGAGGTCTCTGTGGTTGGGTGAGTTCATCCACCGGCATTTCTGTGCTTGTGTTATCCTCCTCGGTTACAGGGGTGCTGGTGCTCTGCAAACTTTGGTTTGCGCCCCGTCGCTGTGCTTTATTCGACTGATTTGACTGGCTGCTTCGTAAGAAGTACTGGTCAATGCGAGGTCCCTGTCTCTGCTCTCCCAAGCATCTTTTCCTCCCTTGATGGATCCTTAACCCCCTTGCCGATGTTACTCTCTCCCAACCACAGCTGCACACCTGAAGTGTGTGTCCTGCTGCTGTTATGGTTGTCTCATGTGCTGTGTTCCTACTCGTAGTCGTTTCCGTTCCTGGGTCCGTAACTGGGTGATCAGTCGTTGAGCCATCTTGCGCCCCAGCTCTCGCAGGCTCTAGAGGTATGTTCCTTTGTTGACTTTCAGTAGCACTTAGCGGGTGTCTCCAACATACTGAAGCAGCGTCGGAGACTGCCAACATGGGTAGCTAGCCCATGACAACCCCAGTGGGGTCTATTCCCTCCGGTCAGCTGTCTCTCCAAGCTGTCACACAGACTTTCCTATGTTGTCAGCTGTCCTTTCACAGCAGTCACTGGACTGGTCCAGATGATCAGAATCATAAAACACAGGACGAGATGTTAAGAACTGTCCATTGTGCCAATAGATGGAATGCACTCGCATGAGATTTGCCGTGATGTTGACAGAGTGGCATGGGAGGTTTATTTCTTAGACTGGGTTAAGATGTCAATTTTGGGACACATCCTCAGTAGTTTGCCTTCGAATCAGTGGGTGTTTCGGCCTTTGTTAATGTTGTAAATGACTATTATAGCTGGAAACGGCAGATTTTTTTATGGAATATCTACATAGGTGTACAGAGGCCCATTATCAGCAACTGTCACTCCTGTGTTCCAATGGCACGTTGTGTTAGGTAATCCAGGTTTATCATTTTAAAAGGCTAATTGATCATTAGAAAACCCTTTTGAAATTATGTTAGCACAGCTGAAAACTGTTGTTCTAATTAAAGAAGCAATAAAACTTGCCTTCTTTAGACTAGTTGAGTATCTGGAGCATCAGCATTTGTGGGTTAATTACAGGCTCAAAATGGCCAGAAACTCGTCAGTCTATTCTTGTTCTGAGAAATGAAGGCTATTCCATGCGAGAAATTGCCAAGAAACTGAAGATCTCGTACAACGCTATGTACTACTCCCTTCACAGAAAACAGAAACTGGCTCTATCCAGAATAGAAAGAGGAGTGAGAGGCCCCGGTGCACAACTGAGCAAGAGGACAAGTACATTAGAGTGTCTAGTTTGAGAAACAGACACCTCACAGGTCCTCAAGTGGCAGCTTCATTATTAAATAGTACCTGCAAAACACCAGTCTCAATATCAACAGTGAAGAGGCGACTCCGGCATACTGGCCTTCCAGGCTTTTCACTAGATCTTGGAACATTGCTGTTGTGTCGCTTCCATTTAGACACATGAGCATTAGTGAGGTTGGGCACTGATGTTGGGCAATTAGGCCTGGCTCACAATCTGCATTTCAATTCATTTAAAAAGGTGTTAGGTGGGGTTGAGGTCAGGGTTCTGTGCAGGCCAATCAAGTTCTTCCACACTGTTCTCAACAAACATTTCTGTACTGACCTCGCTTTGTGCACAGGGGCATTGTCATGCTGAAACAGGAAAGGGCCTTCCCAAAACTGTTTCCACAAAGTTGGAAGCACAGAATTGTCTAGAATATCGTTGTATACTGTAGCTTTAAGACTTCCCTTCACTGGAACGAAGGGGCCTAGCCCGAACCATGAAAAACAGCCCCAGACCATTATTCCTATCACAGTGCCATCCGTTTTGTCACCAAAGCCCCATATATTACACACCACTGTGACCTGTACGCTCTCGTTGGCTGGCCCTTGCTTCATACTCGTCGCCAAACCAAATGGCTACAGGTTATCTACAAGTGTCTGCTTGGTAAAGCCCCGCCCATAGCAGCACCCACTCGTAGCACACGGTCCAGCAGGTATATCTCACTGGTCACCCCCAAAGCCAGCACCTCCTTTGGTCATCTTTCCTTCCAGTTCTCTGCTGCCACTGACTGGAACGAACTGCAAAAATCACTGAAGCTGCAGATTCCCATCTCCCTCACTAGCTTTAAGAACCAGCTGTCAAAGCAGCTCACAGATCACTGCACCTGTTCATAGCCCATCTGTATACAGCCCATCTATCTACCTCATTCCCATACTGTATTTATTTATTTTGCTCCTTTGGCACCACAGTATCTCTACTTGCAAATCCATCTTCTGCACATCTACCATTCCAGTGTTTAATTTCCATATTGTAATTACTTCGCCACCATGGCCTATTTATTGCCTTAAAACCCTTATTTGACCTTATTTGCACTCACTGTATATATACTTTGTTTTCTTTTTTTTGTACTCTATTATTGACTGTATGTTTTGTTCATTCCATGTGTAACTCTGTGTTGTTGTATGTGTCGAATTGCTGTGCTTTATCTTGGCCAGGTCGCAGTTGCAAATGAGAACTTGTTCTCATCTAGCTTACCTGGTTAAATAAAGGTGAAATATTATTTTTTATTTTTTTTAATCGCCGAAGTCAAGGATCGGTAGGATAGTCAGTTTTACGAGGGTACGTTTGGTGGCATGAATGAAGGAGGATTTGTTGCGAAATAGGAAGCCAATTCTAGATGTAATTTTGGATTGGTGATGCTTAATGTGAGTCTGGAAGGAGAGTTTACAGTCTAGCCAGACGCCTAGGTATTTGTAGTTGTCCACATATTCTAGGTCAGAACCGTCCAGAGTAGTGATGCTAGTCAGGCGGGAGGGTGCAGGCAGCAATCAGTTGAAGAGCATGCACTTAGTTTTACTTGCATTTAAAAGCATTTGGTGGCCACGGAAGGAGAGCTGTATGGCATTGAAGCTCGTCTGGAGGTTAGTTAATACAGTGTCCAAAGAAGGGCCAGAAGTATACAGAATGGTGACGTCTGCGTAGAGGTGGATTAGAGAATCACCAGCAGCAAGAGCGACACCATTGATGTATACAGAGAAGAGAGTCGACCCGAGAATTTAACCCTGTGGCACCCCCATAGAGACTGCCAGAGGTCCGGACAACAGGCCCTCCGATTTGACACACTGAGCTCTATCAGAGAAGTAGTTGGTGAACCAGGCGAGGCAATCATTTGAGAAACAAAGGTTGTTGAGTCTGCCAATAAGAATGTGGTGATTGACAGAGTCGAAAGCCTTGGCCAGGTCGATGAATACAGCTGCATAGTAATGTCTCTTATCAATGACGGTTATGATATCGTTAAGGACCTTGAGCGTGACTGAGGTGCTCCCATGACCAGCTCGGAAACCAGATTGCATAGTGGAGAAGGTGCGATGTGATTCAAAATGATCAGTAATCTGTTTGTTAACTTGGCTTTCGAAGACCTTAGAGATGCAGGGTAGGATAGATATAGGTCTGTAGTAGTTTGGGTCTAGAGTGTCTCCCCCTTTGAAGAGGGGGATGACCGTGGCTGCTTTCCAATCTTTGGGAATCTCAGACGATACAAAAGAGAGGTTGAACAGGCTAATAATAGGGGTTGCGACAATTTCGGCAGATAATTTAAGAAATAGAGGGTCCAGATTGTCTAGCCCGGCTGATTTGTAGAGGTCCAGATTTTGCAGCTCTTTCAGAACATCAGCTATCTGGATATGGGTGAAGGTGAAATGGTGGGAGCTTGGGCGGGTTGCTGTAGAGGGTGCCGGGCAGTTGACTGGGGTAGGGGTAGCCAGATGGAAAGCAATTATAGTGGATTTGTCTGTTGTAACAGTGTTTCCTAGCCTCAGAGCAGTGGGTAGCTGGGATGAGGTGCTCTTATTCTCCATGGACTTTACAGTGTCCCAGAACTTGTCCCAGAGTTTGTACTGCAGGATGCAAATTTCTGTTTAAAAAAGCTAGCCTTAGCTTTCCTAACTGCCTGTGTATATTGGTTCCTAACTTCCCTGAAAAGTTGCATATCACGGGGGCTATTCAATGCAAATGCAGAACGCCACATGATGTTTTTGTGCTGGTCAAGGGCAGACAGCTCTGGAGTGAACCAAGTGCTATATCTATTCCTGGTTCTACATTTTTTGAATGGGGCATAACTATATAAGATGGTGAGGAAGGCCCTTTTAAAGAATAACCAGGCATCCTCTACTATCGGGATGAGGTCAATGTCGTTCCAGGATACCCCGGCCAGGTCGATTAGAAAGACCTGCTTGCAGAAGTGTTTTAGGGAGCGTTTGACAGTGATGAGGGGTGGTCGTTTGCTCGCAGACCCATAACGGATGCAGGCAATGAGGCAGTGATCGCTGAGATCCTGGTTGAAAACAGCAGAGGTGTATTTGGAGGGTGAGTTAGTTAGGATGATATCTATGAGGGTGCCCATCTTTACTGATTTGGGGTTATATCTGGTGGGTTCATTGATAAATTGTGTGAGATTGAGGGCATCAAGCCTAGATTGTAAGATGGCCGGGGTGTTAAGCATGTCCCAGTTTAGGTCACTTAGAAGCACAAGCTCAGAAGATAGATGGGGGGCAATCAAATCACATATGGTGTCGAGGGCACAGCTGGGGGCAGAGGGTGGTCTATAGCAAGCGGCAACGGTGTGAGACTTGTTTCTGGAAAGGTAAATTTTTAGAAGTAGAAGCTCAAATTGTTTGGGTACAGACCTGTATAGTAAGACAGAACTCTGCAGGTTATTTTTGCAGTAAATTGCAACACCGCCCCCTTTGGCAGTTCTATTTTGTCGGAAAATGTTATAGTTAGGAATGGAAATTTCAAGTTTTTGGTGGTCTTCCTAAGCCAGGATTCAGACACGGCTAGGACATCCGGATTGGTGGAGTGTGCTAGGGCAGTGAATAAAACAAACTTAGGGAGGAGGCTTCTAATGTTAACATGCATGAAACCAAGGCTTTTACAGTTGCAGAATAACAAATGAGAGAGCCTGGGGGATGGGAGTGGAGGTAGACACTGCAGGGCCTGGATTAACCTCTACATCACTGAAAGAACAGAGGAGGAGTAGGATAAGGGTACAGCTAAAGGCTAACAGAACTGGACGCCTAGTACATTCAGAACAGAGAGTAAAAGGAGCAGATTTCTGGGCACGGTAGAATATATTCAAGCCATAATGTACAGACAAAGGTATAGTAGGATGTGAATACAGTGGGGTAAAACCTGTGCATAGAGTGATAATGAAAGAGATATTGTCTCTAGAAATAGCATTTAAACCAGGTGATGTCACGGCGTGTGTGGGGGGTGGAACTAAATTGTTAGCCGAGGCGTGTTGAGCAGTGCCAGAGGCTCTACAGTGAAATATAACAATGGTTACAAACCAGAACAGCAATCGACACGGCATGGTGACGTTAGGGAAAGGCATGCGTAGCCGGGTGATCACACATGTACAGTACGTGGCTTCAAGCAGCTAGTGGCACTGGGCTATCAGGCTAACAGAAAGGCCTTAGAGGGATGAAGCGATGGAGGGAAGTCTGTTGTGCCCCCCTTGTGCAGTTACATCAGTGGACGGATCAGCAGTGCTCCATGGGGTAAATCAGGCCAATTGGCAAGATATGTATAGTGGCCGAAGAAATATGTCCGAAGGGCCTCTTAAGTCAGCAGTCCAATGTGCTTAAGATGGCTAGCAGGCCGCAGATTAGCGGCTGTGCATTCAGGGGTCGTTAGCTGCTGTATTTCCAGGTGAAAAAAATAATAATATCATAATAAAAATGTATTCAATTTAAAAAATTAAAAAATAGGTTCAGAGCTTGCGGTAGGAATCCGGAGATATTGAGAAGAATAAGTCCGACTAGCTCTGGTTTGAGTCACGCTGTACAGACTGGCAAGAGTTGTCCGGGATAAAGGTAGCTGATGACCGCTAGCAAAGGATAGCTGACTGCTAGCTAGTGGCTTTGGAATGTATTAGATGGGCCTCGTAAGCCAACAGTCCGTTGTGCTCTAGACAACTAGTATTCAGGGGACGTTAGCTGCGAAGGTCGGAAGGTGAGAAGTTTCAGAGCTTGCGAGAGGAATCCGGGGATATGGAGAGAAAAAATAGGTCCGGTATGCTCTGCTTGAATCGCGTTGTACAACCTGGCGAGAGCTTTCCGAGCTAAAGGTTAGCTGATGACCGTTAGCTGGCTAGTTATCTGGCTAGTCTATGTTGGAGAGATTCCAGTAATAGAGGCAAAGAAAAATACGTTAGAGAAAAAGCAGGTCCACACCACATTGGGTGAGGCGGGTTGAAGGAGTGTATTTTGAAATAAGGGTTTAGAAAAATAGAAAAGTTATGCGAAGAAAAATATCTAAAAATATACTTGGGACACGACAAGACGAAGTACAAATACGTCTGACTGCTACGCCATCTTGGATGTCATTTACAAAGTAGCCTCCAACACTACTCAGCAAACTGGATGTAGTCTATCACAGTGCCAACCGTTTTGTCACCAAAGCCCCATATACTACCCACCACTGCGACCTGTATGCTCCCGTTGGCTGGCCCTCACTACATATTTGTTACCCAACCCACTGGCTCCAGGTCATCTATAAGTCTATGCTAGGTAAAGCCCCACCTTATCTCAGCTCACTGATCACCATAACAACACCCACCCGTAGCACGTGCTCCAGCAGGTATATTTCACTGGTCACCCCCTAAGCCAACACTTACTTTGGCCACCTTTCCTTCCAGTTCTCTGCTGCCAATGACTGGAACGAAATGCATCTTATATCTCCCTCTCTAACTTTAAGCATCAGCTGTCAGAGCAGCTGACAGCTGATCACTGTATCAGTACACAGTACCTGTACACAGCCAATCTGTAAAAAGCACACCCAACTACCTCATCCCCATGTTATTACTTATCCTCTTGCTCTTTTGCACCCCAGTATTTCTACTTGCACATCATCATCTTCACATCTATCATCTATTAATGCTAAATTGTAATTATTTCCCCTCCATGGCCTATTTATTGCCTTACCTCCCTACTCTTCTACATTTGCACACACTGAACATAGATTTTTTTCTATTGTGTTATTGACTGTACGCTTGTTTATGTGTAACTCTGTGTTGTTGTTTTTGTCGCACTGCTTTGTTTTATCTTGTCCAGGTCGCAGTTGTAAATGAGAACTAGTCCTCAACTGGCCTACCTGGTTTAATAAAGGTGAAAACAAATAAATAACAACCTGCTTAACACAGGTTATAATGGCCGGCCCCTAAATGCCAACAGACAGGGGTCCATCCGGAGTGTGTGTGTGTGTGTGTGTGCGTGTGCGTGTGCGTGTGCGTGTGCGTGCGTGCGTGCGTGCGTGTGTGTGTGTGTGTGTGTGTGTGTGTGTGTGTGTGTGTGTGTGTGTGTGTGTGTGTGTCATTAGTTCTGTAGCCAGCTGTGTTCCCCCCCCCCCCACTCCATTTCCCCATGTCCGTACCTCCGTATCCTAGCAACATCATCCACTGACCAGTGGTTATTGTTAAAGTCATTCTGAAGAGTACTGCCTGCACTGATGTCGTGGTGTCTTTGATGGTTACACTCTGACATCCTTGGTCCAAATAATTTAATAGGACAAAACGTGAATGTTACATAAATGAAGCACAGGGTCAATGTTATATATCACTTTAATGTAAACAACCTTTTTTACAAGCACATATTAATACAAAACCACTTCAAATAGGAGAATAAAACACTGATACCTGTAACAGTAACATCAAATACTGTTCAATAGCGTACGTAAACGCACTTACTGGTTCCTAAAGTCTATTTATTTTTCTTGGTTGTTGCTGAATCAAATCATAACAGGCTTATGTAGAGTTTATTTTGTAACTCTTTGTGGTATTTGCAAAGGACATTACTGTTGGTCATTACTTCAAGGATAAGTAGAATACTACAATATATATATATATATATATATATATATATATATATATATATATATATTGTAGGTATTCTACTTATCCTTGAAGTAATGACAAAATATATATATATATATATATATATTGTAGGTATTCTACTTATACTTGAATTAATGACAATATATATATATACAGTGCATTCGGAAAGTATTCAGACCCCTTGACTTTTTCCACATTTTGTTACATTACAGCCTTATTCTAAAACTGATTGAATAATTTTTTCCCCTCATAAATCTACACACAATACTCCATAATGACAAAGCAAAAACAGGTTTTTAGAAATGTTTGCAAATTTATTAAAAATGTATTTATAAAAAACGGAAATATCACATTTACATAAGTATTGAGACCCTTTACTCAGCACTCTGTTGAAGCACCGTTGGCAGTGATTACAGCCTTGAGTTTTCTTGGGTATGACGCTACAAGCTTGGCACACTTGTATTTGGGGAGTTTCTCCCATTCTTCTCTGCAGATCCTCTCAAGCTCTGTCAGGTTGGATGGGGAGCGTCACGGCACAGCTATTTTCAGGTCTCTTTGATCAGGTTCAAGTCCGGCCTCTGGTTGGGCCACTCAAGGACATTCAGAGACTTGTCCCGAAGCTACTCCTGCATTGTCTTGGCTGTGTGCTTAGGGTCGTTGTCCTGTTGGAAGGTGAACCTTTGCCCCAGGCTCAGGTCCTGAACTTCATCAAGGATCTCTCTGTAATTTGCTGCATGCATCTTTCCCTCGATCCTGACTAGGCTCCCAGTACTTGCCACTGAAAAATATCTCCACAGCATGATGCTGGAGTACACCTGAGGACCTTCAATGCTGCAGACATTTATGGGTACCCAAAGGTTTGTGCCTTTCCAAATCAGGTCCAATCAAATGAATTTACCACATGTGTACTCCAATCAAGATGTAGAAACATCTCAAAGATGATCAATCTTTTATTTTTAATACATTTGCAAACATTTCTAAAAACTTTTTTTTTTTGCTTTGTCATTACAGGGTATTGTGTGTAGATTGATGAGGATATATATATATATATATATATATATATATATATATATATATATATATATATATATATATATATATATCAAAAGTTTGGACACACCTACTCATTCCAGAGTTTTTCGTTATTTTTACTATTTTCTACATTGTAGAATAACAATGAAGACATCAAATCTATGAAATAACACATATGGAATCATGTAGTAATCAAAAAGGTGTTATTAACAAATCAAAATATATCCTAGATTTGAGATTCTTCAAAGTAGCCACCCTTTGCCTTGATGAAAACTTTGCACACTCTAGGCATTCTCTCAACAAGCTTCATGAGGTAGTCACCTGGAATGCATTTCAATTAACAGGTGTGCCTTGTTGTAAGTTAATTTGTGGAATTTCTTTCCTTCTTAATGTGTTTGAGCCAATCTGTAGTTGTGTTGTGACAAGGTAGGGGTGGTATACAGAAGATAGCCCTATTTGTTAAAAGACCAAGTCCATATTACGGCAAGAACAGCTCAAATAAGCAAAGAGAAATGACAGTCCATCATTACTTTAAGACACGAAGATCAGTCAATCCGAAACATTTCAAGAACTTTCAAAGTTTCTTCAAGTGCAGTCGCAAGAAACCATCAAGCGCTATGATGAAACTGGCTCTCATGAGGACCACCACAGGAAAGGAAGACCCAGAGTTACCTCTGCTGCAGAGGATAAATTCATTAGAGTAAACTGGCTCTCAGATTGCAGCCCAAGTAAATGTTTCACAGAGTTCAAGTAACAGACACATCTCAACATCAACAACAGTTCAGAGGTGACTGTGTGAATCAGGCCTTTATGGTCGAATTGTTGCAAAGAAACCATTACTAAAGGACACCAACAAGAAGAAGAGACTTGCTTTGGCCAAGTAACACGAGCAATGGACATTAGACCGGTGGAAATCTGTCCTTTGGTTTGATGAGTCCAAATATGGGATTTTTGGTTCCAACCACCGCGTCTTTGTGAGACACAGAGTAGGTGAACGGATGATCTCAGCACGTGTGGTTCCCATCGTGAAGTATGGAGGAGGAGGAGGTGTGACAGTATGGGGTTGCTTTGCTGGTGACACTGTCTGTGATTTATTTAGGATTCAAGGCACACTTAATCAGCAGGCTACCACAGCATTCTGCAGCAATATGCCATCCCACCTGGTCTGCTTTTAGTGGGACTATCATTTGTTTTTCAACAGGACAATGACCCAAAATACACCTCCAGGTTGTGTAAGGGCTATTTGACCTGGGTCTCCACAATCACCAGACCTCAACCCCAATGAGATGGTTTGGGAGGAGTTGGACCGCAGGGTGAAGGAAAAGCAGCCAACATGTGCTCAGCATTTGTGTGAACTCTTTCAAGACTGTCGGAAAAGCATTCTCCATGAATCTGTTTGAGAAAATGCAATGAGTGTGCAAAGCCTGTCATCAAGGCAAAGGGTGGCTACTTTGAAGAATTTAAAATCTAAAATATGTTATGATTTGTTTAACACTTTTTGTGTTACTACATGATTCCATATATGCTATTTCGTAATTTTGAAATCTTCACTATTATTGTACAATGTAGAAAATAGTAAAAATAAAGAAAAACCCTTGAATGAATAGGTGTCCAAACCTTTGACTGGTACTGTATATATATATATATATATATATAAACACAACTACAGTGAAATATAACACAGTATTATTTTTTAACAATAGTCAACATGACAACAATAACCAATGTATCCCATCAAGCAATATCATAAACACAGTTGAATGAATACCAACCATTGTCTCCTGTGTTGACTCCTGGGTTGACTCCTGTGTTGACTCCTGGGTTGACTCCTGGGTTGACTCCTGTGTTGATGCCTGGGTTGACTCCTGTGTTGACTCCTGGGTTGACTCCTGTGTTGACTCCTGGGTTGACCGATCTTCAGTCCAGTGAGGTATAATCAAATGTCAGTCCATTACAGCTGCTGATATAGTCGCTGTGTGTGTTGTTGGAAGGTTGTTTGAACGCTGTGGAGCTAGCTGAGTGGAAGAGAGAGGGGAGGCTTACTGGCTGGTCTCGATGCTAAATAGTGTATCAGGCATCGTTGAGGCAGTGTCCAACAACTCCCAAACAACCTTCTGCTTAAAAATCACTGGTGGTGGTGGATAACACAATTTGATCACAAAAACCACACAAGATAGACAGATACACAAAGCTCAGGGGTGAACAAGGACAGATGTAGCTGAATACTGAGTTGCCTTTTAGAACCCGTCCTGTTGGTCGGTGTGTGTACCCTCTCCTTGCTTCCTTCCCTCACTTCCTCTCTTCACTTCCTCCCCTCGGCTGGTGCTCCCTCCTGGTGCTCCCAGGGTATGGGATCATTCTCCTCTGTCATGGAGCCTGTCTCTCTCTCATGCCAGAACTGCTCCACATCCAGCAGCACGATCCCATCCCGGGGGCTCTCTCCCTCCGCATCCACCTCCTCCACCCCTCCCTGCTCCGCCTGGGGCTGGGGATCAACTCTAGTCTCCTGGGTAGGGATGGGGCCTAGGCTTCCGTCTCCTCCCTGCAGCTGGCCTGAGGTCTCCGGTCGTGGGCAAGGGGACTGGGGGGCGGTGGGTGCGTGGGGCCCGGGTTTGGGGTTTGGGTTGGACGGGGTGTGTTTACGAAGAGTAAGGCGCCTCCACAGACCCCTGTACCCCTCTGTGAACTCCTCCGACAGAGAGAGGACGATGATGGGGTTCACCAGGGAGAGAGAGAAGGTGAGGAGCAGGGCGGAGATGGAGAAGAGGAGAGGGGGAGAGAAGACGACAAAGGGTTCTTCCTCTCTCGGTCCCTGTGCCTCTCGCTCCGCGGCGTGCCGCTCCCACACCCAGACCACCCACTGCGGCAGCCACAGCATCGCCATGGCTACCGTCAGACTGAACAACATCAGCGTGAGCTTCCTGGATCTGATCTGCGTTCGGAGGTTCTGGGTCTTACTACAGCGCCGCTGGCACCGCCCATACGCCCACCAGAAATACAGCAGGGAAAAACTCAAAGGGGCGCAGAACACACCGAGGGGGTACGCCTTAACGTAGACCGACATGAAGTCCTGCGCTTCGGGGGGAACCACCTGCACACACACCAGCCCCCGGGTCTCTCTCTGCAGTGAGGAGAACAGCCAGGTAGGGATGGGAGCGGAGCAGGCAGACAGCCAGAGGAACCACATCACCAAAAGGATGGAGCGTAGACGGATGCTGACCTGTTTAGTGGGGTTAGAGACGTAACGGTAACAAGCCTTAGCCAACAGCGCTACGGTAAAACTCTTCGCAGCCATGCAGCTCTGCAGGAACCAATCACAGGTCTTGCACACTGCCCAGCCAAGTGTCCAGGTGGGTTTGGAGAAGGCGGCGGCACGGAACGGGAGGGCGAACGCCAGGACAAGGCCGTCGGCAAACATCAGGTTGAGGATGAGAGCATTGATGAGGGAGAGTTTCCCATGGTGGGCGTTGGAGATCAGGATGCCCATAGATGTGAGGGTACCGGCCAGCCCAAGGACACAGACAACCCCCAGAATGACAGGCACAAGGACATGCAGCTCGCCTGGATCCAGGTGCTCGTAGGAACCACGCTCTATGAACGAAGGACGAAGTCGGTCCACAGTCGAGCTATTAGCAGTGGATACATTCACCCCTGGCAGTTTATCCATCTCAGAAGAAACAGGCGGTGGAGAGAGAAGGCTTGTCTTGTTATGTAGAGAATAGTAAGCCGACTTAATACAGGAAGCCTACACCGATGGAAATGAAAACTGCTGGAAAAATGGACTTATAAAAAAGACTGACTACTCGAAGAAAAAGTATTTTGAGAAAGGTATTTTCAAAGATTAAGCAACAAATAAGTGAATGGATCTATCTCGTTCTAAAACTCAACTCCTGATTGCAGCCTAATCTTCTTATCAAATATCGATTTGCTTCCAGACACTCTTGTCTTGTCTGTTTGTCTCCTGATGGGTTTATCCGCGGTTATAAAGGCTGCAGTTTGATTGACAGTTGCCATCCCCAGCTGAATAAACTGCGCGAAACTCGCCGGGCCAATTAGAACGCTGTACCTTTTCCAACTGTACTCAACACGCGCTGCGCTGCACGACGTAGGGATTCAGTCCCCAGTGCATCAAATTAAACACGACTTTCTCATTTGGAGCGACAGCAGGCGAGTTTGACGCTATGAATGAATCATCTCTGTTTTGCCTCAGACTAGAAGACCAAGGGCCAGTGTGAATAATAAACCCAACAGGTAATATCCATGTATCGGCCTTTACTATGTCTAAGACTATGGTTTATATAATATTTCCTCAAAATGTGTGAACACGTTATTATTTCATCAAAACGCCTTAAACTGTCGACTCAGAATCATCATTTCTCTTTTGGGAATAGCCTGAAAATAAAGATTTGTGTCCCCTAAATTAGTTTAATTTGCAACAACAACAAAAGTAACTTAATCTAAATGTATGTTTATCATAATGATTATTATTTACATTATAAGATAGGAGAACGTCACACGAGGAAGACCAGCAAGACATTCTTGGCTTGTCTTTTGTCCAGATGAGGGCGCTCTTCATCTTTCAAACACCACTACCACTACTTCTACACTGAGCAGTTCTATGAACAGTGAACACAATGGAAAATACACCCATACATTTGTTTACTGATCTATTACAACTACGAAAAAAGGCAGAAAATGCATGCTTAAACTTGCACAAACTTGTTTATTCAAAAGAATTCCAGTAAGCGTGAGGACAGCATTTCATTACATTCTGAGCCATACAAACTGTTTGTTTCAAAACTGATTTTGTTTAGAAGACATTACTTTGTAAAGTTCCTCACAAATGGCACCCCATTTCCTGTAATGTGCACTGTGTTTGACCATAGTCCTATGGGCCTTAGTCAAAAGTAGCGCACTATAAAGGAAATAGGGTGCCATTTGGGATGCTAGAAGTCCCTGATATCATCGATGCCTCATCACTGGGTGTTCGGCTTGAAGACATGATACCATCCTCTCTCGTTGGACACTGCCAGCTTGAAGTAGTCTGTTGGCACAGATCTAGGATCACCCTTCCCAATTCTAACCTTCCCTTAGAGGGAAAAACACAAAACTGACCTAAGATCAGCATTTAGGGACAACTTCATCCTACCCCTGGTACAGAAGAGAAACATATGCAGACACAGCCATGTCTGTATATCTATGGATATATTCGGAGTAGGGCCCAGAGGTGTTTCTCATGGCGTGGCCTGATTAGGGAAAACTCTGGTTATGAGACACAGAACCGGCTGTCTTTTACTGTGTTATAATATGACCATAGCTGCGGGAAGTAGTTTGGTGGTGGGGGTGCTGAGATGATTATTGTTTGTGTCTTGTCATTTAGCTGGTCATATTAATACACTGCATGGTAAGACTACTGCGGAGTGGTCCAATCAGGGACATGCATAAACATCCCATGAATTATACATGTGCAGTCGGTTGCTAACATGAAGTGATAAAGTAAACAGTGCTTCTCACTGGGAACTTACATTTGCTTAGCTTTTTTCCCCGATGTTAATATTTTTGGGTAAAAAACATTCACACTTGTATTGTTTTCACCATCCTCCTCATCCTCCCCCCCTCATCCTCCTCACCCTCTCCACCCTCCCCATCCTCTTCATCCTCCCCATCCTAATCCCCACCCTACCCTACCCATCCTCCTCATCCTCTCCATCCTCCTCATCCACCCCACCCTCCTCATCCTCCTCATCCACCCCACCCTCCTCATCCTCCTCATCCACCCCACCCTCCTCATCCTCCTCATCCTCCCCATTCTCCTCATCCTCCCCACCCTCCTCATCCTCTCCATCCTCCTCATCCACCCCATCCTCCTCATCCTCCCCATCCTCCTCATCCACCCCACCCTCCTCATCCTCCTCATCCACCCCACCCTCCTCATCCTCCCCATCCTCCTCATCCTCCCCACCCTCCTCATCCTCTCCATCCTCCTCATCCACCCCACCCTCCTCATATTCTCCATCCTCCTCATCCACCCCATCCTCCTCATCCTCCTCATCCACCCCACCCTCCTCATCCACCCCATCCTCCTCATCCTCCTCATCCACCCCACCCTCCTCATCCTCCTCATCCTCTCCATCCTCCTCATCCACCCCATCCTCCTCATCCACCCCACCCTCCTCATCCTCCCCATCCTCCTCATCCACCCCACCCTCCTCATCCTCCCCATCCTCCTCATCCACCCCACCCTCCTCATCCTCTCCATCCTCCTCATCCACCCCACCCTCCTCATCCTCCTCATCCTCTCCATCCTCCTCATCCTCCTCATCCACCCCACCCTCCTCATCCTCCTCATCCTCTCCATCCTCCTCATCCTCCTCATCCACCCCACCCTCCTCATCCTCCCCATCCTCCTCATCCTCCTCATCCTCCCCATCCTCCCCACCCTCCCCCACCCCACATCAACCCTGCATAAGAAAAAATAAGGCACCACAGCTTCAAAAACAGAATCATTGACAAGAAAAAGAAACTCACAGAAAAAACTACATCATTAAATAAAATAAAAACATCGATCTGGCCTCAAAGAGGCCTAATCACATCATTCACATTATTAAAGACAGTCTCACGCCAGAGACAGGCTGAAACATCCATACTGTCAGACTGTATTCGTCCCAATATCCACAGCATACTATCTAAGACATTGGTTTACGGTCAGTGGTATGCAAGTGAGGATACTGTGAGACAGACCCCTTTCAGTGCTATAATGAAGGTTCAGTTAGTTGTCTAACAGTTATGTTCATGTCCAGTGGCCTCCTGTCTAAACCTCCAGATGGGATGGGAAAGATCTGGCCTGATGGCTGGAGAGGACAGGAGGACAGGAGGACAGGGGGACAGGAGGACAGGAGGACAGGGGGACAGGAGGACAGGGGGACAGGGGGACAGGAGGACAGGGGGACAGGAGGACAGGGGGACAGGAGGACAGGAGGACAGGGGGACAGGAGGACAGGGGGACAGGAGGACAGGGGGACAGGGGGACAGGAGGACAGGGGGACAGGGGGACAGGAGGACAGGGGGACAGGAGGACAGGGGGACAGGAGGACAGGAGGACAGGGGGACAGGAGGACAGGGGGACAGGAGGACAGGGGGACAGGGGGACAGGAGGACAGGGGGACAGGGGGACAGGAGGACAGGGGAACAGGAGGACAGGAGGACAGGGGGACAGGGGAACAGGGGGACAGGAGGAAAAAGTGTTGGAGATACTTTTTTAGCCTCCATAAATGTCTGTGTTCTCGAAAAAGTGTCCTCTCACATCTTGCAACCGAGACAAAATGGCACCTGGTCAGACAGCGTGTTCTGCTACGTCTCTGTTCATCTCAGTTCATGTGTGACTCCAGTCAAGTCAAGTCCAGTCTTACTCTGGTTGCATCACAATGCTCCAGTGCTCCTTCATGTGTCATCCAAATGAATAAATAAAACAGTTAACTGAAGGCCACGGAGAGGCTTGTTCAGGCCAGAGCAGGCGGCTAGCTTCATTCCACTCAGGACTAGAAGAACCATCTGTCTTCATCTTTAACTTTATCCAGGCTGAACTCTGCCACATTCGGAGCGGGAATTCTCAAGTGTGTTCTACAAATTCCTATTCCGGGAATTCCAGCATTCCCTCCAGCCATATCTGGCTTACAGGCAGGCAAGAGGAGAGAAGGAGGAATGGAGGGGAGATAGAGAGACAAGAGGAGAGGAGGAGGAATGGAGGGGAGATAGAGAGACAAGAGGAGAGGAGGAGGAATGGAGGGGAGATAGAGAGACAAGAGGAGAGGAGGAGGAACGGAGGGGAGATAGAGAGCCACGAGGAGAGGAGGAGGAATTGAGGGGAGATAGAGAGACACGAGGAGAGGAGGAGGAATGGAGGAGAGATAGAGAGACAAGAGGAAGGGAGGAGGAATGGAGGGGAGATAGAGAGACAAGAGGAGAGGAGGAGGAATGGAGGGGAGATAGAGAGACAAGAGGAGAGGAGGAGGAATGGAGGGGAGATAGAGAGACAAGAGGAGAGGAGGAGGAATGGAGGGGAGATAGAGAGACAAGAGGAGAGGAGGAGGAATGGAGGGGAGATAGAGAGACAAGAGGAGAGGAGGAGGAACGGAGGGGAGATAGAGAGACAAGAGGAGAGGAGGAGGAATGGAGGGGAGATAGAGAGACACGAGGAGAGGAGGAGGAATGGAGGGGAGATAGAGAGACACGAGGAGAGGAGGAGGAATGGAGGGGAGATAGAGAGACATGAGGAGAGGAGGAGGAATGGAGGGAAGATAGAGAGACATGAGGAGAGGAGGAGGAACGGAGGGGAGATGTCTCTCTATATCCACTCCATTCCTCTCCTCGTGTCTCTAACTCCCCTCCATTCCTCTCCTCGTGTCTCTAACTCCCGTCCATTCCTCTCCTCGTGTCTCTGACTCCCCTCCATTCCTCTCCCCGTGTCTCTCTATCTCCCCTCCATTCTTCTCCTCGTGTCTCTCTAACTCCCCTCCATTCCTCTCCTCGTGTCTCTCTAACTCCCCTCCATTCCTCTCCTCGTGTCTCTATCGCCCCTCCATTCCGCTCCTTGTGTCTCTAACTCCCCTCCATTCCTCTCCTCATGTCTCTCTAACTCGCCTCCAATCCTCTCGCCTCTCTATCTCCCCTCCATTCCTCTCCTCATGTCTCTCTAACTCGCCTCCAATCCTCTCGCCTCTCTATTTCCCCTCCATTCCTCTCCTCGTGTCTCTAACTCCCCTTCATTCCTCTCCTCTCGCCTCTCTATCCCCCCTCCATTCCTCTCCTCGTGTCTCTCTATCTCCCCTCCATTCCTCTCCTTGTGTCTCTCTATCTCCCCTTCATTCCTCTCCTCATCTCTCTATCTCCCCTCCATTCCTCTCCTCATCTCTCTATCTCCCCTCCATTCCTCTCCTCGTCTCTCTATCTCCCCTCCATTCCTCTCCTCGTCTCTCTATCTCCCCTCCATTCCTCTCCTTGTGTCTCTCTATTTCCCCTCCATTCCTCTCCTCATCTCTCTATCTCCACTCCATTCCTCTCCTCATCTCTCTTTCTCCCCTCCATTCCTCTCCTTGTCTCTCTATCTCCCCTCCATTCCTCTCCTTGTGTCTCTCTATTTCCCCTCCATTCCTCTCCTCATCTCTCTATCTCCCCTCCATTCCTCTCCTTGTGTCTCTCTATTTCCCCTCCATTCCTCTCCTCATCTCTCTATCTCCCCTCCATTCCTCTCCTCGTGTCTCTCTATTTCCCCTCCATTCCTCTCCTCATCTCTCTATCTCCACTCCATTCCTCTCCTCGTGTCTCTCTATCTACCCTCCATTCCTCTCATCGTGTCTCTCTATCTCCCCTCCATTCCTCTCCTCGTGTCTCTCTATCTCCCCTCCATTCCTCTCCTCGTGTCTCTCTATCTCCCCTCCATTCCTCTCCTCGTGTCTCTCTATCTCCCCTCCATTCCTCTCCTCGTGTCTCTCTATCTCCCCTCCATTCCTCTCCTCGTGTCTCTCTATCTCCCCTCCATTCCTCTCCTCGTGTCTCTCTATCTCCCCTCCATTCCTCTCCTCGTGTCTCTCTATCTCCACTCCATCCTTTTCCTCTTCTGCCTAGGTGACCTTGTCCTGGAAGATGTAGAGGTTGTTACTGGCTGCCACGGCGATGATGTTTTCCTGTGGGTGCCAGGCGGAGTGGAGGATCTTCTTACTGAAGTCCAGACTGTCAACAGTCACCTCGTCTTTACGACGCTTCCCACCCACACACACCTAGAGAGGAAGAGAGGAGAGGAGGTGAGAAGAGGAGGTGAGGAGAGGTGAGGATGGTTGAGGAGAGGAGATGTGAGATGAGGTGAGGAGGTGAGTAGACAGATTGTTAGTATTTCCTCCTCTTCAGTTTCACATTAAAAAAATCCTAACATTGGAAATTTGCTAATCTTTTCTTTTTTAC